>NC_090326.1:1140552-1455552 GCF_035084215.1 Heptranchias perlo | reverse complement strand
CCCGGGGTTCATTGACCCTCCATTACCCGGGTTCATTGACCCTCCATTACCCGGGGTTCATTGACCCTCCATTACCCGGGGTTCATTGACCCTCCATTACCCGGGTTCATTGACCCTCCATTACCCGGGTTCATTGACCCTCCATTACCCGGGTTCATTGACCCTCCATTACCCGGGTTCATTGACCCTCCATTACCCGGGGTTCATTGACCCTGCATTACCCGGGGTTCATTGACCCTCCATTACCCGGGTTCATTGACCCTGCATTACCCGGGGTTCATTGACCCTCCATTACCCGGGGTTCATTGACCCTCCATTACCCGGGTTCATTGACCCTGCATTACCCGGGGTTCATTGACCCTCCATTACCCGGGTTCATTGACCCTCCATTACCCGGGTTCATTGACCCTCCATTACCCGGGTTCATTGACCCTCCATTACCCGGGGTTCATTGTCCCTCCATTACCCGGGTTCATTGACCCTGCATTACCCGGGGTTCATTGACCCTCCATTACCCGGGGTTCATTGACCCTCCATTACCCGGGGTTCATTGACCCTCCATTACCCGGGTTCATTGACCCTCCATTACCCGGGGTTCATTGACCCTCCATTACCCGGGGTTCATTGACCCTCCATTACCCGGGTTCATTGACCCTCCATTACCCGGGTTCATTGACCCTCCATTACCCGGGTTCATTGACCCTCCATTACCCGGGGTTCATTGACCCTGCATTACCCGGGGTTCATTGACCCTCCATTACCCGGGTTCATTGACCCTGCATTACCCGGGGTTCATTGACCCTCCATTACCCGGGTTCATTGACCCTCCATTACCCGGGTTCATTGACCCTCCATTACCCGGGTTCATTGACCCTCCATTACCCGGGGTTCATTGTCCCTCCATTACCCGGGTTCATTGACCCTGCATTACCCGGGGTTCATTGACCCTCCATTACCCGGGGTTCATTGACCCTCCATTACCCGGGGTTCATTGACCCTCCATTACCCGGGTTCATTGACCCTCCATTACCCGGGGTTCATTGACCCTCCATTACCCGGGGTTCATTGACCCTCCATTACCCGGGTTCATTGACCCTCCATTACCCGGGTTCATTGACCCTCCATTACCCGGGTTCATTGACCCTCCATTACCCGGGTTCATTGACCCTCCATTACCCGGGGTTCATTGACCCTGCATTACCCGGGGTTCATTGACCCTCCATTACCCGGGTTCATTGACCCTGCATTACCCGGGGTTCATTGACCCTCCATTACCCGGGGTTCATTGACCCTCCATTACCCGGGGTTCATTGACCCTCCATTACCCGGGGTTCATTGACCCTGCATTACCCGGGGTTCATTGACCCTCCATTACCCGGGGTTCATTGACCCTCCATTACCCGGGTTCATTGACCCTCCATTACCCGGGTTCATTGACCCTGCATTACCCGGGGTTCATTGACCCTCCATTACCCGGGTTCATTGACCCTCCATTACCCGGGTTCATTGACCCTCCATTACCCGGGGTTCATTGACCCTGCATTACCCGGGGTTCATTGACCCTCCATTACCCGGGGTTCATTGACCCTGCATTACCCGGGGTTCATTGACCCTCCATTACCCGGGGTTCATTGACCCTGCATTACCCGGGGTTCATTGACCCTCCATTACCCGGGGTTCATTGACCCTCCATTACCCGGGGTTCATTGACCCTGCATTACCCGGGGTTCATTGACCCTCCATTACCCGGGGTTCATTGACCCTGCATTACCCGGGGTTCATTGACCCTCCATTACCCGGGGTTCATTGACCCTGCATTACCCGGGGTTCATTGACCCTCCATTACCCGGGGTTCATTGACCCTCCATTACCCGGGGTTCATTGACCCTCCATTACCCGGGGTTCATTGACCCTGCATTACCCGGGGTTCATTGACCCTCCATTACCCGCGTTCATTGACCCTCCATTACCCGGGGTTCATTGACCCTGCATTACCCGGGGTTCATTGACCCTCCATTACCCGGGGTTCATTGACCCTCCATTACCCGGGGTTCATTGACCCTGCATTACCCGGGGTTCATTGACCCTCCATTACCCGCGTTCATTGACCCTCCATTACCCGGGTTCATTGACCCTGCATTACCCGGGTTCATTGACCCTCCATTACCCGGGGTTCATTGACCCTCCATTACCCGCGTTCATTGACCCTCCATTACCCGGGTTCATTGACCCTGCATTACCCGGGTTCATTGACCCTCCATTACCCGGGGTTCATTGACCCTCCATTACCCGGGTTCATTGACCCTGCATTACCCGGGTTCATTGACCCTCCATTACCCGGGGTTCATTGACCCTGCATTACCCGGGTTCATTGACCCTCCATTACCCGGGGTTCATTGACCCTGCATTACCCGGGTTCATTGACCCTGCATTACCCGGGTTCATTGACCCTCCATTACCCGGGGTTCATTGACCCTGCATTACCCGGGTTCATTGACCCTCCATTACCCGGGTTCATTGACCCTGCATTACCCGGGTTCATTGACCTGCTCAGCTCACACTGCCCAACAATCAGCCTCTCCCGCGCCTGCGCACTGGGCTCCTCTGCTGCTGTCGATAGTGGACTGTCCAGCGCGCGGTGCATTCTGGGTAGGGACAGCCGCCATTACAGATCCGATCGGAAACTCAGTTCCTCTGATGGGATTGAGATTGCGGGCAGGGAAAAGCACTTTGAGAGCAGAGGAGGGCGGAGTGGAAATACATGAAATAAACCTGAACTCGAGAGCCCGGGACAAGCTGGATAATGGAGACTGCCATTAAACCGCCATATATACTCACAGCGCAGACGCACACAGCCCCGCCTTTAGAAAACATTGGGAAGATTTTTTTCCAAAACTGTTATTAATTTAATTTTATTAAACATTGTAACTGACGGACTGGACAGATGTTCATTTTCTCACCGCCGCTCAGGACCTTCAATCTCATCGTTAACGTGGCGCGGATGATTGACGTGCGCTCCGGACCAATAGGAGGAGCGGAGAGGCATTGTCGGTCCTCCAATCAATGGGAGGGGCGGGAGTTGCGACACGGAGTGGGCGGGGCTGAGCCCGGATCCCACTCATTGCCTGAAACGCTGCAACTTTTTTCAACCTGATTTATCTCAAACTCCAGGAGAAAACCGAACCTTTCTGTTGCGGCTTTAAGCAGATGAAACCCTGTGGTCTGGAGCAAATATTTGCACATTTGTTAGTAAAATGATTTACACGAAGGAATACAGAGCTGTAGATCCAAATTTGCTGACGACACCAAGTTACGTGACACCGTAAATAGTGTAGATGGGAGCAGAATGGGACATTGATAGATAAAGTGAGTGGGCAAATTTGTGGCGGGTGGAGTTGAATGTGGAGAAATGGGAATTCATCCACTTTGGATCTAAGACAGATTGATCAGAGTATTTTCTAAATGGCGAGAAGCTATGAATTGTAGAGCAGCAGAGAGATTTCGTGGTCCAAGTATAGGAATCACTAAAAGCTAGTGGACAGGTACAAAAAATAATTTTAAAGGCTAATGGAATGTTGGCCTTTATCTCAAGAGGGCTGGAATACAACAGATGGGAATTATGTTACAGTTAGATAAAGTTCTGGTTATACCCAAGGCAAAGAACAGTAGAGATCCCATGGGCAGGGAGAGCGACAAAGAACAACAAAGGGATACAAAGAAAGTAGTAAGAGTTGCAAAAGGGGAATATGAGAAAAAACTTGTGAGGGATATCAAGGACAACACAAAAGGTTTTTACAAATGTATTAAGAGAAAGAGGATGGCTAAGAGTAATGTGGGCCCCATAGTGACAGACGCAGGTGATATTGTAATTGAAAATCAGGAAATGGCAGACTTACTAAATCGTTACTTTTAGTAGAGGATGTGGATAAAATATCAGAGATAGGAGGAAAGAAACTAACCAGATTCAATACAAGTTGAAAAAATTGGTGGTGGAGAAACGAATGTTATTAAACATAAAACAAATCTCCAGGACCAGATGGTTTCCACCCCAGAGTTTTAAAAGAAATAGGTGAGGAAATTGTTGAAACATTAGTCTTGATCTTGCAAAACTCTCTCAATTCAGGAATTGTCCCCTTGCATCGGAAAATTGCCAATGTCACTCCACTATTTAAGAAAGGTAAGAGATAGAAATTATGAACTCATAGATATATTAGTCCAATGTCGTTTTTGGGGAAGTTACTAGAATCTGTTACTAGTGATAGTGATTGAGCATTTGGACAAATATGAGTTGATCAGGGAGAATAGATTTGTAAAGGGTAAGCCATGTCTAATGAGCCTAGTGGAATCTTTTGAGCAGGTAACTAATGTGATAGATAAGGGAGTGTCTGTGGAAGTTATTTATACAGACCTCCATATAATGACGGCATTTGACAAGGTTCCACACAAGAGACTGTTAACAAAAATGAGAGCATGTGGAATTGGAGGTAACCAATTGGCTTGGATAGGGAATTGGTTAGAAGGTAGGAGACAGAGAGTGGGCATAATGTGTATGGACTCAAATTGCAGGATGTGACTAGTGGTGTCTCCCGGGGATCTGTACTGGGCCACAGCTTTTCACTATATTGATGAATGACTTGGATGAAGAAATAGAGAGCCGTATATCTAATTTTGCTGATGACCTGAAGTTAGGCTTGATTCCAGAATGTTACTTCCTTGGTGCCAGGGTCAAGGATGTCACTGAGTGGCTGCAGAACATTCTGGGGGGCCGGGGGGGGAAAGGTGAACAGCCAGAGGTCGTGGTCTATATTGGTACTAATGACATAAGTAAAAAGAGGGATGAGGTCCTGTAGGCAGATTATAGGGAGCTAAGGATGAGAGTAATAAGCAGGACCTCAAATGTGGTTATATCCGGATTACTCCCAGTGCCATGCACTGGTGAGTACAGAAATAGGAGAATGGTGCAGATGAATGCGTGGCTGGAGAGATGGTGCAGGAGGGAGGGCTTTAGATTGCTGGAGCATTGGGACAGGTTCTCGGGGAGGTGGGACCTGTACAAGCCAGATGGGTTGCACCTCAACAGGGCCGGGCCCAATATCATCGTGGGGAAGTTTGTTGGAGCTGTGGGGGAGGGTTTTACTAGCTTGGCAGGGGGATGGGCACCTGAGCTTAGATTTAGAAGGGAGAGAAGAAGAGCTGGAAATGGAAGGTAGAACATTAGTAAGTGAGTTTGGAAGGCAGAGGAAACAAGGGCTAGGAAATAGACAACAAAAGAGATTGGCAGTGCTTAATGGTATATACTCCAATGCAAGGAGTCTAGTGAATAAGGCAGATGAGCTGAGGGCTCAGATAGACATGTGGCAGTATGATATGTTGGCTATTACTGAAACATGGCTTAAACAGGGGCAGGAATGGCAGCTCAACGTTCCTGGTTACAGGGTTTTCAGATGAGATAGAGAGGGAGATATAAAAGGAGGGGGAGGGTCTCGCAATATTGGTTAAAGAAACAATTACAGCTGTGAGGAGGGATGATATGTTAGAAGGATCATCAAATGAGGCCATATGGGTTGAACCGAAGACAAAAAAGGGGCAATCACACTGCTGGGAGTGTACTATAGACCCCAAACAGTCAGAGGGAGAAAGAAGAGCAAAGTATAGGCAAAAACAATAAGGCAGTAATAGTAGGGGATTTCAACTACCCTAATATTAACTGGGATACAATCAGTGCAAAAGGTATAGAGGGCTCAGAAGTCTTAAATTGCATTCAGGAGAACTTTTTTAGCCAGTACGTAGCAAGCCCAACAAGAGAGGGGGCAGTTCTGGACTTAGTTTTAGGGAATGAAGCTGGGCAGGTGGAAGAAGTAGTGGTGGGAGAGCATTTTGGTGGTAGTGATCATAATACAGTTAGATTTAGCGTAGTTATGGAAAAAGACGAAAATACACTAGGAGTAAAAGTTCTCAATTGGGGAAAGACCAAATTTCCTAAGCTGAGTAATTTAGCAAAAGTGGACTGGAAACAGCTACTTGAAGGTAAATCAGTGTCAGAGCAGTGGGATGATGTGGAGATGCCGGTGATGGAGTGGGGTGGACAAATGTAAGGAATCTTACAACACCAGGTTATAGTCCAACAATTTTATTTGAAAATCACAAGCTTTCGGAGATTATCCCCTTCGTCAGGTGAATGAGTGGAAGGTTCTCAAATTGCATATCTTATATTAGGCTGGGACAGCATCACACCAATCAAAAGGTGTCGTCGTTGTTCAAACAGGCCAGTCACGGAGGACAGCACGTCCCAGTACACTGGATATACATTGTGTCAATTACATTGTGTCAGGTGACGAAGGAGGAAGCCTCCGAAAGCTTGTGGAATTTAAAATAAATTTGTTGGACTATAACTTGGTGTTGTAAAATTGTTTACAATTGTCAACCCCAGTCCATCACCGGCACCTCCACGTCATTTAGAAAGGCATGGGTTAATCAAGGACAGTCAGCATGGATTTGTTAAGGGAAGGTTGTGTCTGACTAACTTGATTGAATTTTTTGAGGAGGTAACAACGAGGGTCGATGAGGGTTGTGCATTTGATGCAGTCTACGTGGATTTTAGCAAGGCTTTTGACAAGGTCCCACACGGTAGACTGGTCAGAAAAGTAAAAGCCCATGGGATCCAAGGGAATGTGGCAAATTGGACCCAAAATTGGCTCAGTGGCAGGAAGCAAAGTGTAATGGTCGATGGGTATTTTTGTGACTGGAAGCCTGTTTCCAGAGGGGTTCCACAGGGCTCAGTACTCGGTCCCTTGCTTTTTGTGGTATATATCAATTATTTAGACTTAAATGTAGGAGGCATGATTAAGAAGTTTGCAGATGATACAAAAATTGGCCGTGTGGTTGATAGTGAGGAGGAAAGGTGTGGACTGCAGCAAGATATCAATGGACTGGTCAGGTGGGCAGAAAAGTGGCAAATGGAATTCAATCCAGAGAAGTGTGAGGTAATGCATTTGGGGAGGGCAAACAAGGCAAGGGAATACACAATAAATGGGAGGATACTGAGAGATGTAGAGGAACAAAGGGACCTTGGAGTGCATGTCCACAGATCCCTGAAGGTAGCAGGACAGGTACATAAGATGGTTAAGAAGGCGTACTGGACAGTTTCCTTTACTATCCATGGCGTAGAATATACGAGCAGGGAGGTTATGCCAGAACTGTATAAAACGCTAGTTATGCCACAGCTTGAGTACCGTGTACAGTTCTGGTCGTCACATTACAGGAAAGATGTGATTGCACGAGAGAGGGCTCAGAGGAGATTTACGAGGATGTTGCCAGGACTGGAGAATTTCAGCAATGAGGAAAGATTGGATAGGCTGGGGTTTTTTCTGTGGAACAGAGGAGGCTGAGGGGAGATTTAATTGAGGTATAAAATGATGAGGGACCGAGATAGAGTGGACCGGAAAGACCTATTTCCCTTAGCAGAGACGTCAATAACCAGGGAACATAGATTTAAAGTAATAGGTAGAAGAATTAGAGGGTAGTTGAGGAGAATTTTTTTCACTCGGAGAGTGGTGGGGGTCTGGAACTCACTGTCTGGTAGGGTGGTAGAGGCAGAAACCCTCATCACATTTAAAAAGTACTTGGATGAGCACTTGAAGTGCCATAATGTACATGGCTATGAACCAAGTGCTGGAAATTAGATTAGGCAGGTGGCCATTCGACCCATCATATCTGTGCTGGCTTTTTGGGCCATTTTTCTGCACATTCCATGCGGTATATTCCTATGATTCTATGAAGTGGCACAGTAAATTGTATAGATAGGAGCAAAAAGTTGCAAAGGGACATTGACTGATTGAGTGAGTGGGCAAAACTGTGGCAGATGGAGTTCAATATGGCAAAGTGTGAGGTCATCCACTTTGGACCTATTGTGGAGTATTTTCTAAATGGAGAGAAGCTATGAACTGTGGATGAGCAGAGAGATTTAGGGGTCCAAGTACAGAAATTACTAAAAACTAATGGAAAGTAAAAACAATAATTATAAAGCCTTATGGAATGTTGGCCTTTATCTCGAGGGCTGGAATACAAAGGGGTGGAAGTTATGTTACAGCTGTACAGAGTCCTGGTGAGACCACATCCGAAGACTGCGTTCAGTTCCGCGCACCACTCCTCAGGAAGGATATGGAGGTGGTGCAGCGCAGATTCACCAGCGTGATACTGAAAGGGTTAAATTATGGGGACAGGTTGCATAGACTAGGCTTGTACTCCCTGGAGTATAGAATATTAAGGAGTGCGTTTTGCGTTGTCGTGTGTCTCGAAGGCCGACAACGCAAAATCGTCAAGCAGAAATTGATAGCCAAGTTCCGCACCCATGAGGACGGCCTCAACCGGGATCTTGGGTTCATGTCACGCTACATGTAACTCCACCAGTGAAAAAAAGTTATCTGTTTTTAATACAACTGGTCATTCTCTCTCTTTCTCTGCCTTTCGGGTGTGTCCCTCTCTGTCTTTGTGTTGTGACCGTTTGTGTATTTGGTAGTCTTGTATGTAATGTTTCCCTGTCTGAACACCATTCAAGTCCTTTGATTGCTTTGATAACGGGCAGTTGGAAAGATTATCTGTAATCACCAGGCATTGTTCTATGACTATATATGCTGTACTTTTCTGGAATCCCACACTCACCTGACGAAGGAGGAAGCCTCTGAAAGCTTGTGATTTCAAATAAAACTGTTGGACTATAACCTGGTGTTGTAAGACTCCTTACATTTGTCCACCCCAGTCCATCACCGGCATCTCCACATCATAGCTTCTTTAAACAAAGGTGAGTGGAAATCAGGAACTCTTCCCCCAAAAAGCTGTTGAGGCTGGGGTCAATTGAAAATTTCAAAACTGAGATTGATCAATTTTTGTTAGGCAAGGGTATCAAGAGTTATGAAACCAAGGCGGGTAAAGGAAGTTAAGATACAGATCAGCCATGATCTCATTGAATGGCGGAAGACGCTCGAGAGGCTGGATGGTCTCCTCCTGCTCTGATGCTTCTAATCACTGCACTAATTACAGAAGGGACTGACTGTTAATAGGAGCTCCATTAGTGAAATCCACCGACACTCCAAGATAAATGGGACTGTCCATTTAAATATAAATACCCAGAGAAAGGGGAGTCAATGTTCACAGAGGCAGCAGAAATAGTGTTCAGTCTCCTGATATCCTGGACCAGCGGGGCCTCGGGGAGGGGGAGAGAACCTGCTCTCTGGGGAGGGGGGGCGAGTGGGGGAAGGAGGGAGGGAAAACAATTTCTGTTGGGGGGGGGGTGAGAGGAGGGAACCTGCTCTCTGGGGGAAAAGGGGGGCCTCCCCTCTCCCCTCCCCCTGTGGGGGCCTCCCCTCCCCCTGTGGGGGGGGGGCTCCCCTCTCCCCTCCCCCTGTGGGGGCGGGGCCTCCCCTCTCCCCTCCCCCTGTGGGGGGGGGCCTCCCCTCTCCCCTCCCCCTGTGGGGGCGGGGCCTCCCCTCTCCCCTCCCCCTGTGTGGGCCTCCCCTCTCCCCTCCCCCTGTGGGGGCGGGGCCTCCCCTCTCCCCTCCCCCTGTGGGGGCGGGGCCTCCCCTCTCCCCTCCCCCTGTGGGGGCGGGGCCTCCCCTCTCCCCTCCCCCTGTGGGGGCGGGGCCTCCCCTCCCCCCTGTGGGGGCGGGGCCTCCCCTCCCCCATGTGGGGGCGGGGCCTCCCCTCCCCCTGTGGGGGCGGGGCCTCCCCTCCCCCTGTGGGGGCGGGGCCTCCCCTCTCCCCTCCCCCTGTGGGGGCAGGGCCTCCCCTCTCCCCTCCCCCTGTGGGGGCGGGGCCTCCCCTCTCCCCTCCCCCTGTGGGGGCGGGGCCTCCCCTCCCCCTGTGGGGGCGGGGCCTCCCCTCTCCCTGTGGGGGCGGGGCCTCCCCTCTCCCTGTGGGGGCGGGGCCTCCCCTCTCCCCGTGGGGGCGGGGCCTCCCCTCTCCCCGTGGGGGCGGGGCCTCCCCTCTCCCCGTGGGGGCGGGGCCTCCCCTCTCCCCGTGGGGGCGGGGCCTCCCCTCTCCCCGTGGGGGCGGGGCCTCCCCTCTCCCCGTGGGGGCGGGGCCTCCCCTCTCCCCTCCTCCTGTGGGGGCGGGGCCTCCCCTCTCCTCGTGGGGGCGGGGCCTTCCTTCCATCACCCTGTGGGGGCGGGGCCTCGAGCTCTGACGCTTCAGTGACGATCGGAATTACCCGGAATGCGCTGCGCGGCAGACACCCGCCCTCTGCCTGTCGCAGGGTCCCAGTGCGCATGCGCGTAAGAGATTCTGCGACATTACTACTGGCAGCTGGATTCGCGAAGAATGTCGGCGGGAGCTGTGACAGGAGATTCATAAACTGGAGGTAGGACCCGCCATAGGCCTTTTAAACATGGAGGGCGGCTGGAGGGGCGGAAACGACTTATGGTCCCGCGTGTGTTCAGCCGAGCGGCAGCTGCGAGGCTTCTCCCCGGGGACAGGCCCGGGTTACCGGGGGAACCGGCCGCCATCTTTGTACAGGATGAGGGTGAGTTTCCGCGCATGCGCGGCCATCTTGGTGCAGGAAGAATGAGTCCAGGTAAATGTCCTCTCTCCACCTGTGAACCTGGGCACTGAGGGTCAATAGTGGGGAGTCTGGTAAATGTCCCTTGTTCACCTGTGAGAGGGACATTGAGGGTCTATAGTGGGGAGTCTGGTAAATGTCCCCTCTTCACCTGTGAGAGGGACACTGAGGGTCTATAGTGGGGAGTCTGGTAAATGTCCCCTCTTCACCTGTGAGAGGGACACTGAGGGTCTATAGTGGGGAGTCTGGTAAATGTCCCCTCTTCACCTGTGAGAGGGACACTGAGGGTCTATAGTGGGGAGTCTGGTAAATGTCCCCTCTTCACCTGTGAGAGGGACACTGAGGGTCCACAGTGGGGAGTCTGGTAAATGTCCCCTCTTCACCTGTGAGAGGGACACTGAGGGTCTATAGTGGGGAGTCTGGTAAATGTCCCCTCTTCACCTGTGAGAGGGACACTGAGGGTCTATAGTGGGGAGTCTGGTAAATGTCCCCTCTTCACCTGTGAGAGGGACACTGAGGGTCCACAGTGGGGAGTCTGGTAAATGTCCCCTCTTCACCTGTGAGAGGGACACTGAGGGTCTATAGTGGGGAGTCTGGTAAATGTCCCCTCTTCACCTGTGAGAGGGACACTGAGGGTCTATAGTGGGGAGTCTGGTAAATGTCCCCTCTTCACCTGTGAGAGGGACACTGAGGGTCTATAGTGGGGAGTCTGGTAAATGTCCCCTCTTCACCTGTGAGAGGGACACTGAGGGTCTATAGTGGGGAGTCTGGTAAATGTCCCCTCTTCACCTGTGAGAGGGACACTGAGGGTCTATCGTGGGGAGTCTGGTAAATGTCCCCTCTTCACCTGTGAGAGGGACACTGAGGGTCTATAGTGGGGAGTCTGGTAAATGTCCCCTCTTCACCTGTGAGAGGGACACTGAGGGTCTATCGTGGGGAGTCTGGTAAATGTCCCCTCTTCACCTGTGAGAGGGACACTGAGGGTCTATAGTGGGGAGTCTGGTAAATGTCCTCTCTTCACCTGTGAGAGGGACACTGAGGGTCTATAGTGGGGAGTCTGGTAAATGTCCCCTCTTCACCTGTGAGAGGGACACTGAGGGTCTATCGTGGGGAGTCTGGTAAATGTCCCCTCTTCACCTGTGAGAGGGACACTGAGGGTCTATAGTGGGGAGTCTGGTAAATGTCCCCTCTTCACCTGTGAGAGGGACACTGAGGGTCTATAGTGGGGAGTCTGGTAAATGTCCCCTCTTCACCTGTGAGAGGGACACTGAGGGTCTATAGTGGGGAGTCTGGTAAATGTCCCCTCTTCACCCGTGAGAGGGACACTGAGGGTCTATAGTGGGGAGTCTGGTAAATGTCCCCTCTTCACCTGTGAGAGGGACACTGAGGGTCTATAGTGGGGAGTCTGGTAAATGTCCCCTCTTCACCTGTGAGAGGGACACTGAGGGTCTATAGTGGGGAGTCTGGTAAATGTCCCCTCTTCACCCGTGAGAGGGACACTGAGGGTCTATAGTGGGGAGTCTGGTAAATGTCCCCTCTTCACCCGTGAGAGGGACACTGAGGGTCTATAGTGGGGAGTCTGGTAAATGTCCCCTCTTCACCTGTGAGAGGGACACTGAGGGTCAATAGTGGGGAGTCTGGTAAATGTCCCCTCTTCACCTGTGAGAGAGATACTGAGGGTCTATAGTGGGGAGTCTGGTAAATGTCCCCTCTTCACCTGTGAGAGGGACACTGAGGGTCTATTGTGGGGAGTCTGGTAAATGTCCCCTCTTCACCTGTGAGAGAGATACTGAGGGTCTATAGTGGGGAGTCTGGTAAATGTCCCCTCTTCACCTGTGAGAGGGACACTGAGGGTCTATAGTGGGGAGTCTGGTAAATGTCCCCTCTTCACCTGTGAGAGGGACACTGAGGGTCCACAGTGGGGAGTCTGGTAAATGTCCCCTCTTCACCTGTGAGAGGGACACTGAGGGTCTATAGTGGGGAGTCTGGTAAATGTCCCCTCTTCACCTGTGAGAGGGACACTGAGGGACTATAGTGGGGAGTCTGGTAAATGTCCCCTCTTCACCCGTGAGAGGGACACTGAGGGTCGATTGTGGGGAGTCTGGTAAATGTCCCCTCTTCACCCGTGAGAGGGACACTGAGGGTCTATAGTGGGGAGTCTGGTAAATGTCCCCTCTTCACCTGTGAGAGGGACACTGAGGGTCAATAGTGGAGTGTCTGGTAAATGTCCCTACACTCACTCATTCCTCTCCCTTGGTCAGCTCTCCTGAAGGTGTTGACTCTGGCTGGATTCAGTTCTACACTCACTGGTTCCCCAATCTATCTCCTCCCCCCCCGAAGGTGTTGACTCTGGCTGGAATCACTTCTACACTCTATCTGGGCTCCTCATAATTTTATAGAATTATAGAAAGGTTACAGCACGGAAGGAGGCCATTTGGCCCATTGCATTGCCCTCATCTACCCTCTCTATCAGGTTAGTTAAACTCGATTTGCCTTTAACAAATCCGTGCTGGCTTTCCCTAATCAATCCACCCTCGCCCAAGTGACAACACCTTAATTGAATCTCCCCTCAGCCTCCTCTGTTCCAAAGAATACAACCCCAGCCTATCCAGTCTTTCCTCATTGCTAAAATTCTCCAGTCCTGGCAACATCCTCGTAAATCTCCTCTGTACCCTCTCTCATGCAATCACATCTTTCCTGAAATATGGTGACCATCCCTTTTCTAGAGAAAAGAGCTCCAGCCTGTTGAAGCTTTTGTGATAGGTAAAACCTCTCTGTTCTGGTTTCATCGTAGTAAATCTTTTTTGCACCTTCTCCAGTGCCTCTACATCCTTTTTATAATAATGATGTGGAGATGCCGGTGATGGACTGGGGTTGACAATTGTAAACAATTTTACAACACCAAGTTATAGTCCAGCAATTTTATTTTAAATTCACAAGCTTTCGGAGGCTTCCTCCTTCGTCAGGTGAACGATGTGAAAATGAAATCCTCGAAATGAAATCGCATTTATAATTCACAGAACAATGCTTGGTGAGTACAGACAGTTTTTTCAACTGCCCGTTGCCAAGGCAATCAGTGTGCAGACAGACAGGTGTTACCTGCCAGGTCTCAGAATATACAAATCACCAAAAAAAAAAACAACAAACAAAAAAAAACAGAGATAGAGAGGTAGAAACATAGAAAAGACAGCAACTGACCCGTTATATTAAAAACAGATAACATTTGTTCGCTGGTGGGGTAACGTGTAGCGTGACATGAACCCAAGATCCCGGTTGAGGCCGTCCTCATGGGTGCGGAACTTGGCTATCAATTTCTGCTCGACGATTTTGCGTTGTCGTGTGTCTCGAAGGCCGCCTTGGAGTATGCTTACCCGAAGGTCGGTGGATGAATGTCCATGACTGCTGAAGTGTTCCCCGACTGGGAGGGAACCCTCCTGTTTGGCGATTGTTGCGCGGTGTCCGTTCATCCGTTGTCGCAGCGTCTGCATGGTCTCGCTAATGTACCATGCTCTGGGGCATCCTTTCCTGCAACGTATGAGGTAGACAACGTTGGCCGAGTCACAGGAGTATGAACCATGCACCTGGTGGGTGGTGTCCTCTCGTGTGATGGTGGTATCTGTGTCGATGATCTGGCATGTCTTGCAGAGGTTACCGTGACAGGGTTGTGTGGTGTCGTGGACGCTGTTCTCTTGAAAGCTAGGTAATTTGCTGCGAACGATGGTCTGTTTGAGGTTGGGTGGCTGTTTAAAGGCAAGTAGTGGAGGTGTGGGGATGGCCATAGTGAGGTGTTTGTCCTCATTGATGACATGTTGAAGGCTGCGGAGAACATGGCGTAGTTTCTCCGCTCCGGGGAAGTACTGGACGACAAAGGGTACTCTGTTGGTTGCGTCCCGTGTTAGTCTCCTGAGGAGGTCTATGCGATTTTTTGCTGTGGCCCGTCGGAACTGTCGATCGATGAGTCGAGCGTCATATCCCGTTCTTACTAGGGCGTCTTTCAGCGTCTGTAGGTGTCCATCGCGTTCCTCCTCGTCTGAGCAGACCCTGTGTATTCGCAGGGCCTGTCCATAGGGGATGGCCTCTTTGACGTGGTTAGGGTGGAAGCTGAAAAAGTGGAGCATCGTGAGGTTGTCCGTGGGCTTGTGGTAGAGTGAGGTGCTGAGGTGCCCGTCTTTGATGGAGATTCGTGTGTCCAAGAAAGAAACTGATTCTGAGGAGTAGTCCATGGTGAGCTTGATGGTGGGATGGAACTTGTTGATGTTGTCGTGTAGTCTCTTTAGTGATTCCTTGCCGTGGGTCCATAGAAAGAAAATGTCGTCGATGTATCTGGTGTATAGTGTTGGTTGGAGGTCTTGTGCAGTGAAGAAGTCCTGCTCGAACTTGTGCATGAAAATGTTGGCGTATTGGGGTGCGAATTTGGTCCCCATGGCTGTTCCATGTGTTTGGGTAAAGAACTGGTTATCGAAGGTGAAGACATTGTGATCCAGGATGAAGCGGATGAGTTGTAGGATGGCTTCCGGAGATTGGCTGTTGTTGGTGTTGAGTATTGATGCTGTCGCAGCGATGCCGTCATCGTGGGGGATACTGGTGTAGAGTGCCGAGACGTCCATCGTGGTGAGAAGTGTTCCTGGTTCAACTGGTCCGTGGGTACTGAGTTTTTGTAGGAAGTCTGTAGTGTCGCGACAGAAGCTGGGGGTTCCCTGTACGATGGGTTTCAGGATGCCCTCGATGTATCCAGAGAGGTTCTCACACAGGGTTCCGTTGCCTGATACGATAGGACGTCCGGGTGTGTTGGCTTTGTGTATCTTTGGGAGGCAGTAGAAGTCTCCCACGCGGGGATTACGTGGGATGAGAGTGCGTAGGATGCTTTGAAGGTCTGGATCGAAGGTCTTGATCAGTTTGTTGAGCTGGTGGGTGTGTTCTTTGGTCGGATCTGCGGGTAACCGTCTGTCGTGTTCCTGGTTGTCCAGTTGTCGGTATGCTTCTTTGCAATAGTCCGTTCTGTTCTGTATGACTATGGCTCCTCCTTTGTCCGCTGGTTTGATGACGATGTTGCGGTTGGTCTTGAGAGCTTTGATGGCGTTGCGTTGTGCTCGGGTGACATTCTGGACTGTCTTCTGAGTGCGGCTGATGAATCTGGCATTGACGCATTTCCTGACAGCTTGAGCATACATGTCCAGCTGAGGGCAGCGACCCTCCGGAGGAGTCCAGTTTGACTCTTTCCTCTTCGGTTGCTGTACCGCGGATCCCTCTGTCTGCTGTTCCGGATCGTCGATTGTCTCATTGGGTTCGCTGCTGAAATCTTGGGGTTTGTGGTAGAATTCTCGGAGCCTCATTCTCCTGATGAATTCCTCTGTGTCCGCCGCAAGACTAGTGGGGTCCATTTTGGTAGTGGGGCAGAAATTGAGCCCTCGGCTGAGAACTTCGATTTCGTCTGGTTGAAGGGTGTGGTCGGATAAATTGACAATAGACTTCCCTGTGGTTGCAACCGTGGTACCAGGGGAAGCTTGGTCGATGCTGGTGGTGATGCCGAGTTTCTCAAGCTTCCTGCTCTTGGTTTTCATGTAGGCAGCGTAGTTCCGTTGCCTCGTCTGTTTGGCGGTATAACGTAGCTGGTCTGCTGTGTCCTGAGTACAGGTTGAGAGTATGGACTCTATCTTGGTTTCGAGGTTGCGGCGTCTGCTGTAGAGTTGGTGTACGAGATGGTTGCGGAGTGTGCGAGAGGTACGGCGGCAGAGTCTCTCAGCGTAATCTGAGTTGTATGTGGACCTGAGTGGGTTCGTGATCTGGAGTCCTTTCGGGATCTTGTCTGCTTTCTTGCATCTCTGTAAAAACTTGATGTCTGTGTCTAAATGCGCGATCTTCTTGGATATCCTTTCCACTGTGAGCCGGCAGTTTGTGGTGTCGATGGTAGTCATGATGTGGAGATGCCGGTGATGGACTGGGGTTGACAATTGTATACAATTTTACAACACCAAGTTATAATAACACCTTTTTATAATATGGAGACGAGAACTGTTCGCAGTACTCCAAGTGTGGTCTAACCAAAGTTCTATACATAGAATCATAGAATCATAGAAGTTACAACATGGAAACAGGCCCTTCGGCCCAACATGTCCATGTCGCCCAGTTTATACCACTAAGCTAGTCCCAATTGCCTGCACTTGGCCCATATCCCTCGATACCCATCTTACCCATGTAACTGTCCAAATGCTTTTTAAAAGACAAAATTGTACCCGCCTCTACTACTGCCTCTGGCAGCTCGTTCCAGACACTCACCACCCTTTGAGTGAAAAAATTGCCCCTCTGGACCCTTTTGTATCTCTCCCCTCTCACCTTAAATCTGTGCCCCCTCGTTATAGACTCCCCTACCTTTGGGAAAAGATTTTGACTATCGACCTTATCTATGCCCCTCATTATTTTATAGACTTCTATAAGATCTCCCCTTAACCTCCTACTCTCCAGGGAAAAAAGTCCCAGTCTGTCTAACCTCTCCCTGTAAGTCAAACCATCAAGTCCCGGTAGCATCCTCGTAAATCTTTTCTGCACTCTTTCTAGTTTAATAATATCCTTTCTATAATAGGGTGACCAGAACTGTACACAGTACTCCAAGTGTGGCATCACCAATGCCCTGTACAACTTCAACAAGACATCCCAACTCCTGCATTCAATGTTCTGACCAATGAAACCAAGCATGCTGAATGCCTTCTTCACCACCCTATCCACCTGTGACTCCACTTTCAAGGAGCTATGAATCTGTACTCCTAGATCTCTTTGTTCTATAACTCCCCCCAATGCCCTACCATTAACGGAGTAGGTCCTGGCCCGATTCGATCTACCAAAATGCATCACCTCACATTTATCTAAATTAAACTCCATCTGCCATTCATCGGCCCACTGGCCCAATTTATCAAGATCCCGTTGCAATCCTAGATAACCTTCTTCACTGTCCACAATGCCACCAATCTTGGTGTCATCTGCAAACTTACTAACCATGCCTCCTAAATTCTCATCCAAATCATTAATATAAATAACAAATAACAGCGGACCCAGCACCGATCCCTGAGGCACACCGCTGGACACAGGCATCCAGTTTGAAAAACAACCCTCTACAACCACCCTCTGTCTTCTGTCGTCAAGCCAATTTTGTATCCAATTGGCTACCTCACCTTGGATCCCATGAGATTTAACCTTATGTAACAACCTACCTTGCGGTACCTTGTCAAATGCTTTGCTGAAGTCCATGTAGACCACGTCTACTGCACAGCCCTCATCTATCTTCTTGGTTACCCCTTCAAAAAACTCAATCAAATTCGTGAGACATAATTTTCCTCTCACAAAACCATGCTGACTGTTCCTAATTAGTCCCTGCCTCTCCAAATGCCTGTAGATTCTGTCCCTCAGAATACCCTCTAACAACTTACCCACTACAGATGTCAGGCTCACTGGTCTGTAGTTCCCAGGCTTTTCCCTGCCGCCCTTCTTAAACAAAGGCACAACAGTTGCTACCCTCCAATCTTCAGGCACCTCACCTGTAGCGGTGGATGATTCAAATATCTCTGCTAGGGGACCCGCAATTTCCTCCCTAACCTCCCATAACGTCCTGGGATACATTTCATCAGGTCCCGGAGATTTATCTACCTTGATGCGCGTTAAGACTTCCAGCACCTCCCTCTCTGTAATATGTACACTCCTCAAGACATCACTATTTATTTCCCCAAGTTCCCTAACATCCATGCCTTTCTCAACCGTAAATACCGATGTGAAATATTCATTCAGGATCTCACCCATCTCTTGTGGTTCCGCACATAGATGACCTTGTTGATCCTTAAGAGGCCCTACTCTCTCCCTAGTTACCCTTTTGCCCTTTATGTATTTGTAGAAGCTCTTTGGATTCACCTTTGCCTGATCTGCCAAAGCAATCTCATATCCCCTTTTTGCCCTCCTGATTTCTCTCTTAACTCTACTCCGGCAATCTCTATACTCTTCAAGGGATCCACTTGATCCCAGCTGCCTATGCATGTCATATGCCTCCTTCTTCTTTTTGACTAGTGCCTCAATCTCCCGAGTCATCCAAGGTTCCCTACTTCTACCAGCCTTGCCCTTCACTTTATAAGGAATGTGCTTACCCTGAACCCTGGTTAACACACTTTTGAAAGCCTCCCACTTACCAGACGTCCCTTTGCCTGCCAACAGACTCTCCCAATCAACTTCTGAAAGTTCCTGTCTAATACCATCAAAATTGGCCTTTCCCCAATTTAGAATTTTAACTTTTGGGCCAGACCTATCCTTCTCCATAGCTATCTTAAAACTAATGGAATTATGATCACTGGTCCCAAAGTGATCCCTCACTAACACTTCTGTCACCTGCCCTTCCTTATTTCCCAAGAGGAGGTCAAGTTTTGCCCCCTCTCTAGTCGGGCCATCCACATACTGAATGAGAAATTCCTCCTGAATACACTCAACAAATTTCTCTCCATCCAAGCCCCTAATGCTATGGCTGTCCCAGTCAATGTTGGGAAAGTTAAAGTCCCCTACTATTACCACCCTATTTTTCTTGCAGCTGTCTGTAATCTCCTTACATATTTGCTCCTCAATTTCCCGTTGACTATTTGGGGGTCTGTAGTACAATCCTATCAAAGTGATCTCTCCCTTCTTATTTTTCAGTTCTACCCATATAGACTCAGTGGGCGAACCCTCGGATATATCCCCTCTCACTACTGCCGTGATGTTCTCCCTAATCAAGAACGCAACTCCCCCTCCTCTCTTACCTCCTGCTCTATCTTTCCTATAGCATCTGTACCCTGGAACATTGAGCTGCCAGTCCTGCCCCTCCCTTATCCATGTTTCAGTAATAGCTATAACATCCCAGTCCCATGTACCCATCCATGCCCTGAGTTCATCTGCCTTGCCCATCAGACTTCTTGCATTGAAATAAATGCAGTTTAATCTAGACTTCCCTTGGTCTTTGCCCTGCTTTCTCAGACCATCTGTCCGGTCATGTTCTGTGCACTCTCCCTTACTGCCTTTTGTTTCTGTCACCACTTTATTTCCCACTGACTTCCTGCATCGGTTCCCATCCCCCTGCCACATTAGTTTAAACCCTCCCCAACAGCACTGGCAAACACTCCCCCTAGGACATTGGTTCCAGTCCTGCCCAGATGCAGACCGTCCAATTTGTACTGGTCCCACCTCCCCCAGAACCGGTTCCAATGGCCCAGGAATTTGAATCCCTCCCTCTTGCACCATCTCTCAAGCCACGTATTCATCTTAGCTATCCTGTCATTCCTACTCTGACTAACCCGTGGCACTGGTAGCAATCCTGAGATTACTACCTTTGAGGTCCTACTCTTTAGTTTAACTCCTAACTCCCTAAATTCAGCTTGTAGGACCTCATCCTGTTTTTTACCTGTATCGTTGGTGCCTATATGCACCACGACAACTGGCTGTTCACCCTCCCCCTCCAGAATGTCCTGCAGCCGCTCCGAGACATCCTTGACCCTTGCACCAGGGAGGCAACATACCATCCTGGAGTCTCGGTTGCGTCCGCAGAAACGCCTGTCTATTCCCCTTACAATCGAGTCCCCTATCACTATAGCTCTGCCACTCTTTTTCCTGCCCTCCTGTGCAGCAGAGCCAGCCACGGTGCCATGAACCTGGCCACTGCCACCTTCCCCTGGTGAGCCATCTCTCCCAACAGTATCCAAAACGGTATACCTGTTTTGGAGGGAGATGACCGCAGGGGACCCCTGCACTGCCTTCCTACTCTTCCTCTGTCTGTTGGTCACCCATTCACTATCTCCCTCAGTAATTTTTATCTGCGGTGTGACCAACTCACTGAACGTGCTATCCACGACTTTCTCAGCATCGCGGATGCTCCAAAGTGAGTCCATCCGCAGCTCCAGAGCCGTCAAGCGGTCAAACAATAGCTGCAGCTGGACACACTTCCCGCAGGTGAAGGAATCAGGGATACAGGAAGGAGCCCTGAATTCCCACATCCCACAAGAGGAACATGACACGGCCCTGGGATCTCCTGCCATGACTTAACCCTTAAATTAGCTTAAGAACAACTCCAAAGTCAAGAGGAAAAAAAAGGAAAGAAAAACTACTTACCACTAACTTTAAGGAGTTTACTCCTTTAAATTGTTCTCAATTTAGAGAATGTTAATTACACGAGGGACCTTGATTGACTAAAAAATAAACGCTACTTCCTATAAGACCTGCAGACCTTCCCTTTCTTTTTACTTCAGTTACTGTCGATAAGTAGAAATACTCACCTGAACCTACTCACCAATCAGGTGCCTCCCCTGTGTCGCGTCCCGATCTGATTCCTGACGTCACTTCGAACTCGGTCGCAGTTCCGCTCGGCTCGGCTCCTCTCAGCGCTCTGAAATCCCGCCTTTTATCGGACGCTCCCTCCACTCGGCTCGGCTCCTCTCAGTTTAACATTAAGTTTAACATTATTTCTCTGCTTTTCAATTCTATCCCTGTAGACATGAACCCCAGTCCTTGATTTCCTTTTTTTATGGTCTTATTAACCTGCATCACTACTTTTCGTGATTTGTGCACCTGTACCCGAAGATCCCTCTGCTCCTCTACCCCATTTAAACTCTTACTATCCAAGCAGCATTATTCTTCCCACCAAAGTGTAATACCTCACACTTATCTGTATTGAGATTAATTTACCAATTACACACCCATTCTGCAAGTTTTTTAATGTCATCCTTTATTTTGTTGCAGTCCTCCTCGGTATTAACTGTACACCCCAATTTAGTGTCGTCTGCAAATTTTGAAATTGTACTTCCGATTCCCGAGTCCAAATCATTTATGTAAATAGTGAACAACAGTGGTTCCAGCAGCGATCCTTGTGGAGCACCACTTCCCACCTTTTGCCAGTCTGAGTAACTACGTACGTACGGACATATGAATTAAGAGCAGGAGTAGGCCATTCGGCCCCTCGAGCCTGCTCTGCCATTTGATAAGATCATGGCTGATCCGATTGTGACCTCAACCCTACTTCCCCGTCTACCTACTATAACCTTTGATTCCCTTGTTAATCAGGAATCTATCTAACTCAGCCTTAAAAATATTCAATGACCCTGCCTCCACCGCTCTCTGGGGAAGGGAGTTCCACAGACTCACGACCCTCTGAGAGAAAACATTTCTCCTCATCTCAGTCTTAAATGGGAGACCCCTTATTTTTAAACTGTGGCCCCGAGTTCTAGTCTCCCACAAGGGGAAACATCCTCTCGGCATCTACCCCTTCTGGTCCCCTCGGGATCTTATCTGTTTCAATAAGATCACCTCTCATTCTTCTAAATTCAGTGTATACAGGCCCAACTTGTCCAACCTTTCCTCATAAGATAACCCCCTCGTTCCAGGAATCAGTCGAGTGAACCTTCTCTGAAACGCCCCCAAAGCAATTGTCTCCTTTCTTAAAAAAGGCGACCAAAACTGCACACAGTATTCTAGATGTGGTCTCACCAATGCCCTGTATAACTGTAGCAAAACATCTCTACTTTTATATTCCATCCCCCTTGCAATAAATGACAACATTCCATTTGCCTTCCTAATCACTTGCTGTACCTGCATACTAGCTTTTTGTGATTCATGTACTAGGACACCCAGATCCCTCTGTACCTCAGAGTTCTGCAATCTCTCTCCATTTAAATAATATACTGCTTTTCTATTCCTCCTGCCAAAGTGGACAAGTTCACACTTTCCCACATTATACTCCATCTGCCAAATTTTTGCCCACTCACTTAACCTATCTATATCCCTTTGCAGACTCCTCTTCCCAACTTACTTTCCTACCTACCTTTGTGTCATCAGCAAATTTAGCAACCATACATTCGGTCCCTTCATCCAAGTCATTGATATAGATTGTAAATAGTTGAGGCCCCAGCACTGATCCCTGTGGCACTCCACTCGTTGCATCTTGCCAACCTGAAGATGACCCATTTAAGCCTACTCTCTGTTTTCTGTTAGCTAACCAATCCTTTTTCCATGCTAATATGTTACCCCCTACACCAGAAGCTCTTATTTTGTGTAGTAGCCTTTGATGTGACACCTTGTCAAAAGCCTTCTGGAAATCGAAGTACACCACATCCACAGGATCCCCTTTATCTACATTGCTTGTTACTTCCTCAAAGAAGTCTAATAAATTAGTCAAACATGTTTCCCTTTCACAAAGCTGTGTTGACTCTGCCTGATTGCATTGAGATTTTCTAAGTGCCCTGTTATAACCTCCTCAATAATAGATTCTAGCATTTTCCCTATGGCAGATGTTAAGCTAACGGGCCTGTAGTTTCCTGCATTCTGTCTCCTTCCTTTCTTGAATAGAGGAGTTACATTTGCTATTTTCCAATCTGATGGGACCCTTCCAGAACCTAGGGAATTTTGGAAAATTAATACCTCTGCAGCCACTTCTTTCAAGACCCTAGGATGAAGTCCATCAGGACCTGGGGACTTGTCAGCTTTTAGTTCTAATTTTTTTTCAGAACCCTTTCCCTGGTGATTGTAAATGTTTTAAATTCCTCCCTCTCTTTCACCTCTTGATTCACAATTATTTCTGGCATGTTATTTGTATCCGCTAAAGTGAAGATGGAGGCAAAATATCTGTTGCAATTCATCCGCCATTTCCTTATTCTCCATTATTAATTCCTCAGACACTCCCTCTATTGGACCAAAGCTCACTTTACTTACTCTTTTCCTTTTTAAATACCTGTAGAAACTCTTACTATCTGTTTTTATATTTCTAGCTAGCTTTCCCTCGTACTCTAATTTCTCCCTCCTTATTCTTTTAGTCATTCTTTGCTACCTTTAACCCCTACTCTGCTATCTGTTTTGTAGCCAGCTTGCTATCCATTTTGCTACTTGTGCCTTGACTCCACATGCTCTGACCTTAGTCATGAGTCTACTATGCCGTACCTTATCGAAGACCTTTTGAAAATCCATATATATTGTCTACTGCATTACCCTTGTCTCCCCTTTCTGTTCCTTCAAATAATTGAATAAGGTTGTTTTTTGTTGTTCTAACTTCTACCCACCTCCTGCTCTCCACCCAAACTCTTTATAGTTCATTCTTTTTCTTTCCTTGTGTATGTTCTCTCTCCCCTCATGCTATCACTCTGTCCCTCCCTGTAAGCTGTCCGTCTGCAATATCTCCCAGCTCTGCTGAGGGCTCTCCCTGACCAATCACCATTTCTCCTTTATTTATGGATGCTCCCTGATTGATCATCATTTCTCCTTCATTTACAGACACTCCCTGACCCATCACCATTTCTCCTTCATTTACAGACACTCCCTGACCCATCACCATTTCTCCTTCATTTACAGACACTCCCTGACCCATCACCATTTCTCCTTCATTTACAGACACTCCCTGACCCATCACCATTTCTCCTTCATTTACAGACACTCCCTGACCCATCACCATTTCTCCTTCATTTACAGACACTCCCTGACCCATCACCATTTCTCCTTCATTTACAGACACTCCCTGACCCATCACCATTTCTCCTTCATTTACAGACACTCCCTGACCCATCACCATTTCTCCTTCATTTACAGACACTCCCTGACCCATCACCATTTCTCCTTCATTTACAGACACTCCCTGACCCATCACCATTTCTCCTTCATTTATAAACGCTTCCTGAAAGTTCCCAGTTTACATTGCACACGCGCGGAGAAGCAGGCCTTTTGTTATGAGTTAGGCTGGAGCGAAAGGGGAGAAACCGGAAACCGATAGGTGGGGATAATGTTCACTGTTTTATATTCGGGCCCGGGTCCACAATCGGTGTTTGTAAAGCCTGAGCCCGGTCCCCCCCGGGGTTTATATACCCGCTCTCTCCAATCCTCTTACTTGCACTGACCGCTCCGACTCGGGCAGTCTCCACTGGCCGCGCATGCACAGGATGCACTGCCCAACCATCAGCCTCTCCTGCGCCTGCGCGCTGGGCTCCACTGATTCAGATAGTGCACATTCTGTACCGTGCTGGGTGCTGTAGCCGCCATTGATAATCTTTGATGAGCAGAGGAAATGCGTTTGGAGCAAGGATAATTAAATAAACTGAAACCCCAGTGCTTGGTGCTATTAAAACCGCCACAAACACTCTGCGCAGCCACACCCCTAAATGCCAGAAAAGATTTTTTCAGGAGTTTACAATTAATTTTGTTTTATTAAATGTTGTAACTGACTGGTTCAATTAATTTTAATTTTCCAACTGCACATCAGGACCGTCAGTGTCACCATTAACCCCGCCCTGGTGATTTAAGGAGAGTTCCAGCTCGATAGGAAGAGCAGAAAGTGACAGGAAGACCGGGCGTGCGGTTGGCCCTCCAACCAATCGGATCGTGTGAGGGGCGGGACTTGCGGCAGCTAGTGGGAGGGTCTGAGCCTGGACACTCCTCATTATCTGGAGCATCATTTTTAAAACTTAATTTATCTTACGGAGATGATGTGGCGATGCCGGTGATGGACTGGGGTTGACAAATGTAAAGAATCTTACAACGCCAGGTCATAGTCCAACAGTTTTATTTGAAAATCACAAGTTTTCGGAGATTATCTCCTTCGTTAGGTGAGTGAGTGGGATCCCTTGAACGTTTCGCATTTATAGTCAGAGAACAATACCTGGTGATTACAGATAATCTTTCCAACTGCCCGTTGTCAAGGCAATCAAAGTGTTCAGACAGAGAGATGTTACCTACAGGACCACCGAATATACAAACGGCCAGAACAAAAGACAGACAGACAGACAGACAGAGAGAGGGAGAAACATCCGAAAGGAAGAGAAAGACCGAGAATGACCCGTTGTATTAAAAACAGATAACTTTTATTCGCTGGTGGGGTTACGTGTAGCATGACATGAACCCAAGATCCCGGTTGAGGGCGTCCTCATGGGTGCGGAACTTGGCTATCAATTTCTGCTCGACGATTTTGCGTTGTTGTGTGTCTCGAAGGCCGCCTTGGAGAACGCTTACCCGAAGATCAGTGACTCAATGTCCTTGACTGCTGAAGTGTTCCCCGACTGGGAGGGAACCCTCCTGTCTTTCAGGAGAACAGCGTCCACGACACCACACAACCCTGCCACGGTAACCTCTGCACGACATGCCAGATCATTGACACAGATACCACCATCACACGAGAGGACGCCACCCACCAGGTACATGGTTCATACTCCTATGACTCGGCCAACGTTGTCTACCTCATACGTTGCAGGAAAGGATGCCCTGGAGCATGGTACATTGGCGAGACCATGCAGACACTGCGACAACAGATGAACGGACACCGCGCAACAATCGCCAGACAGGAGGGTTCCGTCCCAGTCGGGGAACACTTCAGCAGTCAAGGACATTCAGCCACCGATCTTCGGGTAAGCGTTCTCCAAGGCGGCCTTCGAGACACACGACAACGCAAAATCTTCGAGCAGAAATTGATAGCCAAGTTCCACACCCATGAGGACGGCCTCAACCGGGATCTTGGGTTCATGTCACGCTACACGTAACCCCACCAGCGAGAAAAAGTTATCTTTTTAATACAACAGGTCATTTTCTGTCTTTCTCTTCCTTTTGGATGTTTCTCCCTCTCTCTCTGTCTTTTGTTCTGGCCGTTTGTATATTCGGTGGTCCTGTAGGTAACACCTCTCTTTCTGAACACTTTGATTGCCTTGACAACGGGCAGTTGGAAAGATTATCTGTAATCACCAGGTATTGTTCTCTGACTATAAATGCGAAACGTTCAAGGAATCCCACTCACTCACCTGACGAAGGAGATAATCTCCGAAAGCTTGTGATTTTCAAATAAAACTGTTGGACTATAACCTGGTAGTGTAAGATTTTTTACATTTATCTTACGGAGATACAGGGATAGGGCAGGGGAGTGGGATTAGCTGGATTGCTCTTGCATATTGCCAGCGCGACTCGATGGGCCGAATCGCCTCCTTCCGTGCTGTAACTATTCTATGATTTCTATTCTATGATTAAGCTCCAGGAGAAAAATTGACTTTTTTTATTGTGGCTTAAAACAAACGAAACCAGATAAGGTGGAGCAAACATTTGAACATTTGTTAGTAAAATGGATTAATTAAGTACCATGGAATATTTGAGATAATTACACAGTGTAATGATAAAGGAAATACAGTGGATGGATTGTGAAAATGTGTTTGATAAGATGCCGGACAGGAGACTTGTTGATAAAATTAAAGCTCACGGAATTAAAGGGAGTGGAGCAGCGGGGGGTAGGAAGTTGTGTAAAGGGCAGAAAATAGAGAGTAGTGGTGAATGGATGTTCTTCAGACTGGAGAGATGTAAACAGAGGTGTCCCCAGGGTCAGAGTTGGGACCATTGCTCTTAATATAAATAAATGATCTGGCCTTGGGTATATGGGGCACAAGATCAAAATCAGCAGACTCCGCCAAAATAGGAAGCGTGGGGAACTGTGAAGAGGCCTGTAAATGACTTCAGTGTGACAGACACGGGTTAGTAAATGGGGCAGGTGAAATTGAACGCAGAGCAATGTGAGGTGATAGATTTTGAGATTCTTGCTAACGCCTTGTTTTATTAATTAGCAGGTTCAAGAATCCAGCGTCACCAACTTTATTACTCTATTAGGAAATATAAGATGAGCAGATTCTCTGTCCTCTACCATATCTTATATTGATCCATCGATTAGAGTAAACATGTAAGTCCCCCATGTCCACAGTAACTTACACAAGGACAGCCCGTTATATGGAACCGCGGATGCCCTGAGCTTGATCTCCAGTATCTCCAGTCCCCACTGCCCCCTTATATCAGTGTCCCCTCACTTTTATACCCTGTAGTGATCCATCTCTGTCACTTGACTCTTTTTTCCCTTCTCTGTTGGGTTTAGGCCGGAAGCAAGGAAAAGACAGCTGGAACTTCTCTAATCTGTGATTTACAAGGACACATTCCTTGGTTTCCAGCAGTTACTTTTTCAGCAATTTTCTCATTATCCCTAAACTACCCTACCTTAATGTTAATTATGTTATTTCTTATAGTTTCACAATCATTGGTATAAACATCACACATTATAATCTAATCTGTTCTATTACTCACTCTGTTTAAGTTTATATTGTGGTTAATAGCAGACAAGCTCCTGTTCTTTCCCCTTATCTAGTTAGAATTTCCAACTGACCGGCTCTGTGGAATGAAATGCCTTATCAGTGTTGCCATAGTGACCTGTCTGCAGCAAAGCACCTGTTTGAGTTTTGAATCCAGACTAAACTTCTCTTTCCTATACGACACATTATACAGGCATTTGATGTCTTTTACAGGCATTGAATGTATTTTAAACATGTTATCTCTAAAACCTACATGGGGTTCAGATACACAAATCTTTAAAAGTAGGAGGACAAGTTGATAAAGTGGTTTAACAAAATGGGTTCCTAAGTTTTACAAATGGGGGTATAGAGTACAAAAGGACAGAGATCATGTAAACCTGTACAACTTATTAGTTAGGCTGCAGTTAGAATATTGTCAAGTTTTGGGGATCTTACACTAGGAAGGCTATGGAATGGGTGCAGAAGAGATTCACTGAGATGATACCAGGGACAAGAGGCTTTAGTTATGAGGAGAGACCAGAGAAACTGGGGCTTTTTTCATTCGAACAAAGAAAGGTAAGAGGATCAAAGTGAGGTGTTCAAAATTTGATCAGGAAAATCAGGAACAACTATTTCCACTGGTCTGAGAGTCAGTATCGAGAGGGAATCAAATTCAAATCATCACCAGAAGACTCAGACCTAGGGATGAAATTTTGTTTTATTATTCGTTCATGGGATGTTAGCGTCGCTGGCGAGGCCGGCCTTTATTGCCCATCCCTAATTGCCCTTGAGAAGGTGGTGGTGAGCCGCCTTCTTGAACCGCTGCAGTCCGTGTGGTGAAGGTTCTCTCTCAGTGCTGTTAGAAAGGGTGTTCCAGGATTTTGACCCAGCGACGATGAAGGAACGGTGATATTTTTCTAAGTCGGGATGGTGTGTGACTTGGAGGGGAACATGCAGGTGGTATTGTTCCCATGTGCCTGCTGCCCTTGTCCTTCTAGATGGTAGAGGTCGCGGTTTGAGAGGTGCTGTCGAAGAAGCCTTGGCGAGTTACTGCAGTGCATCCCATCACCGACATTAGGCTGACTGGCCTATAGTTACCTGGTTTATCCCTCTCCCCTTTTTTGAACAGGGGTGTAACACATGCAACCCTCCAATCCTCAGGCACAACTCCCATATCCAAGGAGGATTGAAAGATTGTGGTCAGAACCTCTGTTATTTCTACCCTTACTTCCCTCAGCAACTTAGGATGCATCCCATCTGGACCAGGTGACTTTGTACTTTGAGCACTTACCTCCTCCTTGACTGTAACATTGGCAGCATCCTCTTCTCCAGTGAAGACAGATGCAAAGTATTCATTTAGTACCTCAGCCATGACCTCTGCCTTCACAAGAATATATCCATTTTGGTCCCTAATCGACCCCACCTTTCCTTTGACTACCATTTTACTATTTATATGTTTATAAAAGACTTTTGGCTTCCCTTTTATGTTAGCTGCTAATCTTTTCTCATACATTCTCTTTCCCTTTTCAGTTCTCCTTTGTACCTTCTGTATTCAGCTTGGTCCTCTACTGTATAATGAACCTAACATTTATCATAAGCCTCCTTTATATGTTTCATTTTAATCTCTGTATCTTTAGTCATCCAGGGAGCTCTAGCTTTGGATGTCCTGCCTGTCCCCGTCATAGGAATGTGTCTAGTCTGTACCCCAACTCTTCCCTCCTGCTCATTTAATTTTCAAAAGACATTTGATAAGGTGCCACATAAAAGTTGTTACGCAAGATAAGGGGTTGGGGGGAACATATTAGCATGGATTGGTTAACGGACAGAAAACAGAGAGTAGGGATGAACGGGTCATTTTCAGGTTTTGCAGTCTTTAACTAGTGGGATCGGTGCTTGGGCCTCAGCTATTTACAATCTATATTAATGACTTGGATGTAGTATATCCAAGTTTGCTGACGATACAAAGCTAGTTGGGAAAGTAAGCTGTGAGGAGGGCACAGAAAGTCTGCAAAGGGATATAGACAGATTAAGTGAGTGGGCAAGAAGGTGTCAGATGGAGTATAATGTGGGGAAATGTGAGGTTATTCACTTTGATAGGAAGAATAGAAAAACAGAATATTTTTTAAATGGTGAGAAACTATTAAATGTTTGTATCCAGAGAGACTTGGGTGTCCAATTACAAGAAACACAAGTTAGCATTCAGTTACAGCAAGCAATTAGGAAGACAAATGACATATTGGCTTTTATTGCAAGAGGGTTGGAGTACAAGAGTAAAGGATGTCTTACTACAATTGGACAGAGCTTTGGTAAGACCTCATCTGGAGTACTGTGTACAGTTTTGCTCTCCTTATCTAAGGAAGGATATACTTGCCTTAGAGGGGGTGCAACAAAGGTTCATTAGATTAGCTCCTGGGATGAGAGGTTGAGTGGAATGGGCCTATACTGTCTGGAGTTTACAAGAATGAGAGGTGATATCATTGAAACATATAAGATTCTGAGGGGCTCGACAGAGGCTGTGAGGTTGTTTCCCCTGGCTGGAGAGTCTAGAACCAGAGGGCATAGTTGCAGGATAAGGGTCGGCCATTTAAGACTGAGATGAGGAGGAATTTCTTCACTCAGAGTTGTGAATCTTTAGAATTCTCTACCCCAGAGGGCCGTGGATGCTGAGTCATTGAGTATCTTCAAGGCTGAGATAGATTGATTTTTGGACTGTATGGGGATCGGGCAGGAAAGTGGATTTGAGGTCGAAGATCAGCCATGATCGGATTGAATGGCAGAGCAGGCTTGAGGGGCCATGTGGCCTACTCCTGCTCCAATGTTTTATGTTCTTAATATTTTATCTGCCAATCTTTGTTTCCAATCCACCTGGGCAGATCCCTTTTCAACCTCCTGAAATTAACCCTCTTCCACTTGAATATCTTCACCTTTGATTGTTGCTTGAACTTAGTTGTGGGAACTCAGTTCTGAGATAGATTCCGCTCATTTTGTAACGAGTTCTCAAACAGCTCGTCTTATTGTCGAGACATCAAGGACTCAAAACGCTGACTTTGAAACAAAACTGATTTATTTGACATTTATCCAGAATATTAAACTCAAGCCCAGTTATAGGGATTATTAACATCAGCAGAAACAAACCCCAACTGCCAGAATGAACATGGCTCAGTCCTGAATGTGATTAACAGCAGAATCTAACCCCTGCAGTCACATGTGAACTCGCTGGCGTCTCACACTGTAGCAAAACTTCCTCCCCTTTATATTCTAGCCCTCTAATTATTAAGGCTAACATTCCATTAACCTTTTTGATTTTTTTTTGTATCTGACTACTACATTTTAATGATGTGTGCACATGGACCCCTAAATCTCTTTGGACCTCCACCTTTCCTAGCTTTTCACCATTTTTAAAAAAATGCACAGAACTAGCCTTTTTTGGTCCAAAATGGAATGGATGACCTCACACTTATCTGTGTTGAAATCCATCTGCCACAGTTTTGCCCTCTCACTTAATCTATCAATGTCTCTTTGTAATTTTACACTCACGTATACACTACTTACTATGCCACCAATCTTTGTGTCATTGGCAAACTTGGATTTCTGGCTCTCTATTGTGTTACCTAAGTCATTAATAAATATTGTGAATAATTGAGGCCCCAGCATAGATCCTTGTGGGACACCACTAGTCACTTCCTTCCAATTTGAGTACATACTCATTATCCCCACTCTCTGTTTTCTACTGCCTAACCAATCTTCTAACCAGATCAATAATTTGCCTTCAATCCTGTGAGCTTTAATTTTAGTGAACGGTCTCTTATGTGAAACCTTATTGAATGTCTTCTGGAAGTCTATATAATCTACATCCATAGACACTCCCCTGTCTACTACTTCAGTTACTTCCTCAAAAAATTTCACTGGGTTCAATTTTACAAATCCATATTGGCTGTCTCTGATCAGCTCAAATTTCTCTTAAGTGCTCAGTTATGCTGTCCTAAATGATAAATTCCAATAACTTCCCCATAACAGATGTTAAGACTGACAGGTCTATAATTTCCTGGTTTCTCTCTCTCACCTTTCTTAAATAATGGCGTTACATTTGAAATTTCCCAATCTAAAGGGACAATTCCTGAATTGAGATGGCTAAAGCATCTGCAATTTCCTCAGCTACTTCCTTTAAAATCCTGGGGTGGAAGCAGTCAGGTCCTGAGGATTTACATAGTTACATTGAGTCTGCAGCACAGAAACAGGCCATTCTGTCCAACTGGTCTATGCCAGCCTTTATGCGCCACATGAGCCCCCTTCCACCCCTCTTCATCTCACTCTATCAGCGCATATCCTTCTTTTCCTTTCTCCCTCATGTGCTTATCTAGCTTCCCCTTAAATGTATCTATATTATTCACCTCAACTGCTCCTTGTGGTGGTGCTTTCCACATTCTTACCACTCTTTGGACCGCGGAAGCTATCAGAGGGATTTTTTTTTTAAAAAGCAGGCAATTAGGAAGGCAAATGGTATCTTGACCTTTGTTGCAAGAGTGCAAGAGTAAGGAGGGCTTGCTGCAATTATACAGGGCTTTGGCGAGACCACACCTGGAGTATTGTGTACAGTTTTGCTCTCCTTATCTAAGGAAGGATGTACTTGCCTTAGAGGTGGTGCAATTAAGGTTCACTAGATTGATTCCTGGGATGAGAGGGTTGTCCTGTGAGGAAAGGTTGAGTAAAATGGGCCTACATTCTCTGGAGTTTAGAAGAATGAGAGGTGATCGCATTGAAACATATAAAATTCTTGGAGGGCTTGACAGGGTAAATGCTGAGAGGCTGTTTCCCCTGGCTGGAGAGTCTAGAACTAGAGGGCATAGTCTCAGGATAAGGGGTCAGCCATTTAGGACTGAGATGAGGAATTTCTTCACTCAGAGGGTTTTGTTGACCAGGCTGTTTTATTTGCTAAGTAGAGCTCTTGCCCCTTAAGGGTATATACTGGTCCTGTATTAAGCAAAATTCATTTTTGAACACCTCCTGCTATTCATCTGTAGTTTAACCCAGTAACAGTTTTGACCAGTTTGCTGTGGTCAGTCTCTGTCTCATCCCAAAATCTAGAATCATAGTAAACTGTGTTAAGTTTCCTTTTCAAACCTAACATTGAATTCGATCATATAATGATCACTGTTAGATAAATGTTCCCTTACTGTTATATTATTAAATAAATCTGACTCATACTCATTACTAAATCAAGTAATTAGAGGAGGCTAATTGATGTCCTGCTAACGATTGTTCCATTTTTGGCCCTTTTCTCCTGTCTTGTTTATAGAAACAGGAGTAGGCCATTCAGCCCCTCAAGCCTGTTCCGCTATTCAGTTAGATCATGGCTGATCTGTATCTTAACTCCATCTAGCCACCTTGGTCCTGTAACTCTTAATACCCCTGCCAAACAAAATTCTATCTATCAGTTTTGAAATTTTCAATTGACCCCCAGTCTCAACAGCTTTTAGCAGGAGAGAGTTCCCGATTTCCACTCCCCTTTGTGTGAAGAAGTGCTTTGTGACATCACCCTGAACGGCCTAGCTCTAATTTTAAGATTATGCCCCTTTATTCTGGACACCCCCCACCAGAGAAAATAGTTTCTCTCTATCTACCCTATCAAATCCTTTAATCATCTTAAACAGCTCAATTAAAACACTCTTTAATCTTCAATACTCAAGGGAATACAAGCCTTGTCTATGCAATCTGTCGTCATAATTTACACAAGTCATCACTGTAAGTACAGGATAGAAATTCAGAACAGACTATCCTAGTTCCTCCGGAACATTCTTTCCTCTCTTGTCCCTCCTAAATTGTAAATCCCCTGTCCGACACACACTCCCTCCTTGCTACATCCTCACTGTTTGAAATCCAGATTCATTGCATGCTCTAATTTTAGTCCCTTTTTCCCCTGAAGGTGTTGTGTGATTTTGGGGTTCAGTCCCTGTCACTGTTTACCCCCTGAAGATGCTGTGTGATTTTGGGGCTTGGTCCCAGTCACTGTTTCCCCTCTAAAGGTGATGTGTGATGTTGGGGTTTGGTCCCAGTCACCGTTTCTCTCCTGAAGGTGCTGTGTGATGATGGGGTTCAGTCCCAGTCACTGTTTCTCTCCTGAAGGTGCTGTGTGTGGAAAATTCTCATCCACTTGTTCAAATCCCACCAAGACCTCGCCCCTCTCTATCTCTGTAACCTCCTCTAGTCCTACAATCCTCTAAGAGCTCTACATTCCGCCAACTCTGGCCTGTGCAACATCCACTTTCTTTGTTCTATCATTGGCGGCCATGCCCTCAGTAGCCTAGGCCCTGAGCTCTTTGAGCTTTTGGTCACCTATCCTGATGTTCCCTTCTTTGGCTCGGTGTCAATTATTGTCTCATTACGCTCTTGTGAAGGGCCTTGGAATGTTTTAACACGTTAATGGCGCTATGTAAATACAAGTGTTGGTGTTGGTGTGCTGCCATTGGTCTCAGTTTTGCCAGACAAAATCAACCAGGGACGGCGGCTATGCTACATCTCGTGCGCGAAATGCTGGCAGCTCACTGTATAGGCCCACAAGTGCAGAATTACCACTTGGAAAGGTACTGGAGGGCGATCAGTGACTTGGAACAAACCCCAGCATCACACAGCACCTTCAGGGGGGAGAAACAGTGACTGGGACTGAACCCCATCATCACACAGCACCTTCAGGGGGAGAAACAGTGACTGGGACTGAACCCCATCATCACACAGCACCTTCAGGGGGGAGAAACAGTGACTGGGACTGAACCCCATCATCACACAGCACCTTCAGGGGGAGAGAAACAGTGACTGGGACTGAACCCCATCATCACACAGCACCTTCAGGGGGGAGAAACAGTGAGTGGGACTGAACCCCATCATCACACAGCAGCTTCAGGGGGGAGAAACAGTGAGTGGGACTGAACCCCATCATCACACAGCACCTTCAGGGGGAGAAACAGTGACTGGGACTGAACCCCATCATCACACAGCACCTTCAGGGGGAGAAACAGTGACTGGGACTGAACCCCATCATCACACAGCACCTTCAGGGGAGAGAAACAGTGACTGGGACTGAACCCCATCATCACACAGCACCTTCAGGGGGGAGAAACAGTGACTGGGACTGAACCCCATCATCACACAGCACCTTCAGGGGGGAGAAACAGTGAGTGGGACTGAACCCCACCATCACACAGCACCTTCAGGGGGGAGAAACAGTGACGGGGACTGAACCCCATCATCGCACAGCACCTTCAGGAGAGAAACAGTGAGTGGGACTGAACCCCATCATCACACAGCACCTTCAGGGGGAGAGAAACAGTGACGGACTGAACCCCATCATCACACAGCACCTTCAGGGGGGAGAAACAGTGACTGGGACTGAACCCCATCATCACACAGCACCTTCAGGGGGGAGAAACAGTGACTGGGACTGAACCCCATCATCACACAGCACCTTCAGGGGGAGAGAAACAGTGACTGGGACTGAACCCCATCATCACACAGCACCTTCAGGGGGAGAGAAACAGTGAGTGGGACTGAACCCCATCATCACACAGCACCTTCAGGGGGAGAGAAACAGTGACTGGAACTGAACCCCATCATCACACAGCACCTTCAGGGGAGAGAAACAGTGACTGGGACTGAACCCCATCATCACACAGCACCTTCAGGGGGGAGAAACAGTGAGTGGGACTGAACCCCACCATCACACAGCACCTTCAGGGGAGAAACAGTGAGTGGGACTGAACCCCATCATCACACAGCACCTTCAGGGGGAGAAACAGTGAGTGGGACTGAACCCCATCATCACACAGCACCTTCAGGGGGAGAAACAGTGAGTGGGACTGAACCCCATCATCACACAGCACCTTCAGGGGGAGAAACAGTGACTGGGACTGAACCCCATCATCACACAGCACCTTCAGGGGGGAGAAACAGTGACTGGGACTGAACCCCATCATCACACAGCACCTTCAGGGGAGAGAAACAGTGACTGGGACTGAACCCCATCATCACACAGCACCTTCAGGGGAGAAACAGTGAGTGGGACTGAACCCCATCATCACACAGCACCTTCAGGGGGAGAGAAACAGTGACTGGGACTGAACCCCATCATCACACAGCACCTTCAGGGGGGAGAAACAGTGACTGGAACTGAACCCCATCATCACACAGCACCTTCAGGGGGGAGAAACAGTGACTGGGACTGAACCCCATCATCACACAGCACCTTCAGGGGGAGAAACAGTGACTGGGACTGAACCCCATCATCACACAGCACCTTCAGGGGGAGAAACAGTGAGTGGGACTGAACCCCATCATCACACAGCACCTTCAGGGGAGAAACAGTGACTGGGACTGAACCCCATCATCACACAGCACCTTCAGGGGAGAGAAACAGTGACTGGGACTGAACCCCATCATCACACAGCACCTTCAGGGGGGAGAAACAGTGAGTGGGACTGAACCCCACCATCACACAGCACCTTCAGGGGGAGAAACAGTGACTGGGACTGAACCCCATCATCACACAGCACCTTCAGGGGGGAGAAACAGTGAGTGGGACTGAACCCCATCATCACACAGCACCTTCAGGGGAGAGAAACAGTGACTGGGACTGAACCCCATCATCACACAGCACCTTCAGGGGGGAGAAACAGTGAGTGGGACTGAACCCCATCATCACACAGCACCTTCAGGGGGGAGAAACAGTGAGTGGGACTGAACCCCATCATCACACAGCACCTTCAGGGGGGAGAAACAGTGACTGGGACTGAACCCCATCATCACACAGCACCTTCAGGGGGGAGAAACAGTGACTGGGACTGAACCCCATCATCACACAGCACCTTCAGGGGGGAGAAACAGTGAGTGGGACTGAACCCCATCATCACACAGCACCTTCAGGGGGGAGAAACAGTGAGTGGGACTGAACCCCATCATCACACAGCACATTTAGGGGGGAGAGAAATAGTGACTGGGACCGAACCCCAGCATCACACAGCACCTTCAGGAGAGAAACAGTGAGTGGGACTGAACCCCATCATCACACAGCACCTTCAGGGGGAGAAACAGTGACTGGGACTGAACCCCATCATCACACAGCACCTTCAGGGGGGAGAAACAGTGACTGGGACTGAACCCCACCATCACACAGCACCTTCAGGGGGAGAAACAGTGAGTGGGACTGAACCCCATCATCACACAGCACCTTCAGGGGGAGAAACAGTGACTGGGACTGAACCCCATCATCACACAGCACATTTAGGAGAGAAAGGGCCAAAAATTAGAGCTCGCGATGAATCTGAATTTCAAACTGGCACCAGTACTGGGACAGGAAGGAGCTGTACCACTGGGACGGGCTCCACTTTAACCGGAATGGGACCAGAGTCTGAACGAAGAGGATAAATAGGGAGGTGCATAAGTCGTTAAACTAGCAAGTTAGGGGGAGGGACCTGGTAGCAATAACAAAAGGCTAAGTGTAAAAGAAACAGGAGGTGAGTTAAAGGTCAAATCAGGGTAAGGAATAAAGATAACACAAATGGTCTTTGAACAAATACAGCTGTAAAACACAAGTATAAAAGGACTGGATAAATGTGAGGTTATCCACTTTGGTTGTAAAAACAGAAAGGCAGATTATTATCTGAATGGTGATAGATTGGGAAAAGGGGAGGTGCAACGAGACCTGGGTGTCCTTGTACACCAGTTGCTGAAAGTGAGCATTCAGGTGCAACAAGAAGTTAGGAAGGTGAATGTTATGTTGGCCTTCATTGCAAGAGGATTTGAGTACAGGAGCAGGGATGTCTTACTGCAGTTATACAGGGCCTTGGTGAGACCACATCTGGAGTATTGTGTGTATTTTTGGTCTCCTTATCTGAGGCAGGATGTCCTTGCCATGGAGAGGGAGTGCAACAAAGGTTTACCAGACTGATTCCTGGGATGGCAGGACTACGTATGAGGGGAGATTGGGTCGACTCTGCCTGTATTCACTAGAGTTTAGAAGAATGAGAGGTGATCTCATCGAAACATATAAAATTCTAACAGGACTAGACAGACTAGATGCAGGGAGGATGTTCCCGATGGCTTTTTTTTCATTCATGGGATGTAGGCGTTGCTGGCGAGGCCGGCATTTATTGCCCATCCCTAATTGCCCTTGAGAAGGTGGTGATGAGCCGCCTTCTTGAACGCTGCAGTCCGTGATGTGAAGGTTCTCCCACAGTGCTGTTAGGAAGGGAGTTCCAGGATTTTGACCTAGCGACGATGAAGGAACGGTGATATATTTCCAAGTCGGGACGGTGTGTGACTTGGACGGGAATGTGCAGGTTGTGTTGTTCCCATGTACCTGCTGCTCTTGTCCTTCTAGGTGGTAGAGGTCACGGGTTTGGGAGGTGCTGTCGAAGAAGCCTTGGCAAGTTGCTGCAGTGCATCCTGTGGATGGTACACACTGCAGCCACTGTGCGCCGGTGGTGAAGGGAGTGAATGTTTAGGGTGGTGGATGGGGTGCCAATCAAGCGGCCTGCTTTGTCCTGGATGGTGTTGAGCTTCTTGAGTGTTGTTGGAGCTGCACTCATCCAGGCAAGTGGAGAGTATTCCATCACACCCCTGACTTGTGCCTTGTAGATGGTGGAAAGGCTTTGGGGAGTGAGGAGGTGAGTCACTCGCTTCAGAACACCCAGCCTCTGACCTGCTCTCGTAGCCACAGTATTTATATGGCTGATCCAGTTAAGTTTCTGGTCAATGGTGACTCCCAGGAAGTTGATGGTGGGGGATTCGACGATGGTAATGCCGTTGAATGTCAAGGGGAGGTGGTTAGACTCTCTCTTGTTGGAGATGATCATTGCCTGGCACTTATCTGCCGTGAATGTTACTTGCCACTTATCAGCCCAAGCCTGGATGTTGTCCAGGTCTTGCTGCATGCGGGCTCGGACTGCTTCATTATTTGAGGGGTTGCGAATGGAACTGAACACTGTGCAATCATCAGCGAATATCCCCATTTCTGACCTTATAATGGAGGGAAGGTCATTGATGAAGCAGCTGAAGATGGTTGGGCCTAGGACACTGCCCTGAGGAACTCCTGCAGCAATGCCCTAGGGCTGAGATGATTAGCCTCCAACAGCCACTACCGTGTCCTTGCCATGGATGGAGTCCAGAACCAAGGGTCACAGTGTCAGGATACGGGGTATGTCATTTAGAACCGAGATGAGGAGAAATTTCTTCACTCAGAGGGTGGTGAAGCTGTGGAATTCTGTACCACAGAAGGCAGTGGAGGCCAAGTCATTAGATGTATTCAAGAAGGAGATTGATATATTTCTTAATGCTACTGAGTTAGACGATCAGCCATAATCATTTTGAATGGCGGAGCAGGCCCAAAGGGCCGAATAGCCTATTCTTGCTCCTATTTTCTATGTTTCTGTGTTAAACAAAATAAAAGGAAAAATGATTAAAGATGAAATAAACTGCCTGTACACTAATGTACACAGCGTCCAAAATAAAACAGGGGAATTGGAGGCAATAATCCATGGCGAGGCACCAGATGTATTCGGAATAATTGAACATGGTTACATAAAGAACAGGACTGGCAATTAAATATTGCTGGTTATAGCATAATCAGAAAGCATAGGGAAGGAAGAAAGGGGGTGGACTAGCTGTACAAATTAGAGACAACATAATGGCAGTAATAAAGGGACATAACTAACAGAAGGAAAGACACAGAATCCATATGGATTGAAATAAAAGGCAAGAAGGGATCGATCACGCTAATGGGGGTATACTACAGACCACCTAATAGTGGAAAGGAGGTGGAGGATGAAATAAGTAAGCAAATATGTGAAATAAGTAAAGGACATGGAATAATAATCATGGGAGATTTTCACTATCCCCAAATAAACTGGCAAGAAGAGGTAGGTAAAGGGAATAAAGTTTTCACAATGTGTGCAGGCCTCTTCTTACCCAGTATGTAAAAAGCCCAACAAGAGAGGAAGCACTGCTAGATCTAGTAATGGGAAATGAACCAGAACAGATAAGAGAAGTAAGCGTAGGGGAACATCCAGGCAATAGCGACCACAACAAAATTAGGCTTAAGATAAAGATTGACAAGGATATAAGTAAGACCAAGACCAAAGTAATTAATTGGAAAAAAGCTGATTTTAAAAAAGGAATGAGAATGGAACTTGGAAAATAAACTGGAAAAGTTTACTGACAAAGAAATAGAACAGCATTGGAAACATTTAAAACGATGATCAGTAGAATCAAGGAGAAATATATTCTACTAAAAAGCAAGATAAAGTAACCAATAATGACACACCGTGGATGAATAAAGAAATCAGGGGAAAATTGAAACTCAAGAAAAAGGCATACACTAAGTACATAGACAACCAACGAGAGGATGACAAAAGGGAATACGAAAAAGTTAGGAAAGAAGTCAAAATAACAATTAGCAAGGCAAAGAGAAACCACAATTAAATTCTCAAGGAATATAAAAAGAAATAGTAAAGTATTCTACAGACACATAAATAACAAAAGAAAAATCAGGGATAGGGCCACTAGGGGATGGATACACATGATAAGCTCACAGGTGATGACAGTGAAATGACAGAAATATTATCTAGCTTCTCCTTAAATGCATCTCCGCTAGTCGCCTTGACTACTCCTTGTGGGAGTGACTTCCACATTCTAACCACTGTCTGAGTAACAAAATTTCTCCTGAATTCCTATTGGATTTAATGGTGACTATCTTATATTTATGGCCCATAGTTCTGGTCTCCCCCACTGCACCCCCCCCACCACCCCACAATTGGAAACAACATCTCTACATCTACCCAATCAAACCACTTTGTAATCTTAAAGACCTCTATCAGGTCACCCCCTCAGTCATAGAATCATAGAAACTAACAGCGCAGAAGGCGGCCATTCGGCCCGTCTTGTCTGTGCAAACCGGAACAGTGCTATCCAGCCTAATCCCATTTTCCAGCTCTTGGTCCGTAGCCTTGTAGATTACAGCACTTCATGTGGGTATCCAAGTACGTTTTAAATGTGATGAGGGTTTCTGCCTCTGTCACCTTTTTAGACAGTGAGTTCCAGACCCCTACCACCCTCTGGGTGAAAATAAATTCTCCTCAACTCCCCTCTAATCTTTCTACCAATTACTTTAAGTCTATGCCAACTGGTTATTGACCTCGCTGCTAAGGGAAATAGGCCCTTCCTAACCAAGGTTCTATGCAAGTTTAACTTAACTTCTCTGCTTTTGAATTCTATCCCTCTAGAAATGAACCCCAGTGCTTGGTTTCCTTTTTTAAAAGGCCTCATTAACTTGCATTGCTACTTTTCGTGATTTGTGTATCTGTACCCCCAGATCCCTCTGCTTCTCTACCCCATTTATACTCTTCTTATCCAAACAGTGTGTGGCCTCCTTATTCTTCCTACCAAAAGGTAATACCTCACACTTCTCTCCACTGAAATTCATTTGCCAATATATTAATAAATTTGTAGAACGCCTATTCTGCAAATTTATTAATATCTTCCTGTATTTTGACGCAGTCCTCTTCGGTTTTAACTATAGCCCCCAATTTGGTGTCGTCCACAGATTTTCAAAATGTATTTCCAATTCCCGAGTCCAAATCGTTTATATAAATGGTGAACAACAGAGGTCTCAGCACCGATCCTTTTGGAACACCACATCCCATCTTTTGCTAGTCTGAGTAACTACCTTTAAAGCCTACTCTCTGTTTTCTGTTTCGTAGCCAGCTTGCTATCCATTCTGCTATTTGCACCCTGCCTCCATGTGCTCTGATCTTAGTCATGAGTCTGCTATGCGGTACCTTATCGAAGGCCTTTCGATAATCCAAATATCGACCGCATTACCCTTGTCTACCCTTTTTGATCTTCAAAGAATTCAATAAGTTTGGTAATCCGTGCTGACCATTCTTTATTATATCTTCGGTTTCTAGATGTTTTTCTATTACATCTTTGAGTAAGGATTCCATTATCTTTCCTACCATCGATGTTAAGCTAATTGGTTTGTAGTTCCCTGGACTTGTTCTATCTCTTTTTAAGAAAGGAGAGAGAGGGAAACCGGGGAATTATAGACCAGTTAGCCTAACATCTGTTGTGGGGAAAATGCTGGAGTCTATAATTAAGGATAGGGTGACTGAACACCTCGAGAATTTTCAGTTAATCAGAGAGAGCCAGCATGGATTTGTGAAAGGTAGGTCTTGCCTGACAAACCTGATTGAATTTTTTGAAGAGGTGACTAAAGTAGTGGACAGGGGAATGTCAATGGATGTTATTTATATGGACTTCCAGAAGGCATTTGATAAGGTCCCACGTAAAAGACTGTTAGCTAAGATAGAAGCCCATGGAATCGAGGGAAAAGTACGGACTTGGTTAGGAAGTTGGCTGAGCGAAAGGCGACAGAGAGCAGGGATAATGGGAAGGTACTCACATTGGCAGGATGTGACTAGTGGAGTCCCGCAGGCATCTGTCTTGGGGCCTCAATTATTCACAATATTTATTAACGACTTAGATGAAGGCATAGAAAGCCTCATATCTAAGTTTGCCGATGACACAAAGATTGGTGGCATTGTAAGCAGTGTAGATGAAAACATAAAATTACAAAGCGATATTGATAGATTAGGTGAATGGGCAAAACTGTGGCAAATGGAATTCAATGTAGACAAATGTGAGGTTATCCACTTTGGATCAAAAAAGGATAGAACAGGGTACTTTCTAAATGGTAAAAAGTTAAAAACAGTGGATGTCCATAGGGACTTAGGGGTTCAGGTACATAGATCATTGAAGTGTCATGAACAGGTGCAGAAAATAGTCAAGAAGGCAAATGGAATGTTGGCCTTTATATCTAGAGGACTGGAGTACAAGGAGGCAGAAGTTATGCTGCAGCTATACAAAACCCTGGTTAGGCCGCACCTGGAGTACTGTGAGCAGTTCTGTGCACCGCACCTTCGGAAGGACACATTGGCCTTGGAGGGAGTGCAGCGTAGGTTTACTAGAATGATACCTGGACTTCAAGGGTTAAGTTACGAGGAGAGATTACACAAATTGGGGTTGTATTCTCTAGAGTTTCGAAGGTTAAGGGGTGATCTGATCGAAGTTTATAAGATATTTAGGGGAACAGATAGGGTGGATAGAGAGAAACTATTTCCGCTGGTTGGGGATTCTAGTAGGGGGCACAGCCTAAAAATTAGAGCCAGACCTTTCAGGAGTGAGATTAGAAAACATTTCTACACACAAAGGGTTGTAGAAGTTTGGAACTCTCTTCCGCAAACGGCAATTGATAATAGCTCAATTGCTAAATTTAAATGTGAGATAGATAGCTTTTTGGCAACCAAAGGTATTAAGGGATATGGGCCAAAGGCAGGCATATGGAGTTAGATCACAGATCAGCCATGATCTTATCAAATGGCGGAGCAGGCACGAGGGGCTGAATGGCCTACTCCTGTTCCTATGTTCCCTTTATAAATATAGGAATAACATTAGCTGTCCACCAGTCCTCTGGCACTGTTCCCTCTTCTAATGATTTTTTTTATATATGTAATAGTGCCTTTGCTACCTTTTCCCGAATTTCTTTTAATATGTGCGGATGCAATCCATCCGGACTAGGGGTTTTATCCTTTCTAAGTGTGATTGGTTTATCAATTATCTCCCCCCTTTCCATCTTAAATGTCTTTATATCTTCTTTGTTCTCTTCTAATGTCCTTCCCACCATATTAGTCTCCCTGGTAAACACTGAGGCAAAGTAATTAATATTTCTGCCATTTCGCTGTCATTACCACTCCCCACGGGACAGGCTGGGGATCCAGTCCCCGCAGGAGGGTCCGGTGGTCCAGTCCCCACAGAGGGCCGGGAGTCTCGTCCTGGGCTCCTGTCTGCCCTCTGTTCCCTCACTCAAAAGGCCACTCTTCATGTGTGGATGAGAGGCAGCAGGTTATTTAACTGCAGGGACATTATAGCAGAGCCCACTGCTGCGCTCGCCCTCTCTGTCTCGCTCTCACGGTTTAGGGTCACTGAATGATGCTGCGATGCGTTTGGATTTCAGCACAGGGAGGAGGAGAGAGGATGGGGATTTGCAACTTTGAGGGAACAAGAGAGGAAAGAATGTTCCGTAGAAACTAGAATTGTCTGTTCTGAATTTCGATCCCATACTTATAGAGATGACTTTTATAAACTCCTTTTACAGGGTAATAGGAGGAGAGGATTTGGAGACAGTAAACTCAAACCAAACATCACGTCAAGATCTGACAGTCGCTCGATTCATCAGGACCTGAATATCATTGGCCTTTGAATATTGAAGGAGAAATGTTTGTCTGTTCTGTCTGTGGGAAAAGATTTCAAACCTCAGTGTGACTGGAAAAGCACCGAGACACCCCCCGAGTGAGAGTGTTCCAGTGCACTGACTGTGGAAAGAGCTTTAACCAGTTACACAGCCTGAAAAAAACATCGTACCATTCACAGCGGGGAGAAACCATACACGTGTTGTGTGTGTGGACGAGGCTTCAACTGATCATCCAACCTGGAGAGACACATGGACACCCGGACCACGGAAAAACCGTGGAAATGTGGGGTCTGTGGGAAGGGATTCAATTCCCCGTCCCAGCTGGAAACTCATCAACGCAGTCACACTGGGGAGAGGCCGTTCACCTGCTCCATGTGTGGGAAGGGATTCACTGTTCTATCTAACCTGCTGAAACACCAACGAATACACACAAATAACAGAGCTTTAAAATGTTTTGACTGTGAGAAGAGCTTTAAAAGCACAAACAAGCTGCTGACCCACCAACAAGTTCACACAGGGGAGAGGCCGTTCACCTGCTCTCTGTGTGGGAAGGGATTTACTCTGTCATCCAACCTGCTGAGACACCAACGAGTTCATAACGGGGAGAAGCCGTTCATCTGCTCCATGTGTGGGAAGAGATTTACTAATTCATCCGGCCTTCTGATACACCAGCGAGTTCACACTGGGGACAGGCCGTTCACTTGCTCCGTGTGTGGGATGAGATACACTCAGTCATCCCACCTGTTGACCCACCAGCGAGTTCACAGTGGGGAGAGACCATTCACCTGCTCCGTGTGTGGGAAGGGATTTACTAATTCATCCAACCTGCTGAGACACCAGCGAATTCACACTGCGGAGAGGCTGTTCACCTGCATAGTGTGTGAGAAGAGATTCACTCTTTCATCTGATCTGTTGACACACCAACTTGTTCACACTAATGAGAGACCTTTTAAATGTTCTGACTGTGAGAAAAACTTTAAAAGCAGAAATGACCTGCTGGAACACCAGCGCAGTCACACTGGGGAGAGACCGTTCACCTGCTCCATGTGTGGGAAGGGATTCACTCAGTCATCCCACCTCATTGAACACCAAGTTGTTCACACTGAGAGATCTTTCAAATGTTCTGACTGTGAGAAGATATTTAAAAGCAAAAGGAATCTGCTGACACACCAACGTACTCATACTGGAGATAGGTTGTTTAAATGTTCTGAGTGTGGGAAGGGATTCACTCAGTCATCCCAGCTGCTGAGACACCAGCGAGTTCACACTGGGGAGAGACCGTTCACCTGCACTGAGTGTGGAAAAGGATTCACTCAGTCATCCAACCTACTGACACACCAGCGAGTTCACACTGGGAGGAGACCGTTCACCTGCTCCGTGTGTGGGAAGGGATTCACTCAGTCATCCACTCTGCTGAGACACCAGCGAGTTCACACTGGGGAGAGGCCATTCACCTGCGTCGTATGTGGGAAGGGATTCACTCAGTCATCCCAGCTGCTGAGACACCAGCGAGTTCACACTGGGGAGAGACCGTTCACCTGTATTGACTGTGGGAAGGGATTCACTCAGTCATCCACCCTGCTGAGACACCAGCGTGTTCACACTGGGGAGAGACCGTTCACCTGCTCTGTGTGTGGGAAGGGATTCACTCAGTCATCCAACCTGCTGACACACCAGCGAGTTCACATGTGACTGCAGGGGTTGGATTCTGCTGTAATTGCTGCTGTTAAATCACATCCAGGACTGAACCATGTTCGTTCTGACAGTCGGGGTTTGTTTCTGCTGATGTTAATAACCCCAATAACTGGGCTGGAGTTTAATTTTCTGGATATATGTTAAATAAATCAGCTTTGTTTTAAACACCTTGTTGTAGATTTTGGTCTTTCCCACCTGAGTGTTTAGCATCACCTGACTGGAGCTCAGAAAGGACAATCTGGGGGGAGGATCGTCCGGTGGGAACAGAACTTCAGTCTGGACACAGTCCGTCAGGGCCACACGGAGAGGGGCAAACGGCACTTTGGTCTTTCTCGTCTCTCTTCACTGACAGCAAAGTCGCCGTGCGCGTTAATCGTGAGGCGTGTAAGAAATGTGTCCCAGCCGCTCTGTTCTATGGTTCAGAGCTCCAGGCACTGAACAGAAGACTCCTTTACAGCGGTGTTTAGAGTCAGGAAGAACAACAGTGAGTGCTGGAAACATGCTGTCAAATCAGAGATTGGTGTAAAACTGTGATCTGTTCCTGACTGGAAGTGAAACGGCAGGTTTAAGTCTCCAGTCTAAAAATGATCCTGGTAATTATTCTATGAAGATTTAACCTGTTTGTGAGACAGTCCTGAGTCTACCATTTTAAGGCGAGCGTTAACTCATTTAAAATAAATGGGTTAAAGTCTGCATTAACATAGCAGAGGGAGGAGTTGACAGGAGCCTGTCAACAGATGGTATAATTATACAAAAGTCATTTGATCCCCAGATAATGAAGGATGTGCAGTGTGTTTCCAGAATTCCCGGTTTTATTGATGTGTGCGTGTTAGATACCCGGAATATTAAAAATACATGAGCCGGAATACCCACGGGGGGGTGGGGGGGCGATCCTGACGGTTACTCTGCGTTCACTCCCACTGCGGAACTCCACCACTGACCCTGCTGAAGGTTGCAGGTTCGGGGAGTGGGGCCTCCAGGAGTGGACTGTAAGAAAGCTGGGCTTCGGTATCCTGACAAATATATGCCGAGGAACCAATGGTATCCTTAATAAGGAACGGTCTGGGGTTTCACCTGCCAGTGTAGGACCAAGGGTGAATGATTCCTGACTCCCGAACTGTCTCATATTTAACCCAGGTCAGATCAAGATAAGTTCAGTTTACAGTAGAATAGGGACAAATATCACCCACAATCGAAGGAGACAAAAGCAGCCATTAGAGAAGCTGAGAGATCTTTGGAAAAGAAGATGGTGCACAATTGTGGTAATAATAGTAAAAGCTTTTCCAGCTACGTCAGGAGTCAGAAGACTATTAAAAATGGTTCAGGGCCACTGAAAGACAGATTCAAACTGGTTCCCAGGCTAGTGCAGAGCTGTTAAATGACTATTTCACACCAGTCCACACTCCTGTGGAAGATGCTCAGATTCCAGCTGTGGGATGTGCTGTCGACAATAACATCATAAATATTAAAATAGAAAGGGATGTGATCTTGGATAAAATAGGAAATCTCAAACTAGATCACGCTCCAGGTCCAGATGATATCCACCCCTGGGTGTTTAAAGAGATGGGACGGGTGCTCTGTGAGCCCCTTGCCTGTATCTTCAACAGTTCAATAGAGTCAGGGATTGCCCCCTTAGATTGGAAGGTAGCTCAAGTCGTTTCCATTTTCAAACAATGGGAGAGATCAGAGCCAGGGAATGACAGGCCCATCAGTGCAACCACGATCAGAGGGAAGATGATTGAAGGGATCCTAAGAGATGCTGTTTATAATCACTGGAAGGAGAAGGAGTGATTGCAGATACTCAACGCGGCTTCAGGAAAAGGAGGTTGGTTCCGACAGACTTGCTTGAGTTTTTTGAAGAAGTTGCTGGGTTAGTGGATGAGGGTAATCCGGTTCACATTGTCTATCTCAGGGGTGTTAAACTCATTCCCATGGTGGGCCTCGGCCACATTCAGCAAAAGATATTTTTTTAAAATTCATTCATGGGATGTGGGCGTTGCTGGCGAGGCCAGCATTTATTGCTTATCCCTAATTGCCCCTGAGAAGGTGGTGGTGAGCCGCATTCTTGAACCGCTGCAGTCTGTGTGGTGAAGGTTCTCGCACAGTGCTGATAGGAAGGGAGTTCCAGGATTTTGACCCAGCGAAGATGAGGGAGCGGCGATATATTTCCAAGTCGAGATGGTGTGTGAGTTGGAGGGGAACGTGCAGGTGGTGTTGTTCCCATGTGCCTGCTGCCCTTGTCCTTCTAGGTGGTAGAGGTCGCGGGTTTGGGAGGTACTGTCGAAGAAGCCTTGGCGAGTTGCTGCAGTGCATCCTGTGGATGGTACACACTGCAGCCACTGTGCGCCGGTGGTGAAGGGAGTAAATAGGGTGGTTGAAGGGGTGCCCATCAAGTGGTCTGCTTTGTCCTGGATGGTGTCGAGCTTTTTGAGTGGTGTTGGAGTTGCATTCATCCAGGCAAGTGGAGAGTATTCCATCACACTCCTGACTTATGCCTTGTAGATGGTGGAAAGGCTTTGGGGAGTCAGGAGGTGAGTCACTCGCCGCAGAATACCCAGCCTCTGACCTGCTCTTGTAGCCACAGTATTTATGTGGCTGGTCCAGTTAAGTTTCTGGTCAATGCTGGCCCCCAGGATGTTGATTGTGTGGGATTCGGCGATGGTAATGTAATGCCATTGAATGTCAAGGGGAGGTGGTTAGACTCTCTCTTGTTGGAGATGGTCATTGCCTGGCACTTGTCTGGCACGACTGTTACTTGCCACTTATCAGCCCAAGCCTGGATGTTGTCCAGGTCTTGCTGCATGCGGGCACGGACTGCTTCATTATCTGACAGGTTGCAAATGGAACTGAACACTGCAATCATCAGCGAACATCCCCATTTCTGACTATATGATGAAGGGAATGTCATTGATGAAGCAGCTGAAGATGGTTGGGCCTAGGACACTGCCCTGAGGAGCTCCTGCAGCAATGTCCTGGGGCTGAGATGATTGGCCTCCAATAATCACGACCATCTTCCTTTGTGCTAGGTATGACTCCAGCCACTGGAGAGTTTTCCCCCTGATTCCCATTGACTTCAATTTTTACTAGGGCTCCTTGGTGCCACACTCGGTCAAATGCTGCCTTGATGTCAAGGGAAGTCACTCTCACCTCACCTCTGGAATTCAGCTCTTTTGTCCATGTTTGGACCAAGGCTGTAATGAGGTCTGGAGCCGAGTGGTCCTGGCGGAACCCAAACTGAGCATCAGTGAGCAGGTTATTGGTGAGTAAGTGCCGCTTGATAGCACTGTCGACGACACCTTCCATCACTTTGCTGATTGAGAGTAGACTGATGGGGCGGTAATTGTCTAGATTGGATTTGTCCTGCTTATAGTGTACAGGACACCTGGGCAATTTTCCACATTGTCGGGTCGAGGCCAGTGTTGTAGCTGTACTGGAACAGCTTGGCTGGAGGCGTGGCTAGTTCTGGAGCACAAGTCTTCAGCACTACAGCCGGGATGTTGTCAGGGCCCGGAGCCTTTGATGTATCCAGTGCACTCAGCCATTTCTTGATATCACGTGGAGTGAATCGAATTGGCTGAAGACTGGCTTCTGTGACGGTGGGGATATCGGGAGGAGGCCGAGATGGATCATCCACTCAGCACTTCTGGCTGAAGATGGTTGCGAACGTTTCAACCTTGTCTTTTGCACTCACCTGCTGGACTCCGCCATCATTGAGGATGGGGATGTTTGCAGAGCCTCCTCCTCCCGTTAGTCATTTAATTGTCCACCACCATTCACGACTGGATTTGGCTGGACTGCAGAGCTTTGATCTGATCCGTTGGTTGTGGAATCGCTTAGCTTTGTCTATAACACATTGCTTCCGCTGTTTAGCATGCATGTCCTGTGTTGTAGCTTCACCAGGTTGGCACCTCATTTTTAGGTATGCCTGGTGCTGCTCCTGGCATGCTCTTCTACACTCCTCATTGAACCAGGGTTGATCCCCTGGCGTGTTGGTAATGGTAGAGTGAGGAATATGCCGGGCCATAAGGTTACAGCTTGTGCTGGAATACAATTCTGCAGCTGCTGATGGCCCACAGTGCCTCATGGATGCCCAGTTTTGAGCTGCTGGATCTGTTCTGAATCTATCCCATTTAGCACAGTGATAGTGCCACACAACACGTTGGATGGTGTCCTCAGCGCGAAGACGGGACTTCATCTCCACGAGGACTGTGCGGTGGTCACTCCTACCAATACTGTAGTGGTAGATTGGTGAGCACGAGGTCAAGTAGGTTTCTCCCTCGTGTTGGTTCGCTCACCACCTGCCGCAGACCCAATCTGGCACTTATATCCTTCAGGACTCGGCCAGCTCGGTCAGTAGTGGTGCTACAGAGGCACTCTTGGTGGTGGACATTGAAGTCCCCCACCCAGAGTACATTTTGTGTCCTTGCTACCCTCAGTGCTTCCTCCAATTGGTGCTCAACATGGAGGAGGACTGATTCATCAGCTGAGGGAGGATGGTAGGTGGTAATCAGCCAGAGGTTTCCTTGCCCATGTTTGACCTGATGCCATGAGATTTCATGGGGTCCAGAGTCAATGTTCAGGACTCCCAGGCCCACTCCCTCCTGACTGTATATCACTGTACCACCACCTCTGGTTGGTCTGTCCTGCCGGTGGGACAGGACATACCCAGGGATGGTGATGGAAGAGTCTGGGACTTTGGCTGAAAGGTATGATTCTGTGAGTATGGCTATGTCAGGCTGTTGCTTGACTAGTCTGTGGGACAGCTCTCCCAATTTTGGCACAAGTCCCAGATGTTTGTGAGGAGGACTTTGCAGGGTCGACTGGGCTTGGTGTTTTGCCGTTGTCGTGTCCGGTGCCTAGTGGTCCGATGCCGGGTGGTCCATCCGGTTTTATTCTTATTATGACTCTTTTTCGCGAGATTTTACAACTGAGTGGCTTGCTAGGTCATTTCAGAGGGCGATTAAAAATCAACCACAGTGCTGTGGGTCTGGAGTCACATAAACTAGAAATAAATGAAGAGAAACGATATTGGTACTTACTTACATTTAGATTTTATTTACAGCTACTGCTGCTCCCGATGCCTGGCATCTCTTAGTTTGAACCATTGTTGGTCGACACTTTTCCGTTACTAATTAACAACTCAGTCTGGTTTAATCACTAAATGTTTTCTAACTGTGTTTTCTATCTCAATTTCATGCCTATCATTTTAAGGAAAACTTCCGAGGCCTAATTTTTTGTATGTCCTATTTGAGAGGCTGTTAATGGCTTTAATAAGCTGGCAACAAGTGTTTGGAAAGGTGGAATGGGGTGAAAATTGGCAATAGCGATGTCTCAAAACACACAGGACAAGAAATCCACTTCATATCCGCCCCTATCACAGGACTCATTATCCAGTGAAATAATGTAGAGTAATAATCAGGTGTCCGACTCCAGAGACTTGAGCACAAAATCTAGGCTGACATTTCAGTGCAGCACTGAGGGAGAGCTGCACTGTTGGAGGCGCCGTCTTTCAGAAGAGATGTTAAACCGAGTCCCCGTCTGCCCTCTCAGCTGGTTGTGGAAGATCCCATGGCGCTATTGGAAAGTTCAACCAACATCACTAAAAAAGATGACTGTATCTGGTCATTATCACATTGCAGTTTGTGGGACCTTGCTGTGTGCAAATTGGCTGTCGTATTTCCTACATTACAACAGTGATTACACTCCAAAAGCACTTCATTCGCTGTAAAGCACGTTGGGACACCCTGAGGTGGTGAAAAGCACTGGTTAAAAGTAAGTCCTTTAACAAAGGAGAAAAGGCCCAAAAATGGAATAGTCAGTAACAGGATATCAATTGGTCTCCTCTTGGAGAAATCAAGCACTCGCCATGCTGTGTGTTTAAAACAAAGCTGATTTATTTGACATGTATCCAAAATATTAAACTCCAGCCCAGGCATAGGGGTTATTCACATCAGCAGAAACAAACCCCAACTGTCATAATGAACACGGTTCAATCCTGATTGTGATTAACAGCAGAATCCAACCCCTGCAGTCACATGTGAATTCGCTGGTGTCCAGCAGGTGGGATGACTGAGTGAATCCCTTCCCCCACAAGGAGCAGGTGAACGGCCTCTCCCCAGTGTGAACTCACTGGTGTTTCAGGAGATCATTTCTGCTTTAAAAGCTCTTGTCACAGTCAGAACATTCAAAAGATCTCTCATCAGTGTGAACAAGTTGGTGTGTAGTGAGGTGAACGGCCTCTCCCCAATGTGAACATAGGAACAGGAGTGGACCATTCAGCCCCTCGAGCCTGTTCCACCATTAAACGTGATCATGGCTGATCTGTATCCAAACTCCATCCAGCAGCCTTTCCTCCATATCCCTTAATACTCTTGGATGGCAAAAATCTATCGATCTCAGATTTAAAATGATTAATTGAGCTAGCATCTACTGCTTTTTGTGGGAAAGAGCTCCACAGTTTTACCACCCTTTGCATGAAGGATTGTTTCCTAACTTCTCTCCCGAACAGTTGGCTCTGATCTTAAGGTTACGTCCCCTAGTCCCAGACTCTCCCACCAGCGGAAAACATTTCTCTCTATTTTACCTAATCAATTCCTTTCAAAATCCTAAATATCTCAATGGAATCACCCCTTAAACTATATTCCAGGGAATAAAAACCTAGTTTATGCAATCTCTCCTCATAACCTAACCCTTGGAACTCTGGTACCATTCTGGTGAATCTGCACTGCACTCCTTCCAAGGCCAATATAGCCAACATATCCGCTCCATCACCAAGACCGCCTACTTTCACCTCCGTAACATCACCTGTCTCCGCCCCTGCCTCAACTCATCTGCTGTTGAAATCCTCATCCATGCCTTTGTTACCTCTTGATTTGGCTATTCCAATGCTCTCCTGCCAGCCTTCCATCTTTCATCCTCCATAAACTTGAACTCATCCAAAACTCTGCTTCCTGTATCCTAACTCACACCAAGTCCTGCTCACCTATCACCCCCTTTATATTCTAACCCTCTAGTTATAAAGGCTAACATTCCATCAGTGTTTTTGATTACTTTTTGTACCTGACTATTACATTTCAGCGATCTGTGTACACCGAGCCCTAAATCTCTTTGGACCTCCACTGTTCCTTGCTTTAAACCATTTAAAAAATACTCGGATCGATCCTTTTTTCGTCCTCACACTTATCTGTGTTGAAATCCATCTTCCACAGTTTTGCCCACTCACTTAATCTATCAATGTCTCTTTGTAATTTTATGCTCCCGTATACACTACTTACCAATCTTTGTGTCATCAGCAAACTTGGATATATGACTCTCTGATGTGTTATCTAAGTCATTACTAAATATTGTGAATAGTTGAGGTCCCAGCACAGATCCTTGCAGGACACCACTAGTCACTTCCTTCCAATTCGAGTAAATACCCATTATCCCCACTCTCTGTCTTCTACCGCCTAACCAATCTCCTAACCAGGTCAAAAATTTGCCTTCAATCCCATGAAATTTATTTTAGCGAACAGTCTCTTATGTGGAGCCTTATTGAATGCCTTCTGGAGGTCCATATAAACTATATCCATAGACATTCCCCTGTCTACTACTTTCGCTACGTCCTCAAAAATTTTATTGGGTTCATTAGATATGACCTACTCTTTACAAATCCATGTTTGCTCTCTCTAATCAGCTCAAATTTCTCTAAGTGCTCAGCTATCCTTAATTATAGATTCCAATAAATTCCCCACTACAGATGTTAGACTGACAGGTCTATAATTTCCTGGTTTCTCTCTCTCTCACCTTCTTTAAATAATGGATTTACATTTATAATTTTCCAATCTAAAAGGACAATTCCTGAATCGAGACAACTTTGGAATACTATGGCTAAAGCATCTGCAATTTCCTCACCTACTTCCATTAAAACCCTGGGGTGGAAACTATCAGGTCCTGGGGATTTACATAGTTACATTGAGTCTACAGCACAGAAATCAGGCCATTCTGTCCAACTGGTCTATGCCAGTGTTTATGCTCCACCTAAGCCTCCTCCCAACCCTCTTCATCTAACTCTCTTAATATGTCCTTCTATTACTTTCTACCTCATGTGCTTATCTAGCTTCCCCTTAAATGCATCTACACAACTACTCCTTGTGGTAGTGGGTTCCTACCACTCTTTGGGTAAAGAAGTTGCTCCTGAATTCCCGATATGATTTATTAATGACTATCATATTTATCATTTGGACTCCCCCACAAGTGGAAACATTTTCTCTACATCTACCCTATCAAACCCTTTAATAATCTAAAGGCCACTATCAGAAAAGAGCCCCAGCCTTTTCAGGTAAGTATATTCTTTCAGTTCTGGTATCATCCTTGTGAATCTTTTTTGCACCTTCTCCAATGCCTCTATATTCTATTTGTTAGTCTTTAGTGCCATTATTTTCAATAATACTGTTTTCTTGCTTACTTTAACTTCAGTGAGTTCCAGTCCTTGATTCATTATTAGTTTCCCCGGAATGTCAGGTATATTATCCTCTTCCTCTACTGTGAAGACTGACACAAAGTAATTATTCAACACGACTGCCATTTCTTTAATTTGCAATATTACTCGCTTGTTTTTAAAGAGCCCACGTTACCCTTGACTGCTCCTTTTCTTCTAATATAATTGGAGAAACTTTGTGTTAATCTTGATATCCTTCGTGAGTTTCTTTTCATATTCCCTTTTTTGCAGTTCTTACTATATTTTTTGTCTTCCTTTGTTGTTCGTTATATCTCTCCCAGTCCCCTGGGTCTACACAATTCCTTGCATTTTTGAATGCTCTTTCTTTTAGTTCTATGTTATCTCTTACCTCTTTTGTCAACAGTGGCTGTTTTATTTGGTAAGTCAAGCTCTTGCCCCTTAGGGATATATACTGGTCCTATATTAAGTTAAATTCTTTTTTGAACACCTCCCACTACTCATCTGTTTATCCAATAACAGTTTTGACCAGCTTGCTGTCGTCAGTCTCTGTCTCATCCTGTTAGCTGTACCAAAATCTAGAATCTTAGTAAACTGTGTTAAGTTTCTCCTTTTCAAACCTAACATTGAATTTGACCATATTATGATCACTGTTTGATAAATATTCCCTTACCGTTAGATTATTAACTAAGTCTGGCTCATACTCATTACTAAATCTCATAATTAAAGGAATTGACTGTTCCATTTTTGGCCCTTTTCTCCTGTCTTATTTATAGGAACAGGAGTAGGCCATTCAGCCCCTCAAGCCTGTTCTGCTATTCAATTCGATCATGGCGGATCTATATCTTAACTCCATTTACTCGCCTTGGTTCCGTTACCCTTAACACCTGGATCAAGAGTTTCTCCCACACTCCTTCAGTCTCATTGTCTGAGGCTAAGCCCAAGCTCCAGACTGTTTATACTTTTAATTAACAGAGTGTCAATGCACTGAGTTCAACGAAGAAATAAACAGATACGTTTCCAGAACAATGTCTTTCAGGTGCAATATTTCTATTTTCTGTTTAAAACAGCCGCTATCTTCCACCCCAGAACACAATATTTTCTGTGTTTCAAACATTGCCTAAAGCTCAAAAGAATGGAAGGAATTGGTCCCGTGCCTATTACTGCAACAGCTGCCTCTGTGAGTCTCTCTGTCTTGTGCAGGCTTTCCCAGCTCCCTCTCTGAACTCTCTTCATATTCTCTGCGCTTGCCTCTCTCTTCTCTTTCTCTGTATTTACTCTCTATCTCCATCTCTTCCTCTCACAATATCTTCTCTCCCTCTCCATGACTTCTATTCTCTCCCACTCTGCTGGTTCGGTGAGTCCTATTTACAACACTTGGAATCGGTTTTCCAATGAGGAAAATGAATTTTGAGTTTTGTAGCTCGGTAAAATGTGTTGAAGCTGCCGTGTGGCCAGGCTGGGATTGCGTAACTGTGGAATTGTGATTACCGTTCCCACTGCTGTTTTCCTGCACCAGTTACAAAGTACAGACCTGGTCTCACTGCTGCTGGGACCCTGATCTGATCTGTGCTTCTGCCATCTCAAGCCTTCATTTCTCCAACACTCTTGTCACCTAACATATTTAAATTAGCAAAGCGAGGAAATCCCACCGAGAATCATAGAATCATACAGCACAGAAGAAGGCTATTCGGCCCATCGTGCCTCTGTCAGCTGTGTAAAAGAGCTCTCCAATTAGTCCCACTCCCCCGCTCTTTCCCTATCGCCCTGGAAATGTCTCTTTTACAAGTATACATCCAATTCCCTTCTGAAAGTTACCACCTGGGCCAGTGTCAGGAGCGGTGAAGCAGGTCCCAAGTTCAGTCAATGGTGCTCCAGTGGGATTACTGCTGAGGGGGAACATCCAGCCCCAAGTTTCCACTTGGGGGTCCTGTAAATATAAGTAACCATCCTCCAGGCCTCGGCCGACCTGTGGGTAAAGTCACAGGAGATCTCTCAGTGACATCAAATGAATCACTCGACCCTGCGGTGCGCTCAGTGTTACTGGATCTGTTTAAATGATCACACAGTGGAATCCGCTCGGTTTGTCCGTTAGATCAAATAACGACTGTACCCCGCTGACCATTCCAGCCCATTCTCCATCTACTGCTGCTCAATTACAGCACAGAAGGGGACACTGTCAACCTGCGCCCAGTGCAAGCTCTTCAACTGATGCCATCTAATCCTTACACTTCCCCGTGTCCTTTTACATTCTTCATTTTTAAATATCCAATTCCTATTTAAATGATTCTAGAGTTTCTGTGTCGATAGCCACTTGTTCTAATAACCCTCGGTGTGAAGAATTTCTTCTCCTTCCTCCTTCGTTTTTCCGGCCTTAACCCTGAGCTCTCGGTGCTGGTGGACACTTGGAGTAACTGATTATTCAGAGGTTCTCTCTCTCTCGCTCTCAGCTTCTCCCTTTATTTAGTCCCATTCATTCCATTGCACGACTGCACTCTGAGTGAGACACTGCTCAACACCAATCAGTGGTTTACACTGGGAGGCTCTCAAATGTTTAAATGGTCGGTTCGGGCTGACTCCATCTCTTTAAATGATCAGTTCGGGCTGACTCCCTCCACTGTTCAAATGGTCAGTTCGGGCTGACTCCGTCTGTTTGAATGGTCAGTTCGGGCTGACCCCCTCCACTGTTTAAATTATCCGTTCAAGCTGAGTAGTCCCTCTGACTATCCCAGGATCCAGGACAAGCTGATCAGAACAACGTGCACTGACCAAGAAAATCTGCAAAATTTACACAGCCTGGTTTCAGTTTCCAGGATTGGAGCCTTTCTATCTGACAGTCACTACAGTGGATTTTACTGTTCCTCACTCTGCCTTCCACAGGGAATGATACAAGCTGGAACTACAGCTAGAAACAAACCATCTACAGCAACAAGCTTCCGAATATCAGCTGGCGAGCGATATTTCCATTGTTCACGCTCCCTTCACAAAGTAAACCTGTTCAGATCTTCTACCCGACCACATTCACTCTGAGATGGATCAGCCAGTTAGTCCCAGTCAGTGCAGCTCCCTTTCCTTCAATTAAACTAGTTGTGCTGCCTCCTGCCTCAAATTGACCCAGTTTACAAACCTCTTGTGAACTCACTGTGATGCGCAGTGTGAGGGTGAAGCTTGCCCTGTGATCTCACGGTGTGACTCGTCCAGTTAAAGGGGCTTCATCTTGATGAAAGAGTGTTTGGCAAACTCTTGGGCTGCATTAAGGTTACAATGACTTGATATGCTAGAATGCATCGAGTTACATCGAGTTAAATTGTGATACATTGATCACAACGGTCTGAAGGAGGAGGATGGCTCGGTGATGTCTTCACAGGCCAATATACTGAGGATCAGCAAGTCCTTTTATGCTGGGCTGTTTGACGCAACGCCCACCGACAGCACGGCCTCCCAGTCCTTCCTGTCCTCTATCAATGAGGCCTTAAATGACAGCGAGTGGGAGAGCATGGATTGGCTGCTGACTTTGGACGAGCTGACAAAGGCCGTCCGGTCCTTCGAGAAGAGTAGAATTCCCTGAAGCGATGGTTTACCGTTTGAGTTCTACTCGGCTCTGTGGGTCTGGATATGCCCAGACCAATTGGAAGTTTACCGGGGTATGCATCAGGCAAGTAGCATGTCAGAGTCCATGAGGAAAGGGATCATCACCTCATCGACAAGTGGAAGGGGGAGAGGGAAGAAATCAAAAATTGGCAAACCATTTCCTTGCTAATTGTCGACTACAAGTTCTGTCTAAGGTCATTGCCAACAGGCTTAAGTCTGCTCTGGAGCGGGTGATCCACCCTGATCAGACCTGTACTCTTCCCAGAAGGAAGATCTCTGATAGCCTTGCTCTACTCAGTGATACGATCGGCTATGTGCAGGACAGAGGGTGAACACCTGCCTCATCAGCCTGGACCAGGCGAAGGCCTTTGACAGAATATCCCACACTTGTATGATGGACGTGCTCTCCAAAATGGGATTGGGGAATGAATCCATGATTGGATCTGACTGCTCTACGTGGACATTCATACTGCAGTCCTAGTCAACGGGTGGGAGTCGGAGAACTTTCTGATCAGATCTGGAGTCAGGCAGGGCTGTCCTCTCTCTCTGGTCTGGTTCGTATGTTGTATTAAGCCGTTTGCATCAGGAAGGACGCAGGTACCGGGGGGTGACGATCCCAGGCAGCGGAGGCTCTCAGATTAAAGCCTCCCTGTACATGTACAACGGACAACGTCACCGTCTTTTGCTCCAATCAGCGGTTGGTCCACAGACTGATGGGCATCTGTGACCAGTTCGAGCTGGCCTCGGGGGCCAGAGTGAACCGCAGTAAGAGTGAGGCCATGTTCTTCGGCAGGTGGGGGACCCACTCCTTTGTCCCTTCACCCTCAGGTCCGACTATCTAAAGGTGCTGGGGATCTGGTTTGGGGGCCCCAGGCCTGCACCAAGAACTGGGAGGGCCAACCAGAAGCTTGGTGTGTGGGAGGAGGTGGATCTCCCTCTCCATAACCAACAGGATACTGGTGATAAGGTGTGAGGTACTCACGGTGTTGCTCTATGTGGTCAGGGTCTGGCCGATTCCCTGCTGCTCCACTGTCACAGTTACCGGAGCTATTTTCCACTTTGGAGGTCCAAGGTAGTATGCGTCTGCAGGGACACGATGTACAAGGCCCCAGACAAAGAGGGGAAGAGCGACCCAATGCTGCTCTGATCCGGATGGCCACCTTTGTGGTGAGGAGGGCCCTCTCAGTGCAGCCTTTCCAATATGCACGGAATCTCAGCTCCCCGTGAGCTGCTCTCGAGGCTGCAGCGAGGACGAGACTGTCATCTCCTGGTGGACTGTCCCTTTGCGTAGAAGGTGTGGAGAGAGATGTGTTGGTATGTGTCCCAGTTCATCCCCAACACCTCGGTAACACAGGACGCTGAGCTCTACGGTCTGTTCCCTGGGACGTACACCGAGACAGATATCAACTGCTGCTGAAAGACCATCAACTCGGTGAAGGAGGTCCTTCGGTCCGCCCAAAACCTGCTGGTCTTCCAGCTGAAGGAGCTGTCCACGACCGAGTGTTGCCGACGATACGCTCCAAGGTCCAGGAGTACATGCCGTGGGATGCATTGAAGTGAGGTGCGGCCTATGCAAAGGCTCTATGGGTAAAGGCCACTGTGTAAGGCAATCTCATCTTTGCATTGGTCACCATGTATTATAAGAAAGCTACTGTGTCTAAATTGTAATATTGGGATCGTATTGTTCACCATCTATATTGTATTGTTTTGAATTGTGTTGCTTTGGAATTGTGATATTTACTTTGAACTCTGTGCATTCTTAAATTTTATGAAATAAAGTATATTTTGAAATTTAAAAAAATTGCAAAACCCCTCAAATCAGGTCGGAGTCAAAACTACATTTGTCTGTTTTGTCGTCAGTCATGTTATCCATTGCAGCACTGGCCCAGGATGTAAAGAGCAAGCAATAGTTCACACTGCGACAACACTGCAGTATGAGCAGGTACCGAGTCAGTCTCGGTCATGCCCATGTGAGTCCACGAGTCGAGGAGTGTCAAAAGACACATGGTGAACAATCACAAATTAGAGGCACCATTCTATGGTTCAGCTGGTAGAGTGGTGGAGTGTAGTGGAAAAACAAAGTAAATTCATCCTATGGTTGTTGGTTCAATTCTAGCTTGAAGAAGTGAGTCTGCTTTTGGAATAAGCAGCAATTAGCTCAAGGCCGCTTTGTTAACTTTACAGGCAACTTACGGCTTGACGTTTTGCTGCTAAGGCACAGAACACCTCTTTTCCTTTCTCAAACCTTAAAGCTTTCTGAGTCTACCCGAGCACAGCTGTTTTGCTCGAGCATTTGCCTCTGCTCACCAGCAGGGAGTGATTTTGAGCAGCAACACTTCAAAACACTCTGCTCTCACTTTCACTCAGACGCCTGCTCTCGCCTGTTCCCAAAAGCTCAGGCGGCTGCTCCTTTCCGGTGACCTGGTCTGCCTTCCACAGGCTTGGGCTCTATTCAGCATCATTCGTGATTACTGTTGCTCACTTGCTGATGCTCGATGCCGCCGATTGGGGCACTGAATATAGTATATTCAGTTAGTGGGCCAAGCCAAAGCAAGATTTCTCTGCTGGTCGTGGAGCACCTTGGACACGAGTGTGAAGCAGAAACTGTGAAGGACAATTTGCAAACAGCACATGGGGAATTAGCTCAGCTGATAGAGTGCTCGCTTAGCATGTGAGAAATAGCGGGATTGTTACCCGCATTCTCCACTCACCATTTGCCTTGGGGCAATTGTACAGAAACAAGAATGTAGTCAGCGAGTTCTCAGCCCATGTACTTCCTAGGTTTCGCTGTGTGCTAGGATACAGAAAGGTCAAGGGGCAGCAAATCCTTTGCTATGCTGCAGTAAGCAAAAATTCTTGATTTTGCTATCCAGCAAAGATGGCAAGATGAGGTGAGAGATGGAAAAAGAGCTCCACAAGTCCTGATGCCTACTCTGAGAATTGAATTCAGGACCTTCAGATTATGAGACTGACTGCATGAAGAAGGCACTTGCCAAGGATGTGGCCAGGCAGCACCACCATGTAGGACAGCTTGCAAAGTATTGAAAACCCTAAATTAATGCACAGCTTACAAAAACCTTTGAGCCAGGTAGGAGTCAAACCTACAATCGTCTGATCCGCAGTCCAATGACATAGGTAGATCTTAAGGAGCTAGGAAAGAGACTAATAAGCAGGAGCTCAAAGGTAATAATCTCTGGATTAGTCCTGGTGCCACGCGCTAGCGAATATAGAAATAGGAGGATAGAACAGATGAATGCACGGCTGGAGAGATGGTGCAGGAGGGAGGGCTTTATATTCTTGTGGCATTGGGACCGGTTCTGGGGTAGGTGGACCTGTACAGGCCGGACGGGTTGCACCTCAACGGAGTTGGGACCAATGTGGGGAGGTTCGCTACTGCTGTTGGGGGACGGGGTGTGGTGGGGAGTTTAAACTAATTTGGCAGGGGGGTGGGCACTGGGATGTAGAGTTGGAAAGGAGAAACAAGATGCACAGTGGATTGGGACAGAAGGATAGCACTTGAATAAGAAATAGTACGGTATTAGGTGGGATCATTCTAAGATAAAGTACGAGAAGTCTGAGATTGGTTTCCGATGCTTGTGAGTAAACGCACAAAGCATGATAAATAAGGTTGGTGAGCTGCAGGCGCAATTAGCCACATGGGAATATGATGTTGTGGCGATAACGGAGACCTGGCTCGAAAAGGGGCAGGATTGGGTACTAAATATTCCTGGATACAAGGTGTTCAGGAAAGATAGGGAAGGAAAGAAAGGAGGGGAAGATGGGTGGCAGTATTGATGATGCAGAATATTGCAGTACTGGAGAGAGAGGAGGTCCTGGAGGGGTCAAGGACAGAATCTATTTGGTTAGATTTAAGAAACAATAAATGTGACATTACACTACTGGGTGTATTCTATAGACCACCAACTGATGGGAAGGATATAGAGGGGCAAATTTGCAGGGAAATTAAAGAGAGGTGCAAAAGTAATAGTGTAGTGATAAAGGGAGACTTCAACTATCCTAATATGGACTGGGATAGGAAAAACATAAAGGGCAAAGAGGGGGATGAATTTTTGAAGTGTACTCAACGGAACTTTCTTGACCAGTACATTTCTGGCCCAATGAGGAAGGAGGCATTGCTGGATTTGTTATTGGGGAATGAGGCGGGCCAAGTGGAGCAAGTGTCAGTGGGGGAAAATTTAGTATCAAAAGGTTTAGATTGGTATGGAAAAGAACATGGACTATTCTGAAGTAAATATACTCAATTGGAGGAGGGCCAATTTCAATGGGACAAAAACAGGTCTGACCCGGGTAAATTGGAATCAAAGATTGCCAGGCAAAACTGTAATTGAAAAATGGGCGGCCTTCAAGGAGGAGATAGTTCGGGTGCAGTCTAGGCACATTCCCACGAGGCAGAAAGGTAAGGCAACTAAAGCCAGAGCTCCCTGGATGACATAGCGAGTAAGATGAAGCAGAAAAAAAGCGGCGTATGACAGATTTCAGATTAATAACACAAGTGAGAACGAGGCTGAATATCGAAAGTTCAGAGGGGAAGTGAAAAAGGAAATAAGAGGGGCAAAGAGAGAGTATGAGAATAGACTGGCAGCCAACATAAAAGAGAATCCAAAAGTCTTCTACAGCCATGTAAACAGTAAATGGGTAGTAAGAGGAGAGGTGGGGCTGATCAGGGACCAAAACGGAGATCTACTCATGGAAGCAGAGGGCATGGCTGAGGTACTAAATGAATACTTTGCATCTGTCTTTACCAAGGAAGAAGATGCTGCCAGAGTCTGGGCTAAAAATTGATAAAGAGGAGGTACCAGAAAGGCTAGCTGTACTTAAAGTAGATAAGTCACCCGGTCTGGATGGGATGCATCCTAGGTTGCTGAGGGAAGTAAGGGTGGAAATTGCAGAGGTACTGGCAATAATCTTCTAAACAGCCTTAAAAACGGGGGTGGTTCCAGAGGACTGGAGAATGGCAAATGTTATACCCTTGTTCAACAAAGGGTGTAAGGATAAACCCAGCAACTGCAGGCCAGTCAGTTTAACCTCAGTGGTGGGGAAACTTTTTGGAAATGATAATCTGGGACAGAATTAGCAGTCACTTGAGCAAGAGTGGATTGATTAGGGAAAGCCAGCATGGATTTGTTAAAGGTAAATCATGTTTAACTAGCTTGATAGAGTTTTTTGATGAGGTAACAGAGAGTGTTAATGAGGGCAATGTGGTTGATGAGGTGTATATGTTCTTTCAAAAGGCGCTTGATAAAGTGCTGCATAATAGGCTTGTCATCAAGATTGAAGCCCATGGAGTGGGCAGTAGCAGCATGGATACAGAATTGACTAAGTAACAGAGAACAGAAAGTAGTGGTGAATGGTTGTTTTTTGGACTGGAGGGAGGTGTACAGTGTGTTTCCCCGGGGGTCAGTGCTCTGACCACTGCTTTTCTTGATATATACTAATGACTTGGACTTGGGTGTACAGGGCACAATTTCCATATTTGCAGATGACACAAAACCTGGAAATGTAGTAGTGAGGAGGATAGTGATACACTTCAAGATTATATAGGCAGGCTAGTGGCATGTGCGGACACGTGGAGATGAAATTTAACACAGAAAAATGCAAAGTGATACATTTCAGTAGGAAGAATGAGAAAAGGCAATATGAACTAGAGGGCACAACTCTAAAGGAATTACAGGACCAGAGAGATCTGGGGGTATATGTGCACAAATCGTTGAAGGTGGTAGGGTAGGCTGTGAAAGCCATTATAAAGCATACGGGTCCTGGGCTTTATATATAGAGGCATAGAGCACAAAAGTAAGGAAGTTATGATGAACCTTTGTAAAACACTGGTTTGGCCACATCTGGAATAATGCCTCCAGTTCTGGGCACCACACTTTTGGAAAGATGTGAACGCCTTGGAACAGAGAATATTGAGAGGAGATTTGATAGAGGTATTAAAAATGCTAAAGGGTCTAGACAGAGTAGATAGAGAGAAACTGTTCCCACTGGCAGAAGGAGATAGATTTAAGGCGATTGGCAAAAGAACCCAACGGTGACATGAGGAAAAACTTTTTCACACAGCAGGTGTGAATGGAATGCCAGAGGGATTGGTGGAGGCAGATTTAGTCATGGCTTTCAAAAGGGAACTGGATAAATACTTGAAAGGATAAAAATGCAGTGCTACTGGGATAGGGCGGGGTGTTAGGTACTAGCCAGATTGCTCTTGCCGAGAGCCAGTATGGACTGGATGGGCTGAATGGCCTCCTTCCATGCTGTAAACTTTCTATAATTCTATGATTCTAGTCAGACACATTACCCATTGCAACACTGGCCTAGGGTGTGGCGAGTAAGTAGCAGCTCACACTCCTACAACACTGTGTATGAGCAGGAATCAAGTCAGCCTCGGTCATGCCCACGTGACTCCACGAGTCCAGGAGTGTCAAAAGGCGCACGGTGAATAATCACCAAAGAAAGGCACCTTTGCCTCTTGCCTTCGACTGGTCAGCTAGTAGAGCAGCAGAATATAGTGGAAAGTCAAAGCAAAGTTATCTCTTAGGTAGTTGGTTCAATACTGGCTCGAAAGTGGAAGGTGCCTTTGGAGTAAACAGTAATTGGCTCAAGACTGCACTCTTAACTTTATAGGCAGTTTACGGATTAAACATGTTGGTGCTAAGGCACAGGACACCTCTTTTCCTTTCTCAAACCTTAAAGCTTTCTATGTCTGCCCGAACACGACTGTTCTGTTCATGCATTTTTTTTTTGTTTCAAAAATATATTCATAAAATTTGTAAAGGTATATACGGTACAATTCAAATATCACACTTCAAACAATACAATACAGGTCATACAATTTGCAACAGTGCAAACAGTACATTTCAAATGTTACGATAAAAACAATACAGTTACACATCATACAGTCATACACGGTACATTGCAGTTCATGACACCCTTGTGTGCCTCATTGCATTGCAGTCATTACAGATTACAGACATTCAATTTTCATTACACATTTGGACCGAGGTCATTTTTCTCTGATTCTAGCCTCTCGGTATACAATGATGGGAGGGCCCTAAACTTTGGCCTTTCCCCATGGAGTCTTTGCCCCAGCTGCACCCCGATTCAGTACATCCTGCTGCACGTACTCCTGGACCTTGGAATGTGCCAGTCTGCAACACTCAGTCTAGGATAACTCCTTGCACTGGAAGACCAGCAAGTTTCGGACAGACCAAAGGGTGTCTTTCACCAAGTTGATCATCTTCCAGCAGCCGTTGATGTCTGTCTCAGTGTGCGTCCCTGGGAACAGACCATAGAGCACAGAGTCTTGTGTTGCAGAACTGCTCGGGATGAACCTGGATAAATACCACTGCATCTCTCTCCAGACCTTCTTTGCAAAGGCACTTTCCAGAAGGAGATGGGTGCTGGCCCCATCCTCACTGCAGCCTTGTTGGGGACAGCGTGCGGTGACGCTGAGACGTCGGGTGTGCATGAAGGGTCGGACGGGAAAGGCCCTTCTCACCACCAGCCAAGATATGTCTTGGTGCTTATTTGAAAGTTCTGGTGATGAGTCATTCGGCCAAATGGCTTTGACAGTCTACTCGGGGAACCAGCCGACAGGATCCAGCATCTCCTTTTGCTGCAGGGTCTCGAGGACATTATGTGTGGACCACTTACTGATCGCCTTGTGGTCAAAGGTGTTTATCTGCACAAACCTTTCTATGAAGGACAGGTGGGGCGGAACAATCCAACTGGATGGATCATTCCAATGCAGTGTGGCCAGGCCCATCCTTCACAACACCAGAGACAGATAGAACCTCAGCACGTAGTGACACTTTGTGTTTGTGTACCGAGGGTCTACACACAGTTTGTTGCAGCCGCACACAAAAGATGCCATCAGGTTAAGGGCGACTTTGGGCATGTTTTTCTCCCCTTTCTCTGGAGATTTGTACATCGTGTCCCTGTGGACATGGTCCATTTTGGATCTCCAGATGAAGTGGAAAATGGCTCGGGCACCTGTCGAAGCACTAGAGTGAGGGCTGGGCCAGGCCAGAGCCACGTACAGAAAAATTGAAAGCACCTTGCACCTGATGACCACATTCTTACCCACGATCGAGAGGAATCGTTGATCCTACAGTCCCAGTTTCTGCTTTCCCTAAGTAATACACTCCTCCCAGTTCTTGGTGAAAGCCCCGACCCCTCTGAACCAGATCCCCAGCACCTTCAGCTAATCTGACCTGATGGTGAAGAGGACAAATGATCGATCAGTACATTTTTTTATTTTATTAATCGTTCTTGGGATGTGCATGTCGCTGGCAAGGCCAACATTTATATCCATCCCTAATTGCCCTTGAGAAGGTGATGGTGAGCCGCCTTCTTGAACCGCTGCAGTTCGTGTGGTGAAGGTTCTCCCACAGTGCTGTTCGGTAGGGAGTTCCAGGATTTTGACCCAGCGACAATGAAGGAACGGCAATATATTTCCAAGTTGGAATGGTGTGTGACTTGGAGGGGAATATGCAGGTGGTGTTGTTCCCATGTGCCAACTGCCCTTGTCCTTCCAGGTGGTAGAGGTCATGGGTTTCAGAGGTGCTGTCAAAGAAGCCTTGGTGAGTTGCTGCAGTGCATCCTGTAGTTGGTACACACTGCAGTCACGGTGCGCCGGTGGTGAAGGGGGTGAATGTTTAGGGTGGTGGATGGGGTGCCAATTAAGCAGGCTGATTTGTCCTGGATGGTGTCGAGCTTCTTGAGTGGAGAGGCAAGTGGAGAGTATTCCATCACACTCCTGACTTGTGCCTTGTAGATGGTGGAAAGGCTTTGGGGAAGTCAGGAGGTGAGTCACTCAGCACAGAATATCCAGCCTCTGACCTGCACTTGTAGCCACAGTATTTATGTGGCTGGTCTATTTAATTTCTGGTCAATGGTGACCCCCAGGATGTTGATGGATTGGGATTCAGCAATGGTAATGCTGTTGAATGTCAAGGGGAGGTGGTTAGACTCTCTCTTGTTGGAGATGGTCATTGCCTGGCATTTGTCTGGCGCGAATATTACTTGCCACTTATCAGCCCAAGCCTGGATGTTGTCCAGGCTTGCTGCATGCGGGCACAGACTGCTTCATTATTTGAGGGGTTGCAAATGGAACTGAACACTTTGCAATCATCAGCGAACATCCCCATTTCTGACCTTATGATGGAGGGAAGGCCATTGATGAAGCAGCTGAAGATGGTTGGGCCTTGGACACTGCCCTGAGGAACTCAGTCTTGGGGCTGAGATGATTGGCCTCCAACAACCACTACCATGTTCCTTTGTACTAGGTATGACTCCAGCCACTGGAGAGTTTGACCCCTGATTCCAACTGACTTCAATTTTACTAGGGCTCCTTGGTGCCACACTCGGTCAAATGCTGCCTTGATGTGAAGTGCAGTCACTCTCACCTCACCTCTGGAATTCAGCTTTTTTCTCCATGTTTGGACCAGGCTGTAATGAGGCCTGGAGCCGAGTGGTCCTGGCAGAAACCAAACTGGGCATCGGTGATCAGGTTATTGGTGAGTAAGTGCCGCTTGATAGCACTGTCGACAACACCTTGCATCACTTTGCTGATGATTGAGAGTAGATTGATGGGGCGGTAATTGGCTGGATTGGATTTGCCATGCTTTTTTTGGACAGAACATACCTGGGCAATTTTCTACATTATCAGGTAAATGCCAGTGTTGTATCTGAACTGGGGCCCATAGCCTTTGTTGCATCCAGTGCACTCAGCCGTTTCTTGATATCATGTGGAGTGAATCGAATTGGCTGAAGACTGGCTTCTGTGATGGTGGGGATATCGGGAGGAGGCCGAGATGGATCATCCACTCGGCACTTCTGGCTGAAGATGGTTGCAAACGATTCATCCTTGTCTTTTGCACTCATGTGCTGGACTCTGCCATCATTGACGATGGAGATATTCACATAGCCTCCTCCTCCCGTTAGTTGTTTAATTGTCCACCACCATTCACGACTGGATATGGAAGGATGGCAGAGCTTTGATCTGATCAGTTGGTAGTGGAATCGCTTAGCTCTCTCTGTCGTATGTTGCTTCCGCTGTTTAGCATGCATGTAATCCTGAGTTGTAGCTTCACCAGGTTGGCACATCATTTTTAGGTGTGCCTGTTGCTGCTCCTGGCATGCTCTTCTACACTCCTCATTGAACCAGGGTTGATCCCCTGGAGTGTTGGTAATGGTAAGTGAGGAATATGCCGGGCCATGAGGTTACAGATTGTGCTGGAATACAATTCTGCTGCTGCTGATGGCCCACAGCGCCTCATGGATGCCCAGTTTTGAGCTGCTAGATCTGTTCTGAATCTATCCCATTTAGCACGGTGGTAGTGCCACACAACACGTTGGATGGTGTCCTCAGTGTGAAGGTGGGTCTTTGTCTCTACAAGGACTGTGCGCTGGTCACTCCTACCAATACTGTCATGGACAGATGCACTTGCGACAGGTAGATTGGTGAGGACGAGGTCAAGTAAGTTTTTTCCTCGTGTTGGTTCGCTCACCACCTGCCGCAGGCCCAGTCTAGCAGCTATGTCCTTCAGGACTCGGCCAGCTCGGTCAGTAGTGGTGCTACCGAGCCACTCTTGGTGATAGACATTGAAGTCCCCCACCCAGAGTACATTCTGTGCCCTTGCTGCCCTCAGTGCTTCCTCCAAGTGGTGCTCAACATGGAGGAGGACTGATTCATCAGCTGAGGGAGGACGGTAGGTGGTAATCAGCAGGAGGTTTCCTTGCCCACATTTGACCTGATGCCATGAGATCCAGAGTCAATGTTGACGACCTCTGGACTGACTCCCTCCTGACTGTATATCACTGTCCTGCCAGTGGGACAGGACATACCCAGGGATGGTGATGAAGAGTCTGGGATTTTGGCTGAAAGGTATGATTCTGTGAGTATGGCTACGTCAGGCTGTTGCTTGACTAGCCTGTGGGACAGCTCTCCCAATTTTGGCACAAGTCCCCCAATATTACTGAGGAAGACTTTGCAGGTTCGACTGGGCTTGGTTTGCCTTTGTCATGTCCGGTGCCTAGTGGTCTGATGCTGGGTGGTCCGTCCGGTTTTATTCTTATTATGACTTTTTGTAGCGAGATTGTACAACTGAGCGGCTTGCTTGGCCATTTCAGAGGGCAATTAAGAATTGACAACATTGCTGTGGATCTGGAGCTACATGTAGGCCAGACTGGTTAAAGCAGCAGGTTTCCTTCCCTAAAGGACATTAGTGAACCAGATGGGTTTTTACGACAATCCCGTGGTTTCATGGCCACCATTGATCCTAGTTGTTTTATACATTCCAGATTTTATTTAATTAAATAATTGAATCTAAATTCCTCAGCTGTCGTGGTGGGATTTCATCTCATGACACCGGATTATTAGTCCGAGGCCTCTGGATTACTAGTCCAGTAACATAACCACTATGCTACCGTACCCTTGTGTTCACCAAGAACATGGCCTTGCTCTTGCTGTGATTTACTCTGGCCCCCGAGGCCAGTTCGAACTGGTCTCAGATGCCCATCAATCTGTGGACCAATAGCTGATCCGAGCAGAAGACGGTGAGTTGTCCATGTACAGGGAGGCCTTGACCTGAGTGCATGCGCTACCTGGGATCGTCACCCCTCTTATTCCTGCATCCCTCCTGATGGACTCGGCAAAGTGATCGATGCAACACACGAAGAAGATGAAAGAGAGAAGACAGCCCTACCTGACTCCAGATTTGATCAGAAAGCTTTCCGATTCCCACCCGTTGATTGAAACTGCGCTACTGTTGTCTGTGTGGAGCAGTTGCATCCAATTGCGAATTCCCTCCCCAAACCCCATTTTCGAGACCACATCCGTCATGTACGTGTGCGACATCTGTCAAGGGACTTCTCCTGTTCCAAGTTGATTAGGCAGGTGTTGAACCCTCTCTCCTGTACCAATGCGATCGTATCCCTGAGTACACCAGGCTATCAGAGATCTTCCTGCCAGGTACAGCACAGGTCTGATCGGGGTGGATCACCACCTCCGCGGCTGACTTGACCCAATTGGCGATGACCTTGGACAGAATTTTGTCTTCCATATTAACTGATGAGTTGGGTCGCCAATTTTTGATTTCTTCCCTCTCCCCCTTCTGCATGTAGATGATGCCTTTCCTCATAGACTCGGACATGCTGCTGGTGAGAAGCATGCCCCAGTATACTTACAGCAGGTCTGGGATTATCCAGTCCCACAGAGCCGAATACAACTCAAATAGTAAACCGTCGCTTTCGGGAGTTTTATCTGTCTCGAAGGATGGGACGGCCTTTGTCTGTTCACTCAGAGTTAGCGGAAGATCCAGACTCTCCCACTTGCTGTCGTCTAAAGCCTCCATGATAGAGCACAGGAAGACTGGGAGGTCGTGCTGGCTGTGGGCTTCACATTGTGCACTCAGCTATAAAAGGATTTGCTGATCCTTGGTATGTCAGGCTGGGAGGACATGAGCAAGCCGTCCTCTTCCTTCACACTGCTGATCACAGAGCTCTCTCTCTGTACCTTTTGCTAGAACATTTGCCTCTGCTCACCGGCAGGGAATACTTTGAGCAGCAACACTTCAAAACACTCATCTCTCACTTTCAGGCAAAAGAAGTCTTCTATCAGTCACTCAGGCGCCTGCTCTCGCCTGCTCCCTCAGGTTCGGGCGGCTGTTCCTTTCGGTGACCTCGCCTGCTCCCTCAGGCTCGGGCGGCTGTTCCTTTCGGTGACCTCGCCTGCTCCCTCAGGCTCGGGCGGCTGTTCCTTTCGGTGACCTCGCCTGCTCCCTCAGGCTCGGGCGGCTGTTCCTTTCGGTGACCTCGCCTGCTCCCTCAGGCTCGGGCGGCTGTTCCTTTCGGTGACCTCGCCTGCTCCCTCAGGCTCGGGCGGCTGTTCCTTTCGGTGACCTCACCTGCTCCCTCAGGCTCGGGCGGCTGTTCCTTTCGGTGACCTCTCCTGCTCCCTCAGGCTCGGGCGGCTGTTCCTTTCGGTGACCTCACCTGCTCCCTCAAGCTCGGGCGGCTGTTCCTTTCGGTGACCTCGCCTGCTCCCTCAGGCTCGGGCGGCTGTTCCTTTCGGTGACCTCGCCTGCTCCCTCAGGTTCGGGCGGCTGTTCCTTTCGGTGACCTCGCCTGCTCCCTCAAGCTCGGGCGGCTGTTCCTTTCGGTGACCTCTCCTGCTCCCTCAGGCTCGGGCGGCTGTTCCTTTCGGTGACCTCGCCTGCTCCCTCAAGCTCGGGCGGCTGTTCCTTTCGGTGACCTCGCCTGCTCCCTCAGGTTCGGGCGGCTGTTCCTTTCGGTGACCTCGCCTGCTCCCTCAGGTTCGGGCGGCTGTTCCTTTCGGTGACCTCGCCTGCCTTCCTCAGGCTCGGCCTCTGCTCAGCATCATTCATGATTACTGTGGCTTCTAGTTCTGCTGTTGCTCGCTCACTAGTTCTCAGTACCGCCGATTGGAGCAAAGTGTATAGTATATTCAAGGAGCGGCCAACCCAAGGCAAGATTACTCTGCTGTTGGTGGAGCAGTTTGGAGGCGAGTGCGAAGCGGGAACACAGAGTAAAAAGGCCGCTGGCAAGGGAATAGGTTGGCAGATGAGGCAGCAAAACAGACAGCTGTGGAGACCCCTCTGTGGCCCTACGATATCGCTTTTGCTGTGGGAACGAGAGCGAAGTGTAAATTGTTCACGACACTGTACAATGGACTAACCATTTTGCTCCGTGACTGACAGTGTCAGGATGAGCAGCTGGTGCCTCTGATGTCTATCGATCAACCTATTCCCCTGGGTGATGGGCAGATTGAACCACATCAAGTCCTCCTTTTCCGTAAACTGGGAGCAGTTAAATTATGGGTGATTCCCTATTCAATTCGGAAAGATTTAATGCAGTGGATCCGTGGCTCTAACACAGACAGACAACCGAAATGGGAAGATATGGAGGAAAAATTAGGCAAATTGGATGGTGGCCGGGTATGAGACACGATATTAAAGATCTTGTGGAGAGATGTGTGATTTACGCTAGATTTGACCCTATAAGGAAACACAAACGGAGGGGGGCGCGGGGGAGGGGGGCTATGATGTGAAACCACCCTCGGGTCCATGGGGTCGGATACAGATTGCTTTTTTGGGCCCTTACCCGCTACCTCACCCGGTCATCAATATCTCGTGGTTGTGGGGGATCCACTCTCACGGTGGGCCGAGGCTTTTCCCACCCGCAATCAGACGGCTGAAAACACAACTACTAAACTTATTTATGATGTCATTACTCAATGGGGGATCCATCGGATAGTGGATTCTGATAATGGATCCTCACTGTCGGGGCTGTGGTAAAAGGTATCCTGGAGATACTCGAGATTAATCCGAAGTTATATTGGTTAACTCCCCAACCATCAGGACAAGTGGAAGGCATGAATGGCACCATCAAAAAGGAATTGCTAAAATCTCTGAATCGGACCGGTTCTGATTGAGACTTGGTCCTTCCCCTTGTCCTGATGTGCATCAGTGGTCGGATGTTCAAATCTACAGGGTCTGCAACATACGAAGCACTGACCATTGCCATTCTGGAAGAATCTTCTTTCTCTATTTTCCGCTGAGGATCAGACACAGGTCTTGTATCAGGACTGGGTGCAACACTTTAAAGAGCATCTCCTCGCTGTACAAGCGAATGTGGGTGCTACTGACGAAGCTAACCTTGTACGTAGGATTGCACGGTGTGATGATAGGTCAGATATTTCTGAAATGGAAGTTGGACAGAAGGTTATGGTCCTGAATCCAAGGCTCATGGTGCCTTTTGGTTCCGCAAAATGGTCCTTTTACAGTCGTTGACAGAGTGGGACCCTCTTTGTATGCTGTCAAGATGGGAGAACGCGGCGTCTCATGGAAGCATATAACGCAAATTAAACCATTGGGAACACGAAAGGGGAATTTAGGAAAAACAGGAGTGAAATACATTAGTCTCTGGCACAAATTATTTTCTTTTCAGTGTACAGTCTCTATAAACGGTCTGTGTGAATGGTACTGTCTCTATAAAAAGTCTGTGTGAATGGTACTGTCTGTGTAAAAAGTCTGTGTGAATGGTACTGTCTGTGTAAAAAGTCTGTGTGAATTCTACTGTCTGTATAAAAAGTCTGTGTGAATGGTACTGTCTGTGTAAAAAGTCTGTGTGAATGGTACTGTCTGTGTAAAAAGCCGGTGTCAATGTTTCGATGCTATTGGCTGTCGCTCCGTTTCTTCGCTCAAGATCAAAAGATCTGCTTCTTTCTCTGGACAATAACATTGTTTGAGCAGTGTTGAAGTCAGATTTTTTTTTTCTGGATTTAGTTTTGTTAGGACCTTTGCACATGTTTTGCAGGTACAGAGTCTTTGAAAAAGTAGAATGGAATTTTCTTCTTTTTCATTTGGCACCTCAGCATACACAGTCCACCTCACCATACACAGTCCACCTCACCATACACAGTCCCCCTCACCACACACAGTCCACCTCACCATACACAGTCCACCTCACCATACACAGTCCCCCTCACCATACACAGTCCACCTCATCATACACAGTCCACCTCACCATACATAGTCCACCTCAGCACACACAGTCCACCTCACCATACACAGTCCCCCTCACCACACACAGTCCACCTCACCATACACAGTCCACCTCACCATACACAGTCCACCTCAGCACACACAGTCCACCTCACCATACACATTCCACCTCATCATACACAGTCCACCTCAGCATACACATTCCACCTCACCATACACAGTCCACCTCAGCATACACATTCCACCTCACCATACACAGTCCACCTCACCATACACAGTCCACCTCACCATACACATTCCACCTCAGCATACACATTCCACCTCACCATACACAGTCCACCTCACCATACACAGTCCACCTCAGCATACACATTCCACCTCATCATACACAATCCACCTCACCATACACAGTCCACCTCACCATACACAGTCCACCTCACCATACACAGTCCACCTCAGCATACACAGTCCACCTCATCATACACAGTCCACCTCAGCATACACATTCCACCTCACCATACACAGTCCACCTCAGCATACACATTCCACCTCACCATACACAGTCCACCTCACCATACACAGTCCACCTCACCATACACATTCCACCTCAGCATACACATTCCACCTCACCATACACAGTCCACCTCACCATACACAGTCCACCTCATCATACACAGTCCACCTCACCATACACATTCCACCTCACCATACACAGTCCACCTCACCATACACAGTCCACCTCATCATACACAGTCCACCTCAGCATACACAGTCCACCTCACCATACACAGTCCACCTCACCATACACAGTCCACCTCATCATACACAGTCCACCTCAGCATACACAGTCCACCTCACCATACACAGTCCACCTCACCATACACAGTCCTCCTCACCATACACAGTCCACCTCACCATACACAGTCCACCTCACCATACACAGTCCACCTCATCATACACAGTCCACCTCACCATACACATTCCACCTCACCATACACAGTCCACCTCACCATACACAGTCCACCTCATCATACACAGTCCACCTCACCATACACAGTCCACCTCACCATACACAGTCCACCTCATCATACACAGTCCACCTCAGCATACACAGTCCACCTCACCATACACAGTCCACCTCACCATACACAGTCCTCCTCACCATACACAGTCCACCTCACCATACACAGTCCACCTCAGCATACACAGTCCACCTCACCATACTCAGTCCACCTCACCATACACAGTCCACCTCAGCATACACAGTCCACCTCACCATACACAGTCCACCTCACCATACACAGTCCACCTCACCATACACAGTCCACCTCACCATACACAGTCCACCTCACCATACACAGTCCTCCTCACCATACACATTCCACCTCACCATACACAGTCCACCTCACCATACACAGTCCACCTCATCATACACAGTCCACCTCAGCATACACAGTCCACCTCAGCATACACAGTCCACCTCACCATACACAGTCCACCTCACCATACACATTCCACCTCACCATACACATTCCACCTCACCACACACAGTCCACCTCACCATACACATTCCACCTCACCATACACAGTCCCCCTCACCATACACATTCCACCTCACCATACACAGTCCACCTCACCATACACAGTCCACCTCACCATACACAGTCCACCTCACCATACACAGTCCACCTCACCACACACAGTCCACCTCACCACACACAGTCCACCTCACCATACACATTCCACCTCACCATACACAGTCCACCTCACCATACACAGTCCACCTCACCATACACATTCCACCTCACCATACACAGTCCACCTCATCATACACAGTCCACCTCATCATACACATTCCACCTCACCATACACAGTCCACCTCACCATACACATTCCACCTCACCATACACAGTCCACCTCACCATACACAGTCCACCTCACCATACACAGTCCACCTCACCATACACAGTCCACCTCACCATACACAGTCCACCTCACGATACACATTCCACCTCACCAGACACATTCCACCTCACCATACACAGTCCACCTCATCATACACAGTCCTCCTCACCATACACAGTCCACCTCACGATACACAGTCCACCTCACCATACACAGTCCACCTCACCATACACAGTCCACCTCATCATACACAGTCCTCCTCACCATACACATTCCACCTCACCATACACAGTCCACCTCACCATACACAGTCCACCTCACCATACACAGTCCACCTCATCATACACAGTCCACCTCACCATACACATTCCACCTCACCATACACAGTCCACCTCAGCATACACAGTCCACCTCACCATACACAGTCCACCTCACCATACACAGTCCACCTCACGATACACATTCCACCTCACCAGACACATTCCACCTCACCATACACAGTCCACCTCATCATACACAGTCCTCCTCACCATACACAGTCCACCTCACCATACACAGTCCACCTCACCATACACAGTCCACCTCATCATACACAGTCCACCTCACCATACACATTCCACCTCACCATACACAGTCCACCTCAGCATACACAGTCCACCTCACCATACACATTCCACCTCACCATACACAGTCCACCTCAGCATACACAGTCCACCTCACCATACACAGTCCTCCTCACCATACACATTCCACCTCAGCATACACAGTCCACCTCACCATACACAGTCCACCTCATCATACACAATCCACATCACCATACACATTCCACCTCACCATACACATTCCACCTCAGCATACACAGTCCACCTCACCATACACAGTCCACCTCACCATACACAGTCCTCCTCATCATACACATTCCACCTCACCATACACATTCCACCTCAGCATACACAGTCCACCTCATCATACACAATCCACCTCACGATACACAGTCCACCTCACCATACACAGTCCTCCTCATCATACACAGTCCACCTCACCATACACAGTCCTCCTCATCATACACAGTCCTCCTCATCATACACATTCCAGCTCAGCATACCAATTCCACCTCAGCATACACAGTCCACCTCACCATACACAGTCCACCTCACCATACACAGTCCACCTCACCATACACAGACCACCTCACCATACACAGTCCTCCTCATCATACACAGTCCTCCTCATCATACACATTCCACCTCAGCATACAAATTCCACCTCACCATACACAGTCCTCCTCATCATACACATTCCACCTCACCATACAAATTCCACCTCATCATACACAGTCCACCTCAGCATACAAATTCCACCTCACCATACACAGTCCTCCTCAACATACACAATCCACCTCACGATACACAGTCCACCTCACCATACACAGTCCTCCTCATCATACACAGTCCTCCTCATCATACACATTCCACCTCAGCATACAAATTCCACCTCACCATACACAGTCCACCTCACCATACACAGTCCTCCTCATCATACACATTCCACCTCAGCATACAAATTCCACCTCACCATACACAGTCCTCCTCATCATACACAATCCACCTCACGATACACAGTCCACCTTACCATACAGTCCTCCTCATCATACACAGTCCACCTCACCATACACAGTCCTCCTCATCATACACAGTCCTCCTCATCATACACATTCCAGCTCAGCATACAAATTCCACCTCACCATACACAGTCCTCCTCATCATACACAATCCACCTCACGATACACAGTCCACCTCACCATACACAGTCCTCCTCATCATACACAGTCCACCTCATCATACACAGTCCACCTCACCATACACAGTCCTCCTCATCATACACAGTCCACCTCACCATACACAGTCCACCTCACCATACACAGTCCACCTCATCATACAAATTCCACCTCACCATATACAGTCCACCTCACGATACACAGTCCACCTCACCATACACAGTCCACCTCACCATACAAATTCCACCTCACAATATACAGTCCACCTCACGATACACAGTCCACCTCACCATACACAGTCCACCTCACGATACACAGTCCACCTCACCATACACAGTCCTCCTCATCATACACAATCCACCTCACGATACACAGTCCACCTCACCATACACAGTCCTCCTCATCATACACAGTCCTCCTCATCATACACATTCCACCTCAACATACACAGTCCTCCTCATCATACACAGTCCACCTCAACATACACAGTCCACCTCAACAGACACAGTCCTCCTCATCATACACAGTCCTCCTCATCATACACATTCCAGCTCAGCATACAAATTCCACCTCACCATACACAGTCCTCCTCATCATACACAATCCACCTCACGATACACAGTCCACCTCACCATACACAGTCCTCCTCATCATAAACAGTCCTCCTCATCATACACATTCCAGCTCAGCATACAAATTCCACCTCACCATACACAGTCCTCCTCATCATACACAATCCAACTCACGATACACAGTCCACCTCACCATACACAGTCCTCCTCATCATACACAGTCCACCTCATCATACACAGTCCACCTCACCATACACATTCCACCTCACCATACACAGTCCACCTCACCATACACAGTCCACCTCACCATACAAATTCCACCTCACCATACAAATTCCACCTCACCATATACAGTCCACCTCACGATACACAGTCCACCTCACGATACACAGTCCACCTCACCATACACAGTCCACCTCACGATACACAGTCCACCTCACCATACACAGTCCTCCTCATCATACACAGTCCACCTCAGCATACACAGTCCTCCTCATCATACACAGTCCACCTCAGCATACACAGTCCACCTCATCATACACAGTCCACCTCAACATACACAGTCCTCCTCATCATACACAGTCCACCTCATCATACACAGTCCACCTCATCATACAAATTCCACCTCAGCATACACAGTCCCCCTCACCATACACAGTCCACCTCAACATACACAGTCCACCTCAACATACACAGTCCCCCTCACCATACACAGTCCACCTCATCATACACAGTCCACCTCAACATACACAGTCCACCTCAACATACACAGTCCACCTCAACATACACAATCCACCTCAACATACACAATCCACCTCAACATACACAGTCCTCCTCATCATACACAGTCCACCTCAACATACACAGTCCACCTCATCATACACAGTCCACCTCAACATACACAGTCCACCTCAACAGACACAGTCCACCTCAACATACACAATCCACCTCAACATACACAGTCCACCTCAACATACACAGTCCTCCTCATCATACACAGTCCACCTCAACATACACAGTCCACCTCAACAGACACAGTCCACCTCAACATACACAATCCACCTCAACATACACAGTCCACCTCAACATACACAGTCCACCTCAACATACACAGTCCTCCTCATCATACACAGTCCACCTCAACATACACAGTCCTCCTCATCATACACAGTCCACCTCAACATACACAATCCACCTCAACATACACAGTCCTCCTCATCATACACAGTCCACCTCAACATACACAATCCACCTCAACATACACAGTCCACCTCACCATACACAGTCCACCTCACCATACACAGTCCACCTCACCATACACAATCCACCTCAACATACACAGTCCACCTCACCACACACAGTCCACCTCACCATACACAGTCCACCTCACCATACACAGTCCACCTCACCATGATGTGGAGATGCCGGTGATGGACTGGGGTGGACAAATGTAAGGAGTCGCACAACACCAGGTTATAGTCCAACAGATTTATTTGAAAATCACAAGCTTTCGGAGCTTTGGTGAGACCTCACCTGGAGTACTGCGTACAGTTTTGATCTCCTTATCTAAGGAAGGATATACTTGCCCTTGAGGCGGTGCAACAAAGGTTCACTAGATAGATTCCTGGGATGAGAGGGTTGTCCTATGAGGAGAGGTTTAGTAGAATGGGCCGATACTCTGGAGTTTAGAAGCATGAGAGGTGATGTAATTGAAACATATAAGATTCTGCGGGAGCTTGACAGGGTAAATGCTGAGAGATTGTTTCCCCTGGCTGGAGAATCTAGAACTAGAAGGTATACTCACAGGATAAGATGTCAGCCATTTAAGACAGATGAGGAGGAATTTCTTCCCTCAGATGTTTGTGAACCTTTGTAATTCTCTACTCCAGAGGGCTGTGGATGCTGAGTCTTTGATTATAGTCAAGGTTGAGATAGCATTTTTTTTGGACTCTCGGGGAATTAAGCGATATGTAGATCGGGCAGGAAAGTGGAGTTGAGGTTGAAGATCAGCCATGATTCGATTGAATGGCGGACCAGGCTCGAGGGGCCGTGTGGCCCACTCCTGCTCCTATTTCTTATGTTCTTATGTTGTAACTGCCATGAAAGCAAAATCCAGTTCTTCAGTTAGCATTCCCTGTATCGCAAGATTCCACAAGAAATTTTCGTTGAACATAGGACGTCTGCCCTTCCGAATGCCAGCCCGGCTTTCGCAGTGCTTGTCTGACCAGCAGTCACATAGATCCAGATGTATCGACTGTTTTCAAGGCACAAATGAATATTGGTGCAAATGGGACATATGGCCTCTCGGAGCAGCGGTCGTAGAAGAGCAAAGTTAAAGTTGTAAGAACGTGGAAGTGAATGTTATATTAAGCAAGGCCGCAGTAAAATATCAAATAAATGGAAACACGGAAATAAAGGAGGTCTATTAATTGTGGAAGTAATAAAAATCTAAAAGTAGACGTAGGTTTGGATGTTGGAGGATCAAGCACAGGTATGTGTGAGTGCGAGTGGGTAAAAGGAGTAAATAGGTTTTCGCCATCAACAGTTCTTTTTTTTCATGTAGTAAAGATTGATTTCTTGCTGCGTTCCACTAGCAGGTGTTGCTGGAGTAAAATAAATGAAGCAATGCGGGCCGATAATTGGAAAGACGATATGATCACCGCGCCACACAACAGCTGGGGTAATTGTGTCCCGACCACAGCAAGGCACTTTTTGGAAAATGAGGGGTTTTGTTGAAGAAGTCAAAATGAACAGCGACACAAATTCTAGCAACCGTAGAATTCGAAGCCCCGCCGATGAAATGGTAGAGTTGTACCTTTAATATTAACTCACTCAACAAGAACACTTGAAGGTTTTATGAAAGATCATCCCTCTGAACGTTAATTCTGTTTCTCCCTCCACAGATGCTGCCTCACCTGCTGAGTGTTTCCAGCATTTCCTGGTTTTATTTTTGTGATTTCACTATAGCAGTTTTCCTGACAATAAGCAAGTTGCTTCAAGGGCGAAGCTCCAAGCACAACTTTCTAGTGCTCTTCTCGCACGCCTGATCGCACTTTACTCTCCTACACTCGCGTTTTAAAGTCTGCCGTTTCTGAACACAGCTTCCTGCCCCACGGCCATTCAGAAAGCAATTCGTTCCTGACCAACCTCCTGAAATCGCTCCTCTTTCGCCACTTTTTAATTTTCCTCTAATCTTTTCAATCACTCGCTTCCACAGGCGCTGATCCTTTACTTGGCCAACTCTGCGGCATTTAAAAGTTGTCTCTTGCAACTAGAGTGCAGAAGAAGGCACTTTTCATTCGTAAACTAGCAATACTGATGTTAAAATGATCGCCGGGTGACCAGAGGGTGGATTTGGAACTGTATTGATCTGCTTGGAGAGCCATTCCTTTCAATCCATCATTTACAGGAACAATTCGATTCTCTGTTCCTCTTTTCCAGGCGCTCTTCTGAAATTTCAAAAAGTGAATCGATTGATATTCACCTCAACACCGTAAAGCTCGGCACTTATCTGCTTCAGTGGAATCTTGTTTCCCAGGGAGGGGCAGAAATGCGCGGTCAGAGACGACATTCGCTGTTTTCCGCTGGCAGCGGGTGATTGGAGAGAGTGGGACCGGACAGGCGGCCTGAATGTTGCTGCTGTCGCGGCCTCGCTCATTCCTGGAGCTGGGGAATAGCGAAAAACTGATGGGTTTGTTGTCGCGGCTGCAATGCTGTTTAGAACTGTCGTTATTCACCGATTGTAAACAATTTTACAACACCAAGTTATAGTCCAACAAAATTGTCAACCCCAGTCCATCACCGGCATCTCCACATCATGGTTATTAACTGAGGCAGCGCTGCGGGATCCTTGAATGATCTCTCACAAATCAACTGAAACCAGCCAGAATGTGCAGATTTAAGAGAGGCTTTCTACACCAGCAGAGCAGGTGAAGAGAGTGAGGAAGAGACACTCTCGGTATATCTGTGTGGTGTTTGAGTGTGAGGAGAACTGTACACGGAAAAGAAAATATACCGGCTCTCTGAGATATTGTATTTTTTTATATTTAACCACAAAATGAAATCTTCCATTCTTTAATCTGATTCATTTTTAATATAGAACGTTGTTAAAATGTTTCCATCCAGTTTTGAACCGATAACTTTTCATGAGTTGGGCGAATTTGATAACCACTTACATTACGGGAAGTCTGCTCTGCAAGCTCTTACAGGAACAACTCAGATGAGACTGCATTTGCGGTCTATAAATGGTCTCATTGCGGGAAATGTGTTCGATTCTCGTTCAGAGAATTAACTTTTACAAAAGTTTACTGTATTAATTAAGCAAAACTCATTAAACTCTGTAAAAAGATGAATAATTGTTCTAATCGCCATTAATCAACCGATAACTTTCTGTTTCAGATTGAGGGAAATCCTGACATGCTTAACCGAGTGACAGTCAACATTTGAATAAGTTTTTTGTGTTTTGCTTGTGTTGAATTGTCATCCGTTCTCATTTTACAGACGGGATTTTAGGACTTGGTTAAAATGTTCAGGGTTTATGACACCAGGAATCTGCTGCAGCCTTTGTTAAATTCCCCGCTTCACTAACACACAAGGGTAACGACTGTTCCACTCAATCATACAGCCCCAACTAGTGCCGCCTCAATTAAAGAGCATTAACCAGCCCTCCCCCCAACTATTGTACAACCTCAAGTGTGGATATAGAAAGTGTGAGTGTGTTTGTGTGACTGTGATGTTTATGCACCAGCGGCCGCCAATCACTCCGTGTCGGTGGAAAGCTTGTTAGCGGCGATAACCGAGCATCAGTGACCGGGCTCAGGCCTCTCGACCATGCTCCATGCCAGTGTTGGCCAATAGAAATTGCTGACTAGCCGCTGGTGTGGCTACGGCGACACCGTTTTAGCCTCATGAACGGATTTTAGTATAAAACATCTTACACACAATACAGGGGGTGTACTTCACATCTGTTTATTTTAAACAAATATTTACCACCATTCAATAATCAAGTAAAACACTCACCACGACTAAACTACACTCGCACACTCTGCTTTTCCTCTTACCATTTTACCAGCAACACACAAAAAGGTTAAAGTTCGCATGCATACGTCATGGGAATATAAGTATTGAGATCAAAGGCCCAAAGGCTGTGTCCATTACTCATTTTTATATTTAGTGATCGCAATAGCAATTAACCACATCTAGATTCCCATTTAGTCATATGAGGCTAGTGGCTGAGTTAGTGGAACAACTGGTCAATGCCACAGTGGATTGATTCCACGGGCCGTGTTCTGCTGACCCCCAACACTAGACATTCTTACAATAAATAAAAACAAACCGGCTGTGGCCGGATAACGGGTTGTTTTTCTGGAAGGAGCAAATCAACTGGGCAGAAAAATCAACTCCGGCCGAAGGCACAAAGTATAATTTCATATAGAAAAAGACCAGATGGAAAAGACCAGCCGGAAAAGACCAGACGGAGAGGACGACTCGCAAGAAGTGGGATTTAGCCAGGTCTGCTTGTGTGTTATTGCAGGGAGGCGGCTATTGGCTTCCCTCCAGCAGCTCAGCTTGTTCGACAAATCACGAACCAGGTTCTCCTGAATTCCAAAGTGTAGAAATAAATCGACCAACATCAATGATTAATTCAGATCATCTGCTATTTTGCTAAGCTGCACCTCCTTCCAAACATTGTAATTCATTTTAGTCAGTATCTAAATCACATCTTTAACAATTTGTTTATGGGTTTCGGTATAAACATTTCATTTCAATTGTTAATGACAGTGAGAAATTAATGTAACATTCCCACTGGTCAATAATGAGCCAGAACCCAACACCGCAGCGCTATAAGCACCGTGCTCCAACCAACTGAATGAAGACCATTCCCTCCCTTGTATCATCATAATATCATTGTAGGCACAACACAGGAGGAGGCCATTCGGCCCATCCTTACAGTGCCGGCTCTTTGAAAGAGCTATCCTTTTATTCCCATTCCCCTATTCTTTCCCCATAGTCCTGATTTTTTTCCCTTCAATTAATTATCCAATTCCCATTACAATTCACTACAACTCACTGCGTAAAAAGTGTTTCCTCATGTTGTCTCTGGCTCTTTGGCTGATCACCTGAAATCTGTATCCTCTGGTTACCGACCCTTCTAACAACACTGGAAACAGTTTCTCCTTATTTACTCTGTCAAATCGTTCATGATTTTGAATACCTCTATCAAATCTCCTCTTAACTTTCTCTGTTCTAAATACAAAATATCTGTTCAATTTCTCTGCCATTTCCTTGTTTTCCATTATTATTTCCCCAGTCTCATCCACTAAGGAACCAATGTTTACTTTAGCTACCCTTTTCCTTTTTATGTACTTGTAGAAGCTTTCACAGTCAGTTTTTATATTTCTTGCTAGTTTACTCTCACAATTTATTTTCTCCCTTTTTATTATTCTTTTAGTCATCCTTTGCTGGTTTATAAAGTTTTCCCAATCTTCGGGCTTCCCAGTAATCTTTGCTATGTTGTATGCTTTTTCCTTTAACCTGATACCATCATTGGCTTCCTTAGTTAGCCAAGGTTGGTTCACCCTTTTTGTGGAGTCTTTCCTCCTCACAAGGATATATTTTTGTTGTGAGTCATAAAATATATTTTTAAATGTTTGCCACTGCTTATCCACCATCGTACCATCTAATCTGTTTACCCAGTCCACTTTAGCCAATTCTGCCCTCATTCCTTTATAATTGCACTTATTTAAGTTTAATATAATAGTTCTAGACTCAAGATCCTCGCTCTCAAACTGGATGTGAATTTCTATCATGTTATGATCACTGCTACCCAAGGGATCCTTTACTTTGAGATCATTAATTAATTCTATTTCTTTACCCAATACCAGATCCAAAATGGCCTATTCCCTGGTTGGTTCCCCGATGTATTGGTGTAAGAAACAGTCCCTAATACACTCTATGAACTCCTCCTCAGGGCTATTTTTGCCAATTTGATTTGTCCAATCTATGTGAAAGTTAAAATCGCCCATGATTATTGCATTACCTTTTTTACAAGCCCCCCCTTATTTCCTGATTTATATTTTGCCCTACAGTGTAGCTACTGTTAGGGGGCCTATATACTACTCCCACCAATGATTTCTTTCCCTTGCTATTTCTTACCTCCACCCAAATTGATTCGACATCTTGATCTTCTGAGCCGAGATCATTTCTCACTATTATACCAATTTCATCCTTTATTAACAGAGTTACCCCACCACCTTTACCTTTTTCCCTGTCCTTCCGAAATAATAAATAGCCCTGAATATTTAGCTCCCAACCTTCGTCACCTTGCAACCATATCTCTGTTATGGCCATGAGATCATACCCATTTGTTTCTATCTGTGCTGTGAATTCATCTATCTTATTACGAATGCTGCGTGGATTCAGATAAAGAACCGTTAATTTTGTCTTTTTACCATTCTTTCCTACCCCGGCCCCATTTGCTAGTGCACACTTATGTTTGTTCGCTCTGTCCCTTCCTGACACACTGTTTATCATTACCCCCATCACTTTCCTGTACTACTTCCTTGTCTTTTCTCTTTATCAATCTAAACTTCACCCAACCTGAGCACCCCCCACCCCTCTATTTAGTTTAAAGTCTTCTCTCCCGCCCTAGTTATTCGGTTTGCCAGAACACTGGTCCCAGCATGGTTCAGGTGAAGCCTGTCCCAACGGAACAGCTCCCTCTTTCCCCAGTACTGGTGCCAGTGTCTCATGATTCGAAACCCACTTCTCCCACACCAATCTTTGAGCCATGCATTCATCTCTCTGATCTGATTTATCCTGTGCCAATTTGCTCGTGGCTCAGGTAATAATCCGAAGATTGTCACCTTTGTAGTTCTGCTTTTTAATTTCGTCCCTAGCTGTTCAAACTCTCTCAGCAGAACCTCTTTCTTAGTCCTACCTATGTCGTTGGTACCATGTGGACCACGACAACTGGATTCTCCCCCTCCCACTCCAAGTTTCTTTGCAGCCCTGAGGAGATGTCCTTAACCCTGGCACTGGGTAGGCAACACAGCCTTCGGGACTCTCACTCTTGGCTGCAGAGAACTGTGTCTGTCCCTTTAACTATACTGTCCCCTACTACAACCACATTCCTTTTTACTCCACCCATTTGAATGGCCCCCTGAAACACAGTGCCGTGGCCAGTTTGCTCATCCTCCCAGCTGAACCTGCACTCGTCCACAAGGGCTGCAAGAACCTCGCATCTATTGGACAAGTGCAAAGGCTGAGGCTCCTAAAATGCTTTCTCCTGGATCCCTGTTCCTGCCTCACTCGCAGTCACACCCTCCTGTCCCTGACCAATTGCCAATTCTACAGTTTTTTGTCCAAGAGGCGTGACTGCCTCCTGGTTCAAAGTGTCCAGTTAACTGTCTCCCTCCCTGATGCCTCGCAATGTCTGCAGCTCGGTCTCCAGCTCCTCAACTGGGAGCCGAAGTTCCTCGAGCTGCAGACACTTACCGTAGATGTAGTCGCCCTGGACAAAACTGTCCAGTAGCTCCCACATATTGCAGCTGCAACACATCTCCTGCCCTGTCATAACTATTTTATTTATTTAATTGATTACTACAATGCCAATCAAATTATTTTTGGGTTGAACCAAGTACTGGCCTTGTTTAGTTTATTAAATTAAGTTTAGTTTCTTTAAAAATTAGTTTTATGCTCTAGGTTACTGAGCACACAGTCCTCAGAAAGAAGAAAACAGAAGAGAGACTCACCACCAACCACCGACCTGCCTCACCTGTGACGTCACATTGCAGTTTTGTTGTTGCTGTGTCCCCTCTCGGTCCGTCCCTCTCCCCTCTCGGTCCGCCCCTCTCCCCTCTCGGTCCCCCCCTCCCCTCTCGGTCCGCCCCTCTCCCCTCTCGGTCCGCCCCTCTCCCCTCTCGGTCCGCCCCTCTCCCCTCTCTCGGTCCGCCCCTCTCCCCTCTCGGTCCGCCCCTCTCCCCTCTCGGTCCGCCCCTCTCCCCTCTCGGTCCGCCCCCCTCCCCTCTCGGTCCGCCCCTCTCCCCTCTCGGTCCGCCCCTCTCCCCTCTCGGTCCGCCCCTCTCCCCTCTCTCGGTCCGCCCCTCTCCCCTCTCGGTCCGCCCCTCTCCCCTCTCGGTCCGCCCCTCTCCGCTCTCGGTCCGCTCCTCTCCCCTCTCGGTCCGCCCCTCTCCCCTCTCGGTCCGCCCCTCTCCCCTCTCGGTCCGCCCCTCTCCCCTCTCGGTCCGCCCCTCTCCCCTCTCGGTCCGCCCCTCTCCCCTCTCGGTCCGCCCCTCTCCCCTCTCGGTCCGTTCCTCTCCCCTCTCGGTCCGCCCCTCTCCGCTCTCGGTCCGCCCCTCTCCCCTCTCGGTCCGCCCCCCTCCCCTCTCGGTCCGTCCCTCTCCCCTCTCGGTCCCCTCCTCTCCCCTCTCGGTCCGCCCCTCTCCCCTCTCGGTCCGCCCCTCTCCCCTCTCGGTCCGCCCCTCTCCCCTCTCGGTCCGCCCCTCTCCCCTCTCGGTCCGCCCCTCTCCCCTCTCGGTCCGCCCCTCTCCCCTCTCGGTCCGTCCCTCTCCCCTCTCGGTCCCCCCCTCTCCCCTCTCGGTCCGCCCCTCTCCTCTCTCGGTCCGCCCCTCTCCCCTCTCGGTCCGCCCCTCTCCCCTCTCGGTCCGCCCCTCTCCCCTCTCGGTCCGCCCCCCTCCCCTCTCGGTCCGCCCCTCTCCCCTCTCGGTCCGCCCCTCTCCCCTCTCGGTCCGCCCCCCTCCCCTCTCGGTCCGCCCCTCTCCCCTCTCGGTCCGCCCCTCTCCCCTCTCGGTCCGCCCCTCTCCCCTCTCGGTCCGTCCCTCTCCCCTCTCGGTCCGTCCCTCTCCCCTCTCGGTCCGCCCCTCTCCCCTCTCGGTCCCCCCCTCTCCCCTCTCGGTCCGCCCCCCTCCCCTCTCGGTCCGCCCCTCTCCCCTCTCGGTCCGCCCCTCTCCCCTCTCGGTCCGCCCCCCTCCCCTCTCGGTCCGCCCCTCTCCCCTCTCGGTCCGCCCCTCTCCCCTCTCGGTCCGCCCCCCTCCCCTCTCGGTCCGCCCCCCTCCCCTCTCGGTCCGCCCCTCTCCCCTCTCGGTCCGCCCCTCTCCCCTCTCGGTCCGCCCCTCTCCCCTCTCGGTCCGTCCCTCTCCCCTCTCGGTCCGTCCCTCTCCCCTCTCGGTCCGCCCCTCTCCCCTCTCGGTCCGCCCCTCTCCCCTCTCGGTCCGCCCCTCTCCCCTCTCGGTCCGCCCCTCTCCTCTCTCGGTCCGCCCCTCTCCCCTCTCGGTCCGCCCCTCTCCCCTCTCGGTCCGCCCCCCTCCCCTCTCGGTCCGCCCCTCTCCCCTCTCGGTCCGCCCCTCTCCCCTCTCGGTCCGCCCCTCTCCCCTCTCGGTCCGCCCCTCTCCCCTCTCGGTCCGCCCCTCTCCCCTCTCGGTCCGCTCCTCTCCCCTCTCGGTCCGCCCCTCTCCCCTCTCGGTCCGCCCCTCTCCCCTCTCGGTCCGCCCCCCTCCCCTCTCGGTCCGCCCCTCTCCCCTCTCGGTCCCCCCTCTCCCCTCTCGGTCCGCCCCTCTCCCCTCTCGGTCCGCCCCTCTCCCCTCTCGGTCCGCCCCTCTCCCCTCTCGGTCCGCCCCCCTCCCCTCTCGGTCCGCCCCTCTCCCCTCTCGGTCCGCCCCTCTCCCCTCTCGGTCCGCCCCCCTCCCCTCTCGGTCCGCCCCTCTCCCCTCTCGGTCCGCCCCTCTCCCCTCTCGGTCCGCTCCTCTCCCCTCTCGGTCCGTCCCTCTCCCCTCTCGGTCCGCCCCTCTCCCCTCTCGGTCCGCTCCTCTCCCCTCTCGGTCCGCTCCTCTCCCCTCTCGGTCCGCCCCTCTCCCCTCTCGGTCCGCCCCTCTCCCCTCTCGGTCCGCCCCTCTCCCCTCTCGGTCCGCCCCTCTCCGCTCTCCAATTTTCGAGTTTGTCAAAACCAGACTCCATCGATAGCTGCTGCTCCCTGCTCCCTCCTATCCAATCTTTCCTCATTGCTAAAATTCTCCAGTCCTGGCAACAGCCTCATAATCTCCTCTGCACCCTCTCCAGTGCAATCACATCCTTCCTGTAATGTGGTGACCAGAACTGTACTCAGTACACAAGCTGTGGCCTAACCAATCTTTGATACAGTTCTAGCATAACATCCCTGCTCTTATATTCTATGCCTCGGATGATAAAGGGATGTATTCCATATCCCTTCTTCACCACCTTATCTCCCTGTCCTGCTACCTTCAGGGATCTGTGGACATGCACTCCAAGGTCCTTCACTTCCTCTACACCTCTCAGTATCCTCCCATTTATTGTGTATTCCCTTGCCTTGTTTGCCCTCCCCAAATGCATTACCTCACACTTCTCCAGACTGAATTCTATTTTCCACTTTTCTGCCCACCTGACCAGTCCATTGATAACTTCCTGCAGTCTACAGCTTTCCTCCTCACGATCAACCACACGGCCAATTTTTGTATCATCTGCAAATTTCTTAATCATGCCCCCTACATTTAAGTCCAAATCATTAATATATATCACCAAAAGCAAGGGACTGCGCCCTGCAGAACCCCACTGGAAACAGCCTTCCAGTCACAAAAACACCCGTCGGCCATTACCCTTTGCTTCCTGACACTGAGCTAATTTTGGATCCCATGGGCTTGTAATTTTTTGACCAGTCTTTCACTCCGTGTCCATCACTGTGAGGTCTCCCCTGGTGTGTCAGCTTTCTGTATTTCAAAACACTTCAGTGTATTTCATTCCATGTCCAAGACTGTGAGGCCTCCCCCGGTGTGCCAGCTTTCTGTGTTTATAATCATGGGGCTAATATCCGACAAATTCCCTGGACCAGATGGCTTACTTTTTCAGGTTTAACAGAGATAGCTGCAGGGATAGTGGATGCATTGGTTATGATCGTCCAAAATTCCCTCGATTCTGGAACAGTCCCAGTGGACTGGAAGGTAGGAAATGTAATCCCGCTATTCAAGAAAGGAGGGAGAGAGGAAACAGGGAATGACAGGAGTTAGTGCAGGCGCAGATAACGAACGCTGGAATCATCTATTGTTGGGAGAAAATGGCTTCATTAAGTGTGCAACGCTGATTTAAAGTGATAGACACCATTTTGGGACTTAACGCTCAATTCTACGCACAGTCATAACCCCGACCATCTGAACGTGTCTTAGAGTGTCTGGAGGACCCCCCACCGGCGCTATTTAAAGGGACCATGCACGATTTACAGGTTAGTGGCTAAATTATTGCTTCTGGCTGCCGAGACATTTGTAACTGTTTTTGGAGGTCTCCTACACTTGAATACTAATACGCAGGGACATTGTCTAACATTTAGAGCCGGGACGTTCAGGACTGAAGTTAGAAAATGCTTCTACACGCAAAGGGTGGGAGACGTTTGGAACACTCTTCTACAGACGGCAGTTGATGCTAGCTCACTTGTGAATGTTAAACCTGAGATTGATAGATTTCCGTGAGCCAAGGGTATTAAGGGATATGGGGCTAAGGTGGGTATATGGAGTTAGGTCACAGGTCCACCATGATCACATTGAATGGTGGAACAGGCTCGAGGGACTAAATGCCACTGCCACTTGCTGCCTCTAGATATGCGCCACCTTCTCCTGCAAGAAAGCGGGATGTGTGTCTGGGTGATGTGCCTGTCATGGTTGAATAGCTAGTGCGTGTGGCCTATGAGTTGTGGGTGAGCGGTTTGAAACAGTGTTAATGTGTAAGGGTGAGAGGAAACATCTGATTGGAAGAGTTGAGTCCTGATGGAAAGAGTTTGTTGGTATGTGGGTGATGGGGGTGCAGTGTGTGGTGCAGTTTGTAGGAGACTCCACTTGACAGTTGACCTCACTCACCTTGACCACTCGTGACAAAGCATTGAACTTCTTCCTGCACTGCATCCATGTTCATGATGCTGTGGGCCTGGCATTGACTTCGTCCCCCGCTGCCTCCCACTGCCTTTTGGATATATGTCTGGAGGGCCCCTTGCTCCCCCCCCCCCAACCCTGCAGATATAGGATGTCCCTCCTTCTGTCCATCTCTTGCACCAAGGTCTCCAGTGCATCATCAGAGAACCTTGGTGCATGCACTCTCACAGGCCTGGTACCAACTCAGATCGGCAGATTGGTGAGGTCTGGTGTGCAGATTGGAGGATGTGGGATTTAGTAGTGTGCAACCTTTATTCAATGTTTTAACATAACTCATCAGTGTGTAAACATAGGGATGGGACCTGCATCTGTGTTTTACGTGTGCGATGTCTGATCTCTGTTCAGACTCCGTGCAGACAGTAGACTGTTATTTTCAGCAAATAACAGGTACCAGCTACCTTTAAGAAATTTCTAAGAAACATCCTCCCTTTAAGAGATTGAGCTCCCCTGGTGGTGGAAAGTGCGAATTGCATTGATTCCACCTGCAAGGCCTGGAATGGAGTCCTGATTGCAGGTCAGTCCTCTGGTGGGCTGAAACTTGTGACCTGCCTGTGCAGGAGTCATCGGGCGGGGGTAATAGCACATCACGCTACCAACGCCCGAAAACGGCCCTTATCCAATTTTTACCCCATGAACTTTGAGACACGCTCTGAAATGAGTTGATAAATAGCCTCAAGTTATAAAGGTTTCAGTGATTGCAGAATACACAGTGTCTGGTGGAGAGAGAATCAGACACCGTATGATACAAAACTGACTCTGCTCTGAGAAAGTCTTCAGATCCTCTCATGATTTAATGATTTGAACACTTGCAATGAAGGGATATTTCACCACATTCTTCAACTGCTCTCTGAATTTCGTTTGGGTCACGGCATAAATAAAAGTGTTTGTGCAGCAACTCAGGAGCTGGAGCATGTATCCCAGTTCTAGTATCAACTGAGATAGAAATACAGACTCAAACCCCAAATAAAACATCCGGTTCCATATAGAATACACTAATAACAATGCCCATAACAGTATGAAATTCCCCGAGATAAGAAACAGTAAAATGATGGATTTCCTTCTGCTCTCCATCTCTGGGTCTCTGGGACTCTCCCCACTGCTGTGACCCCGGAGTCTCCTGCGGGCTCTGCTGGCCACTAAAATGAATCTGACGGTGAAAGCATTGAGCAGCAGAATCAGAACAAATGGGACCCCCGGGGTGAGGATATAATGCAGGAGTTCGATCACTCCCCACACACGTGATTCCACAACACTGACTGTTACCAAACAAAACCAGGGCATATTGGAAAATTGATACCAACCCGTGAACATAAAGTACCAGGAAATGTTCTTCAAACAGCTCAGCAAAATCACTGTTCCCAGAACCACAGCCGCCGTTCTCTCGGTGCAATATTTAGTTTTCAGCTTCTCACAACAAATGGCCACAAATCGATCAAAGGTGAAAGTGACGGTGAACCAGACAGAACAGTCTGTGGCTGCGAAAAGCAGGACGGCGTGGATATTACACACAGGGATGGAGTACAGGAAACGAAAGTGACTCGCATAAGCAATCGGAATCTGTCTGAGTATCAGATCGAAGATAATGACCATTAAATCCCCCGCTGCCATCGCCACCAGGTAGCGAGTGACACATTTGGAGAGACCACACCTTCCCTGAGACAGGGTCACAATCGCCAGTAAATTAACTGTAAGAAAGGGAAACAAACAGGGGAATTATACATCAGGCAGGGACACTGTGTAAATATTAGCACAGTCTCTGGAGCCCCTATAAGTATCAATACCGTCTCTGGATATTCTGTAAATATTAGTAACGCCTCTGGATCCCCTGTAAATATTAATACCACCTCTGGAGCCCCTGTAAATATTAATACCATCTCTGGAGCCCCTGTAAATATTAATAATGCCTCTGGATCCTCTGTAAATATTAATACCATCTCTGGAGCCCCTGTAAATATTAATACCATCTCTGGATCCTCTGTAAATATTAATACCATCTCTGGATCCTCTGTAAATATTAATACCATCTCTGGAGCCCCTGTAAATATTAATACCATCTCTGGAGCCGCTGTAATTATTAATACCATCTCTGGAGCCCCTGTAAATATTAATACCATCTCTGGAGCCCCTGTAACTATTGGTAAATTCTCTGGATAACCTATAAATATTAATACCATCTCTGGATCCTTCGGTAAACATTATTACAGTCTCTGGTTCACCCTGCGAATATTAGCACTGTATCTGTATCCCATGTAAATATTAGTACTGTCTCTGGAGATCCTGTAAATATTAGTCCTGTCCCTTGATCCCCTGTAAATATTAGTAGTGTACGGGATGCTCTGTCGGTATTATTACCTTCCCTTGATCCCTTGTAAATATTAGTACCTTCTCTACATCCTCTGTAATCATTAATAACGTGTCTACATCCCATCTAAATATTAGTGACGTCTCTGGATCCTCTGAAAATATTATTACCATTTCTGGATCCTTCTTTAAATAGTAGTAGTGTCTCTGGATACAGTGTAAACATTAGTACCATCTGTGGATTCCCTGTAAATCTTAGTACAGTCTCTGGATCACCTGTAAATGTTAGTACCAAATCTGGATTCACTGTAAATAATAGGACTGCATCTGTATCTGTCTCTGGATCACCAGTGAATACAAGTACCATCTCCGGATCCCCAGTAAATTTTAGCACCATCTCCGGATCCCATGTAAATATTACTCCTGCCAGGGGATCCCCCTGTGATTTTTGTTACCATTTCTTTCTCGTCTGTGAATATTAGTAACTTCTCTGGATTCCTGTAAATATTAGTACTGTCTCTGGATAGCCTGTAAATATTAGCACTGTTTCTGGATCTTCTGTAAAAATTATTACCGTCTCTGTATCACTCTGTAAATATGAGTACCAACTCTAGAACTGCTATGAATATTGGATCCCCAGTATATATTAGTACTGTGCCTGGATCCGCTGTAAGTATTATTACTGCATATGGATCCTGCAATGAATATTAGTACCATCTCTGGATCAACTGTAAATATTAGTGCTGTCTCCAGATCCCATTGTAAATATTAGTACTGTCTCTGGATCCCCTGTAAAAATTAGTATCATCTCTGGATCCCCTGTAAATATTATTATTTTCACTGGTTCCCCTGTAAAAATTAGTATCATCTCTGGATCCCCTGTAGAATCAAAGAAAGGTTACAGCACGGAAGGAGGCCATTCGGCCCATCGAGTGCACATCGGCTCTATGCAAGAACAATCCAGCTCGTTCCATCCCCTGCCCTATCCCCGTAGTCCTTCAATTTCTTTTCCTTTCAAGTACTTATCCAGTTCCCTTTTGAAAGCCACAATTGAAACTGCCTCGGGCAGTGCATTCCAGATCCTAACCACTCGCTGTGTAAAGAAGTTTTTCCTCATGTCACCTTTGGTTCTTTTGCCAATCACCGTAAATCTACCTCCTCTGGTTCTTGACCCTTCCGCCAATGGGAATAGTTTCTCTCTAACTACTCTGTTCATGATCTTGAATCCCTCTATCAAATCTCCTCGCAACCTTCTCTCTTCCAAGGAGAACAACCTCAGCTTCTCCAGTCTATCCACGTAACTAAAGTCACTCATCCCTGAAATCATTCTGGTAAATCTCTTCTGCACCCTCTCTAAGGCCTTCACATCCTTCCTAAAGTGCGGTGCCCAGAACTGGACACAATACTCCAGTTGTGGCCGAACCAGTGTTTTATAAAGGTTCATCATGACTTCCATACTTTTGTACTCTATGCCTCTATTTATAAAGCCCAGGATCCCGTATGCTTTTTTAACCGCTTTCTCAACCTGCCCTGCCATCTTCAACGATTTATGCACATATACCCCCAGACCTCTCTGTTCCTGTGCCCCTTTTAGAGTTGTGCCCTCTAGTTTATATTGCCTCTCCTTATTCTTCCTGCCAAAGTGTATCACTTTGCATTTTTCTGCGTTAAATTTCATCTGCCATGTGTCCGCCCATGCCACCAGCCTGTCTATATCCTCTTGAAGTCTATCACTATCCTCCTCACTGTTTACTACCCTTCCAAGTTTTGTGTCATCTGCAAATTTTGAAATTGTGCCCTGTACATTCAAGTCCAAGTCATTAATACATATCAAGAAAAGCAGTGGTCCCAGCACCGACCCCTGGGGAACATCACTGTACACCTCCCTCCAGTCCAAAAAACAACCGTTCACCACTACTCTCTGTTTCCTGCCTCTTACCCAATTCTGTATCCATCTTGCGACTGCCCCCTTTATTCCATGGGCCGCAATCTTTATGATAAGCTTACCGTGCGGCACTTTATCAAACGTCTTTTGAAAGTCTATATACACCACATCAACTGTATTGCCCTCTTCTACCCTCTCTGTTACCTCATCAAAACTCTATCAGGTTAGTTAAACACGATTTGCCTTTAACAAATCCATGCTGGCTTTCCCGAATCAATCCACACTCGTCCAAGTGGCTGTTAATCTTGTCCTGGATTATCGTTTCTAAAAGTTTCCCCACAACTGAGGTTAAACTGACTGGTCTATAGTTGCTGGGTTTATCCTTACACACTTTTTTGAACAAGGGTGTAATATTTGCAATTCTCCAATCCTCTGGCACCACCCCCGTATCTAAGGATGTTTGGAAGATTATGGCCAGTACCTCCGCAATTTCCACCCTTACTCCCCTCAGCAACCTAGGATGCATCCCATCCGGACTGGGTGACTTATCTACTTTAAGTACAGCTAGCCTTTCAAGTACCTCTTCTTTATCAATATTAGGACCATCTCTGGATCCCCTGTAAATATTAGTACCATCTCTGGATCCCCTGTAAATATTAGTACTGTCTCTGGATCCCCTGTAAATATTGGTACCCTCTCTGGATCCCCTGTAAATATTAGTAGCATCTCTGGATCCCCTGTAAATATTAGTACTGTCTCTGGATCCCCTGTAAATATTGGTACCCTCTCTGGATCCCCTGTAAATATTAGTAATGCATCTGGATCCTGTGCACCATTATTAGCAATATTAGCACCATCTCTGGACCCCCTGTAAATTTCAGTACCATCTCTTGATTCCCTGTAAACATTAACACCATCTCCGGATCCCACTGTGAATATTAGTACCATTTTTGTTTCATGTTAGTATCATATCTGGATTCCCTGTAAATATTAGCACTGTCTCTGAATCCCCTGTAAAGATCAATACCGTCTCTGGGTTTCCTGCAAATACTAGTAATGTCTTTGCATTCCTCAGTAAATATTATTACTGTCTCTGCATTCCACTCTGAATGATACTAACATTTTTTTGTCCCCTGTAAGAATTAGTACTGTCTCTGTTTCCCCTGTAAATATTAATAGAGTCTCTAGATAACCTATAAATATTATTACCGTCTCTAGACCCACTGTAAATATTAGCACTGTCTCCAGATCCCTCGTAAATATTAGTATCTTCTCCACAGCCCCAGTAAATAGTAATAACGTCTCTACACCCCTGTAAATATTAGTAGATTCTCTAAATCCACTGTAAATATTATCACGATTTACAGTGGATTGAGAGAATCTGTATATACTTGTACCGTCCTGTAAATATTTGTACCGTCTCTGAACCACATATAAATATTAGTACCATCACTGGAGCCCCTGCAAATATTAGTAGCATCTCTGGACCACATGTAATTATTATGAGCTCTCTAGATCCCTCTGAATATTAGTACCATCCCTGGGTCCCCTGTAACTACTAGTACAGTCTCTGGATCCACTATAAACGTTCTACTGACCCTGGATCCCCTGTAATATTAGTACCGTTCCTGGATCCCGTGTAGTTATTAGTAGCTTCCCGACATCACCTGTAAATATTAATTATGTCGATACCTCCCCTGTAAATATTAGTACCATCTCTGGACCACCTTTAAACATTAGTACGGTTTCTGGATCCCTCTGTAAATATTATTACCATCTCAATATCAATGTGTGAATAATAGTACAATCCCTGGATCCCCTGTAAATACCAATGAATTTTCTACATCTCCTGTAAATATTAATTCCATCGCTGGATCCCGTGTAAATATTTGTACCATCTCTACATCCGCTATATTTATTTGTAACGTCTCTACATCACCTGTAACTATCAGTACAATCTCCAGATCCCTTGTAAATATTCGTACCCTCACTGGATGGCCTGTCAATATTGGAACAATCTCTGGATTCTCTGAAAATATTTGTACCTTCTCGACATCCCCTGTACATATTATTAATGTCTCTACATCCGCTGTAAATATTAGTAACGTCTCTGGATCCCCTGTCAATATTAGTACCGCCTCTGGATCCCCAGTAAATATTAGTACCATCTCTGGATCCCCAGTAAATATTAGTACTGTCTCTGGATACCCAGTAAATATTAGTACTGTCTCTGGATACCCAGTATGTATTATTTCCATCTCTTTATCCTCTGTTATTATTAATACCATTTCTGGATCCCCTGTAAATATTAGCACCGTCTCTGGATCCCCAGTACATTAGCACCGTCTATGGATCCTTTGTAGTTATTAGTAGTGTCTCTGGATCTCTCTGTAAATATTAGCACTGTCTCTCGATCCCCTGCAATTGTTCATAGCTTCCCTTTGTAAATATTAGCACCATCTCTGCACCCCCTGTATATTAACACCGCCTCTGGATCCCCTGAACATTAGCACCGTTTCAGTATCCCCTGTATATCAGTACAATCTCTGAATCTGCTGTATATTATCACTGTCTCTGGACCCCTTGTATATTAGTACCATTACTGGATCCCTTGTATATTAGTGCCATGTCTGGACCCCATTCAAACACTGACACACCCCAAGGACCCTGTGAAACATGCATACATTCAGAATCCCTGAAATACAGCCTCACTCTCAGGGATCCATTGTGAATTAAATCTCACACCCAGAAAATCCCCTGAAATATATCTCCCATCCCTGTTCCACCCATCAATATATCTCCCTTCCTGAGTGCCCCCTTTAATTTTTGAGCTGGTTATAAAAACTTACCATCAAATCGTACAGCAGCAAATGCAGGGCAGGGGACAAAAATAACAGTGATACAGTGAAACCTGGTTTATAGAATTAATAACTGGATATAGTGAATTACCTGGAACAACAATGGCAGTGAGTATGGGACAGGGGAAAAAAGAACAGTAATGCAGTGAAACATTGGTTATAGGATTAATAGCTGGATATCGAGACTTACCAGTGACATCGACAGCAGCGAGTGTTGGTCAGTAAATGACTAGAAGAGCAATACAGTAAGACATGGTTTATATAATTAACAGCTGGATATGGAGACTTGTCATCAAATCGAACTGCAGCGAGTGTGGGACAGGGTACTACAAGAACAGTCATAAGTGAATCATTGGTTATAGGATTAATAGCTGGATATCGAGACTTACCAGAGACACCAACAGCAGCGAGGGGAGGATAGTAAATTACTTGTAGACCAAGAATCACATAAAGTGCCCGCTCCTCGAATGCTAGTGAATCATAAAGTAGATACACAAATTGAAAAGTCCATAATGGGCTGTTCCAATCTATTGTTCCCAGATTCCGACCCATTGTTGAAATATTCCAATCTATTGTTCTCAGATTCCGACCCATTGTTGAAATATTCCAATCTATTGTTCTCAGATTCCGACCCATTGTTGAAATATTCCAATCTATTGTTCTCAGATTCCGACCCATTGTTGAAATATTCCAATCTATTGTTCCCAGATTCCGACCCATTGTTGAAATATTCCAATCTATTGTTCTCAGATTCCGACCCATTGTTGTAACATTCCAATCTGTTGTTCTCAGATTCTGTTCCATTGTTTAACATTATAATCTATTGTTCTCCCATTCTGATAAATTGTTTAACATTACAATCTACTGCTGTCAGATTCTGATCTATTCTTTCCCTCTCTGTGGAGTCGCTGATCCCTGTTAGTGCCGGAGGTGATGCTCCCACTGACACTATGGGATAACACGTTGAAAGAAGTCGCTTATTAATAGCAGAGAGAAACACTCCAGTGACACAATTAGGGCCCACGGAGACTGACATTAATTACACTCACTGAACAAACAGATTCAGTTAAACCAAACAATTTTTATAACATAACATATATTTAACCAAATATTACAAGGATAGAAAGCCCAAAGCCCAGTATACTATTTTAATGAATGTTTGGAAGAACAGAAACTATGAGACCCACAGTCTGGCAGCACTGATGTGAGGAGAGAGCAGGTTCATTTACATATTGAGCCCCACACAGAGCAGGAAAGGCCCAGGCTCGATCCTTGGCCTGTGCTGTATTATTCAGGAATGAGGTGGGCCAAGTGGAGCAAGTGTCAGAAGGGTAACATATAGGGATCAGTGGTCATAGTATCATAAGGTTTAGAATAGCGAGGAGGCATTGCTGGACTTGGTTCAAGGGAATGAGGTGGGCCAAGTGGAGCAAGTGTCAGTGGGGGAGCATTTAGGGAGCAGCGATCATAGTATCATAAGGTTTAGAATAGCTATGGAAAAGGACACGGACCACTCTAAAGTAAAAATACTCAATTGGAGGAGGGCCAATTTCAGTGGAATGAGAACAGATCTGGCCCGGGTAAATTGGAATCAAAGATTGGCAGGTAAACTGTAATTGAACAATGGGCAGCATTTAAAGAGGAGATGATTCGGGTTCAGTCTAGGCACATTCCCATGAGGGAGAAAGGTAGGGCAACTAAAGCCAGAGCTCCCTGGATAATAAAAGAGATAGAGAGTAAGACAAAGCAGAAAAAAGAGCATATGACAGATGTCAGGTTGATAACACAAGTGAGAACCAGGCTGAATATAGAAAGTTCAGAGAGGAAGTGAAAAAGGAAATAAGAGGAGAAAAGAGAGAGTGTGAGAATAGACTGGCGGCCAACATAAAAGGGAATCCAAAAGTCTTCTATAGGCATGTAAACAGTAAATGGGCAGTAAGAGGAGGGTCGGGAATGACTAGCGACCAAAAAGGAGACCTACTCATTAAGGCAGAGGGCATGGCCGAGGTGCTAAATGAGTACTTTGCATCTGTCTTTACCAAGGAAGAAGAAGCTACCAGAGTCTCAGTAAATGAAGATGTAGTTAAGATACTGGATGGGCTACAAGTTGATAAAGAAGAGGTCGTAGAAAGGCTCGGTGTACTTAAAGTAGATAAGTCACCCGGTCCGGATGGGATGCACCCTAGGTTGTTGAGGGGAGTAAGGGTGGAAATTGCGGAGGTACTGGCCATAATCTTCCAAACATCCTCAGATACAGGGGTGGTGCCAGAGGACTGGAGAATTGCAAACGTTACACCCTTGTTCAAAAAAGTGTGTAAGGATAAACCCAGCAACTATAGGCCAGTCAGTTTAACCTCATTGGAGGGGAGACTTTTAGAAATGATAATCCGGGACAGAATTAACAGTCACTTGGACAAGTGTAGATTGATTAGGGAAAGCCAGCATGGATTTGATAAAGGCAAATCATGTTAAATCAAATTGATAAAGTTTTTTGATGAGGTAACAGAGAGGGTAGATGAGGGCAATGCAGTTGATGTGATGTTTATGGACTTCCAAAAGGTGTTCAATAAAGTGCCGCATAATAGGCTTGTCGTCAAGATTGAAGACCGTGGAATAAAAGGTGCAGTAGCAACATGGATAAAGAATTGGCTAAGGAACAAGAAAGAGAGAGTAATGGTGAACGGTTGTTTTTCGGACTGGAGGGAGGTGTGCAGTGGGGTTCCACAGGGGTCAGTACTGGGACCCCTGCTTTTCTTGATATATATGAATGACTTGGACTTGGGTGTACAGGACATAATTTCCAAATTTGGGAGTGAAACAAAACTTGGAAGTGCAGTGAACATTGAGGATGATGGTGATAGACTTCAAGAGGCAATAGACAGGTTGGTGGACTGGGCGGACACATGGCAGATGATATTTAATGCAGAAAAATGCGAGGTGATGCATTTCGGTAGGAAGAATGAGGAAAGGCAATATAAACAAGAGGGCACAATTCTAAAAGGGGTTCAGGAACAGAGAGATCTGGGGGTATATGTGCACAAATCATTGAAGGTGGCAGGGCAGGTTGAGAAAGCAGTTACAAAAGCGTAGGGGATCCTGGGCTTTATAAATAGAAGGCTGGAGTACAAAAGCAAGGAAGCTATGGAGAACCTTTATAAAACACTGGTTCGGCCACAACTGGAGTATTGTGTCCAGTTCTGGGCACTGCACTTTAGGAAATATGTGAAGGCCTTAGAGAGGGTGCAGAAGAGATTTACTAGAATGATTCCAGGGATGAGGGACTTTAGTTACATGGTTAGACTGAAGAAGCTGGGGTTGTTCTCCTCGGAACAGAGACAGTTGCGAGGAGATTTGATCGAGGTATTCAAAATCATGAAGGGTCGAGACAGAGTAGATAGAGAGAAACTGTTCCCATTGGCAGAAGGGTCAAGAAACAGAGGATATAGATTTAAGGTGATTGGCAAAAGAACCAAAGGCGACATGAGGAAAAACTTTTTTACACAGCGAGTGGTTAGGATCTGGAATGCACTGCCCGAGGGGGTGGTGAAGGAGATTCAATCATGGCCTCCTTCTGTGCTGTAACATTTCTATGATTATCTGATCTCACCTGGGGTGGGAATGAGCCCCACTCTGAACTGGAAAGACACAGTCTCAGTCTCCAACCTGTGCGAAGTGAACTGTTCTCAGGTTCATGGGATCGAGCCCCTCGTTGGGCGGTTCCTATTTTAATATTTAGGCTGATTTCACAGGCGATTCCCAGTTATGAATTCCCCAGGCAGAGAATTAAAGGAGTATTTGATATAAATTATATTCAAGGACAGTATCATAAATGTCCTCCTTGATTCCGGACTCTGATCTCTCTCCAACGGCTCACTGCTGCAGGTTGAACTTGATTTCATTTCACCCGCAGCTCGGGGTCAGTGCGGATCAGAGGGAACTCGGGCCGTCTCCCCCTTCACAACCCATCAGAGGGAGCTCGGGCCCGTCTCTCCCTTCACAACCCATCAGAGGGAGCTCGGGCCCGTCTCTCCCTTCACAACCCATCAGAGGGAGCTCGGGCCCGTCTCTCCCTTCACAACCCATCAGAGGGAGCTCGGGCCCGTCTCGCCCTTCACAACCCATCAGAGGGAGCTCGGGCCCGTCTCTCCCTTCACAACCCATCAGAGGGAGCTCGGGCCCGTCTCTCCCTTCACAACCCATCAGAGGGAGCTCGGGCCCACCTCTCCCTTCACAACCCATCAGAGGGAGCTCGGGCCCGTCTCTCCCTTCACAACCCATCAGAGGGAGCTCGGGCCCGTCTCTCCCTTCACAGCCCATCAGAGGGAGCTCGGGCCCGTCTCTCCCTTCACAACACATCAGAGGGAGCTCGGGCCCGTCTCTCCCTTCACAGCCCATCAGAGGGAGCTCGGGCCCGTCTCTCCCTTCACAACCCATCAGAGGGAGCTCGGGCCCGTCTCTCCCTTCACAACCCATCAGAGGGAGCTCGGGCCCGTCTCTCCCTTCACAACCCATCAGAGGGAGCTCGGGCCCGTCTCTCCCCTTCACAACCCATCAGTGGGAGCTCAGGCCCACCTCTCCCTTCACAACCCATCAGAGGGAGCTCGGGCCCGTCTCTCCCTTCACAACCCATCAGAGGGAGCTCGGGCCCGTCTCTCCCTTCACAACCCATCAGAGGGAGCTCGGGCCCGTCTCTCCCTTCACAACCCATCAGAGGGAGCTCGGGCCCACCTCTCCCTTCACAACCCATCAGAGGGAGCTCGGGCCCACCTCTCCCTTCATAACCCATCAGAGGGAGCTCGGGCCCGTCTCTCCCTTCACAACCCATCAGAGGGAGCTCGGGCCCGTCTCTCCCTTCACAACCCATCAGAGGGAGCTCGGGCCCGTCTCTCCCTTCACAACCCATCAGAGGGAGCTCGGGCCCGTCTCTCCCTTCACAACCCATCAGAGGGAGCTCGGGCCCGTCTCTCCCTTCACAACCCATCAGAGGGAGCTCGGGCCCGTCTCTCCCTTCACAACCCATCAGAGGGAGCTCGGGCCCGTCTCCCCCTTCACAACCCATCAGAGGGAGCTCGGGCCCGTCTCTCCCTTCACAACCCATCAGAGGGAGCTCGGGCCCGTCTCTCCCTTCATAACCCATCAGAGGGAGCTCGGGCCCGTCTCTCCCTTCACAGCCCATCAGAGGGAGCTCGGGCCCGTCTCTCCCTTCACAACCCATCAGAGGGAGCTCAGGCCCGTCTCTCCCTTCACAACCCATCAGAGGGAGCTCGGGCCCGTCTCTCCCTTCACAACCCATCAGAGGGAGCTCGGGCCCGTCTCTCCCTTCACAACCCATCAGAGGGAGCTCAGGCCCGTCTCTCCCTTCACAACCCATCACTGCCGAGAAAACAAAGAAGAATTCAACGCACAAAGTGTGTTCAGGAACTTTTTATGAACACTTCAGTGTATTTCACTCCATATCCAAGGCTGTGATTTTTCCACTGGTGTGTCAGCTTTCTGTGTTTACAAACATACCCGGATACTGAGTGACACAGATTGTAATGAGTGTCAGTAAACATACCCGGATACTGACTGACACAGGTTGTAATGTCTTTCAGTGAACAGACCCGGATACTGAGTGACACAGGTTGTAATGTCTTTCAGTGAACATACCCAGAGACTGAGTGACACAGGTTGGAATGAGTGTCAGTAAACATACCCGGATACTGAGTGACACAGATTGTAATGAGTGTCAGTAAACATACCCGGATACTGACTGACACAGGTTGTAATGTGTGTCAGTAAACATAACCGGATACTGACTAACACAGGTTGTAATGTGTGTCAGTAAACATACCCGGATACTGAGTGACACAGGTTGTAATGTGTGTCAGTAAACATACCCGGATACTGAATGACACAGGTTGTAATGTGTGTCAGTAAACATACCCGGATACTGAGTGACACAGGTTGTAATGTGTGTCAGTAAACATAACCGGATACTGACTAACACAGGTTGTAATGTGTGTCAGTAAACATACCCGGATACTGACTGACACAGATTGTAATGTCTTTCAGTGAACATACCCAGATACTGAGTGACACAGGTTGTAATGAGTGTCAGTGAACATACCCAGATACTGAGTGACACAGGTTGTAATGTGTGTCAGTAAACATACCCGGATACTGAATGACACAGATTGTAATGTGTGTCAGTAAACATACCCTAATACTGAGTGACACAGATTGTAATGTGTGTCAGTAAACATACCCGGATACTGAGTGACACAGGTTGTAATGTACATCAGTAATCATACTTCAATACTGTTTGACACAGGTTGTAATGTGTGTCAGTAAACATTCCAGGATACTGAGTGAAACAGATTGTAACGTTTGTCAGTAAACATACCCGGATACTGAGTGACACAGGTTGTAATGTGTGTCAGTAAACAGACCGAGATACTGACTGACACAGGTTGTAATGTGTGTCAGTAAACAGACTGTGATACTGACTGACACAGGTTGTAATGTGTGTCAGGAAACATACCCGGATGCTGAGTGACACAGGTTGTAATGTGTGTCAGTAAACAGACCGAGATACTGAGTGACACAGGTTGTAATGTGTGTCAGTAAACAGACTGAGATACTGAGTGACACAGGTTGTAATGTGTGACAGTAAACATACCCGGATGCTGAGTGACACAGGTTGTAATGTGTGTCAGTAAACATACCGGATACTGAGTGACACAGGTTGTAATGTGTGTCAGGAAACATACCGAGATACTGAGTGACACAGGTTGTAATGTGTGTCAGTAAACATCGGTACCGGATACTGAGTGACACAGGTTGTAATGTGTGTCAGTAAACAGACCGAGATACTGAGTGACACAGGTTGAAATGTGTGTCAGTAAACAGACCGAGATACTGAGTGACACAGGTTGTAATGTGTGTCAGTAAACAGACCGAGATACTGAGTGACACAGGTTGTAATGTGTGTCAGTAAACATACCCGGATGCTGAGTGACACAGGTTGTAATGTGTGTCAGTAAACAGACCGAGATACTGAGTGACACAGATTGTAATGTGTGTCAGTAAACATACTGAGATACTGAGTGACACAGATTGTAATGTGTGTCAGTAAACATACCCGGATACTGAGTGACACAGATTGTAATGTGTGTCAGTAAACATACCCGGATACTGACTGACAGAGATTGTAATGTGTGTCAGTAAACATACCCGGATACTGAGTGACACAGATTGTAATGTGTGTCAGTAAACATACTGAGATACTGAGTGACACAGATTGTAATGTGTGTCAGTAAACATACCCGGATACTGAGTGACACAGATTGTAATGTGTGTCAGTAAACATACCTGGATACTGACTGACACAGATTGTAATGTGTGTCAGTAAACATACACAGATACTGAGTGACACAGATTGTAATGTGTGTCAGTAAACATACTGAGATACTGAGTGACACAGATTGTAATGTGTGTCAGTAAACATACCCGGATACTGACTGACACAGATTGTAATGTGTGTCAGTAAACATACTGAGATACTGAGTGACACAGATTGTAATGTGTGTCAGTAAACATATCGAGATACTGAGTGACACAGGTTGTAATGTGTGTCAGTAAACAGACCGAGATACTGACTGACACAGATTGTAATGTGTGTCAGTAAACATACCCGGATACTGAGTGACACAGATTGTAATGTGTGTCAGTAAACATACCCGGATACTGAGTGACACAGATTGTAATGTGTGTCAGTAAACATACCCGGATACTGACTGACACAGATTGTAATGTGTGTCAGTAAACAGACCGAGATACTGACTGACACAGATTGTAATGTGTGTCAGTAAACATACACGGATACTGACTGACACAGGTTGTAATGTGTGTCAGTAAACAGACCGAGATACTGACTGACACAGATTGTAATGTGTGTCAGTAAACATACCCGGATACTGAGTGACACAGATTGTAATGTGTGTCAGTAAACATACCCGGATACTGAGTGACACAGATTGTAATGTGTGTCAGTAAACAGACCGAGATACTGACTGACACAGATTGTAATGTGTGTCAGTAAACATACCCGGATACTGACTGACACAGGTTGTAATGTGTGTCAGTAAACAGACCGAGATACTGACTGACACAGATTGTAATGTGTGTCAGTAAACATACCCGGATACTGACTGACACAGGTTGTAATGTGTGTCAGTAAACAGACCGAGATACTGACTGACACAGATTGTAATGTGTGTCAGTAAACATACCCGGATACTGAGTGACACAGATTGTAATGTGTGTCAGTAAACATACCCGGATACTGAGTGACACAGATTGTAATGTGTGTCAGTAAACATACCCGGATACTGACTGACACAGATTGTAATGTGTGTCAGTAAACAGACCGAGATACTGACTGACACAGATTGTAATGTGTGTCAGTAAACATACCCGGATACTGACTGACACAGGTTGTAATGTGTGTCAGTAAACAGACCGAGATACTGACTGACACAGATTGTAATGTGTGTCAGTAAACATACCCGGATACTGAGTGACACAGATTGTAATGTGTGTCAGTAAACATACCCGGATACTGAGTGACACAGATTGTAATGTGTGTCAGTAAACAGACCGAGATACTGACTGACACAGATTGTAATGTGTGTCAGTAAACATACCCGGATACTGACTGACACAGGTTGTAATGTGTGTCAGTAAACAGACCGAGATACTGACTGACACAGATTGTAATGTGTGTCAGTAAACATACCCGGATACTGACTGACACAGGTTGTAATGTGTGTCAGTAAACAGACCGAGATACTGACTGACACAGATTGTAATGTGTGTCAGTAAACATACCCGGATACTGAGTGACACAGATTGTAATGTGTGTCAGTAAACATACCCGGATACTGAGTGACACAGATTGTAATGTGTGTCAGTAAACAGACCGAGATACTGACTGACACAGATTGTAATGTGTGTCAGTAAACATACCCGGATACTGACTGACACAGATTGTAATGAGTGTCAGTAAACATTCCAGGATACTGAGTGAAACAGATTGTAATGAGTGTCAGTAAACATACCCGGATACTGACTGACACAGGTTGTAATGTGTGTCAGTAAACAGACCGAGATACTGACTGACACAGATTGTAATGTGTGTCAGTAAACAGACCGAGATACTGACTGACACAGATTGTAATGTGTGTCAGTAAACATACCCGGATACTGACTGACACAGATTGTAATGAGTGTCAGTAAACATTCCAGGATACTGAGTGACACAGATTGTAATGAGTGTCAGTAAACATACCCGGATACTGAGTGACACAGATTGTAATGTGTGTCAGTAAACATACCCGGATACTGACTGACACAGGTTGTAATGAGTGTCAGTAAACAGACCGAGATACTGACTGACACAGATTGTAATGTGTGTCAGTAAACATACCCGGATACTGACTGACACAGATTGTAATGAGTGTCAGTAAACATTCCAGGATACTGAGTGAAACAGATTGTAATGAGTGTCAGTAAACATACCCGGATACTGACTGACACAGGTTGTAATGTGTGTCAGTAAACAGACCGAGATACTGACTGACACAGATTGTAATGTGTGTCAGTAAACAGACCGAGATACTGACTGACACAGATTGTAATGTGTGTCAGTAAACATACCCGGATACTGACTGACACAGATTGTAATGAGTGTCAGTAAACATTCCAGGATACTGAGTGACACAGATTGTAATGAGTGTCAGTAAACATACCCGGATACTGAGTGACACAGATTGTAATGAGTGTCAGTAAACATACCCGGATACTGAGTGACACAGATTGTAATGTGTGTCAGTAAACATACCCGGATACTGAGTGACACAGATTGTAATGTGTGTCAGTAAACATACCCGGATACTGAGTGACACAGATTGTAATGTGTGTCAGTAAACATACCCGGATACTGAGTGACACAGATTGTAATGTGTGTCAGTAAACATACCCGGATACTGAGTGACACAGATTGTAATGTGTGTCAGTAAACAGACCCGGATACTGAGTGACACAGATTGTAATGTGTGTCAGTAAACATACCCGGATACTGACTGACACAGGTTGTAATGTGTGTCAGTAAACAGACCGAGATACTGGGCTTGATTTTAGGAGGGAGGTGGGTTGGCAGCGGTGGGTTGACTGGGCACGTGAGTAACCCGCCCAGTGAATTCGGGGTCCTCCGCACGCGATCGCAGCCTAACTGAAGCCACTTATCTTGGCTTCCGGGATTCGCGCTGGAAAGCTGCACAGTGGGTGGACTGCGCACCCACATCATAGGCTGTCCGCTGGAGGAGCCCTATTTAAAGGGGCAGTCCTCCACTGACTGATGCTGCAAAATGGAGCCAAAATTACAGCATGGAGCAGCCCAGGGGGAAGGCTGCTCCCAGGTTTAATGATGCTTCACTCCAGGTCCTACTGGATGGGGTGAGGAGGAGGGGGAGGACAGAGATCTTCTCCCCGGCGGGCGGGAGGAAGCGGCCTGCCTCTGCCACCACAAAGGCCTGGCTCGAGGTGGCAGAGGAGGTCACCTGCACCACCAACATATCTTGCACCTGCATACAGTGCAGGAGGTGCTCCAATGACCTAAGTAGGTCAACCAAAGTGAGTACACTTACTCATTCCCCTACACTCCGTCTGCCACATCACCGCCCCCACCCCACATCTCCTTCTGCACTGCCCACACTACTCTGTCACATCATTCCTCACACCCACTCAAACCTCATCCTCATCTTACCTGCACTTACTCACCTCGCCAGTACTCATCCCACCACTACCACTCAACCCAATCTTCATACAATCTCATGGCACTATCTCATACTCACCCTCTCATGCATCTCTTTCACGGCCAGCCTCACTCAACTTGTCACTACCTGTGCTGCAGCCACAGGGCATGCATCACATATGTGCAGTAGGCAGCGTAAGGCAAACGTGTCGTGAGCATGAAGGGGATGCACAAGGGTGTTTGAGGGTTTGTCATGGTTTTTACTTATATTTGATTTCTGATCAACTCACATTACATATTATATTGTTACCACTACTGCCGCGTCTTAGCCATTCTTGACTGGCTTGTGCAATAATGCCCTTTCCTGAGGATCACCTTGAAGACCCACACCTGATGCCACCCATTGTGTCACTGCAGAGTGTGTGTAGGTGTATTTGCAGGGCTCTTCTGTGCAGACGACTGAGAGACGTCGGCGATGTCCCCGGTGGCACCCTGGAAGGATGCGGAGGAGAAGTTGTTAAGAGCAGTGTTGACTTTGACAGCGACAGATAAGAAGATGGTGCTCGGGCCAGCCGGGAGCAGCTCGGCATGAAGGAGGCTGCAGATGTCCACGACTACATGTTGAGTAACTCTGAGCCTCCGTGTGCACTGCTGCTCAGAGAGGTCCAGGAAGCTGAGCCTTGGTCTGTAGACCCTGTGGCGAGGGTAGTGCCTTCTGCGATGCATCTCTCTCTGCCATTGCCCTCCCTCCTGCTGTGCAGGTCGATGTGTCACAGCACAGTGTTGTGGAGCTCCACGTGTCAGAGGTGGACGGCGTGGCCGGCGAGGCTGGTGAGGCTGTTCGCCCTCTGAGGAGGTCATGACTGCAGCTACGGCGGCCCCCATCGGGAAGATGTACGTTTGAGGGGGTCCACAAGGTAGGTGGTGGTGGAGGCCAAACTTTGTCCCAAGTGACAGAGTGGCCTCCTGCAATGAGTGAGGGTCTCCCTCCCACACCTGTCAAATGGACCTTTGCAGCTGCCACAGGCTGATGCTGCAACACATCCATTTCAACTGGGAGTGTTTCCCCCAGTACGGGAAACACGCTCAGTTTGAGTTGAAAACCCCACCCCTCCTAAAATATCCTACAAATCAGGTCTGCAAATGACCTGAACGATCTAATTAATTGGTTTAAGTGGGATCCCACTGGCTTTAATTGCCGGTGGGAGTCCTGCATGCGGGGGCTGCTCGCGCATCTAAGCGCGTCACTGGGGAACCCGGAAGTGGGCAGGTTGGAGCCGGGCTACGGACCCACCCCGGGAATCCCCGATTTTCGGAGCCCCCCCCCCCCCACCCCGCCACGAACCCGCCGTCTCGGACATCCGAAAATAGAGCCCACTGATTCACACAGATTGTAATGTGTGTCAGTCAACATAACCTGATACTGAGTGACACAGATTGAAATATGTGTCAAATCTAGCAGCACAAAACTGGGCATCCATGAGGCACTGTGGGCCATCAGCAGCAGCAGAATTGTATTCCAGCACAATCTGTAACCTCATGGCCCGGCATATTCCTCACTCCACCATGACCAACAAGCCAGGGGATCAACCCTGGTTCAATGAGGAGTGTAGAAGAGCAAGCCAGGAGCAGCACCAGGCGTACCTAAAAATGAGGTGCCAACCTGGTGAAGCTACAACTCAGGACTACATGCATGCTAAACAGCGGAAGCAACATGCTATAGACAGAGCTAAGCGATTCCACAACCAACGGATCAGATCAAAGCTCTGCAGTCCTGCCACATCCAGTCATGAATGGTGGTGGACAATTAATTAACTAACGGGAGGAGGCTCTGTAAACATCCCCATCCTCAATGATGGCGGAGTCCAGCACGTGAGTGCAAAAGACAAGGCTGAAGCGATTGCAACCATCTTCAGCCAGAAGTGCCGAGTGGATGATCCATCTCGGCCTCCTCCCGATATCCCCACCATCACAGAAGTCAGTCTTCAGCCAATTCGATTCACTCCACGTGATATCAAGAAACGGCTGAGTGCACTGGATACAGCAAAGGCTATGGGCCGCGACAACATCCCAGCTGTAGTGCTGAAGACTTGTGCTCCAGAACTTGCTGCGCCTCTATCCAAGCTGTTCCAGTACAGCTGCAACACTGGCATCCACCCGACAATGTGGAAAATTGCCCAGGTATGTCCTGTCCACAAAAAGCAGGACAAATCCAATCCGGCCAATTACCGCCCCATCAGTCTACTCTCAATCATCAGCAAAGTGATGGAAGGTGTCGTCGACAGTGCTATCAAGCGGCACTTGCTCACCGATGCTCAGTTTGGGTTCCGCCAGGACCACTCGGCTCCAGACCTCATTACAGCCTTGGTCCAAACATGGACAAAAGAGCTGAGTTCCAGAGGTGAGGTGAGAGTGACTGCCCTTGACATCAAGGCAGCTTTTGACCGAGTGTGGCACCAAGGAGCCCGAGTAAAATTGAAGTCCATGGGAATTAGGGGGAAAACTCTCCAGTGGCTGGAGTCATACCTAGCACAAAGGAAGGTGGTAGTGGTTGTTGGAGGCCAATCATCTCAGCCCCAGGACATTGCTGCAGGTGTTCTTCAGGACAGTGTCCTCAGCCCAACCATCATCAGCTGCTTCACCAATGACCTTCCCTCCATCATAAGGTCAGAAATGGGGATGCTCGCTGATGATTGCACAGTGTTCAGTTCCATTCGCAACCCCTCAAATAATGAAGCAGTCCGAGCTCATAAGTGGCAAGTAACATTCGCACCAGACAATTACCAGGCAATGACCATCTCCAACAAGAGGGCGCCTAACCACCTCCCCTTGACATTCAACGGCATTACCATCGCCGAATCCCCCACCATCAACATCCTGGGGGTCACCATTGACCAGTAACTTAACTGGACCAGCCACATAAATACTGTGGCTACAAGTGCAGGTCAAAGGCTGGGTATTCTGTGGTGAGTGACTCACCTCCTGACTCCCCAACGCCTTTCCACCTTCTACAAGGCACAAGTCAGGAGTGTGATGGAATACTCTCCACTTGCCTGGATGAGTGCAGTTCCAACAACACTTAAGAAGCTCGACAGCATCCAGGACAAAGTAGCCTGCTTGACTGGCACCTCATCCACCACCCTAAACATTCACTCCCTTCAACATCGGCGCACAGTTGCTCCAGTGTGTACCATCCACAGGATGCACTGCAGCAACTCGCCAAGGCTTCTTCGACAGCACCTCCCAAACCCACGACCTCTACCACCTAGAAGGACAAGAGCAGCAGGCACATGGTAACAACACCACCTGCACATTCCCCTCCAAGTCACACACCATCCCGACTTGGAAATATATCGCCGTTCCTTTATCGTCGCTGGGTGAAAATCCTGGAACTCCCTTCCTAACAGCACTGTGGGAGAACCTTCACCACACGGAGTGCAGCGGTTCAAGAAGGCGGCTCACCACCACCTTCTCAATGGCAATTAGACATGGGCAATAAATGCTGGCCTCGCCAGCAACGCCCACATCCCATGAACGAATTGAAACAAATCCAGTGGGAGATGCAAATTCTTATTTGACAGATATTGAAGAAAACCTCATTTATTGCAGCAGGGCACTCTGTCACTTCAGACAAAGTTTTGGCTGCAACACCTTTGTGTTTTCGCTCAAAATTCTTACTTTCCACCCAAAACTCTGCTGTGCAAACATATTTACCTATTTTGCAGACCCCCTCAAACTCACACCGTCAGGATGTGGGGGGCACCATGTCTGAAATCACCACTTCATCCGAGGACGAGCAACATCATCAGTCTTGTCAGGCACGGCGTCCACCTCCGCCCCGTGGAGCTCCACACACAGTGCTGCACCACAGGCACCTGCACAAGAGCACGGAGGGCAACAACAGTGAGAGCGATGTCGCAGGAGGCACTACCCTCGCCACAGGGTCTACAGACCGAGGCTCAGCTTCCTGGACCTCTCTGAGGAGCAGTGCATACGGAGGCTCAGAGTCAGTCGCCAGGTAGTCGCAGACATCTGCAGCCTCCTTCATGCCGAGCAGCATCTCCTTACCTGTCGCTGTCAAAGTCGCCACTGCCCTCAACTTCTTCGCCTCCGGATCATTCCAAGTTGCCACCGGGGACATCGCCAGGGTCTCTCAGTCGTCTGCACACGAGTGCATAAGGCAGGTCACCGACAGCTTGTTTCGCAGGACCTCGCACTACGTCAACTTCCCCATGGACGACCTCAGCCAGACGGAGAGGGCAGTGGGATTTCACGCTGTGGCTGGCTTCCCATGGGTGCAGGGTGTAATCGATTGCACCCATATAGCAATACGAGCACCTCCACACGAGCCAGGACTGTTCATCAACAGGAAGGGCTATCACTCCATCAACACTCAGCTCGTTTGTGACCACCACAAGAGATTCCTTCACGTGTGCACCAGATTCCCTGGCAGCTGCCATGATTCCTTCATCCTCCAGGAGTCCAACAACCCGCCCCTCTTCCACGCACCGAACAACCGCAAGGGCTGGCTCCTCGGGGACAAGGGATACCTCCTACACATGTGACTCATGACACCTCTGAGGAAGCCCACCACCGAGCAACAGTGTCGATACAACGACAGCCACATCGCTACCAGGTCTACAATTGAGCATGTTATAGGGCTGCTCAAGATGCGATTTAGGTGCCTTGATGGTTCTGGGGGAGCGCTTCAATACGCACCAGACAGAGTGGGACACATTATAGTCGTGAGTTGTGCCCTGCACAACATGGCACAACAGAGAGGGGTGCCACTTGAGAAGGTCCCGTCCACATCTGCCACCCACATTGAGGAGGAGAAGGCGGAGGGGGAGGAGGAGCTGCAGGAGCAACTCATGGGCAGAACAGCGGCTCACCTGGCTGCTCGTGAGGCCAGGGTCACTGGTATGTGAACGGTTCTCCAAACATCAGACAGTGTGAAGAGTCCAGTCCTCACCACCTGGACAGGGCAGTGCCCACAACAGCCCCCTTCCTCCGCCTCCCCCCCCACCACACACAAAACAGGCCTGCAACTACACATACAACCACTGTAGAGCGACCCAATGGGTGACATCAAGTGTGGGTGTTCATGGTAAACTTTATGAAAGGGCCTTATTACAGAACCCAGTCAAGAATGGCCAAGACGTGGTGACAATAATAATATTTAATGTGCGTTTAAAGAAAGCAAATATAAATCAAAAACATGACCAACCGTCAAACACCCTTGTGCATCCCCTTCGTGCTCACAAAACCTTCACCTTTCGCTTCCGACTAATTCTACGTGGTGCCTCCCCTGTGGCTGCAGCAGAGGTAGTGGCAGGTTGCTCTTGTTCATCCCCTGACCGATTAGATGCTTTGGGCCTACGCCCTCTGGGTTTTGTTGCCCATGAGGGCCCCTCCAAAAACTGCTCCACCTGCACCTGTACTGGGGCAGACTCGGCCACCTGGCGAGGAGGCAGCATTGCGGGTATTGGTTAAGAGGGGGGGCAACAGGTGAGAAATGGGGGCACTTTGAGGGGTGTCCCCACTTCCATGTCCCCTTTCACCATCATCTCTCCTTTGGGACAGGCCACTCCTACCACTCTGCTGGACGACAGTTTGGAGGACATGTGTGAAGCCTTGTAAGGTCAGCCTGCCTGTTTAAAATGGCAGAATGTTGTTCACCATGAGTCTGAAGGGCCGTTGTCAGGGTCTCAATGGACTCATTGGTGAGCCATGCTTGAAGCTCCATGGATGCTAGCCTTCCCTCCATTGCAGACATTCCTGCACTCACCCGCGACACTATCTCAGAGATGCCCTCACGTCCCTGTGACAGCATCTCAGAGATTCCCTCCTGTACCTGTGCCACCATTCCACTTATGCAAGAGTTGGACTCCTCCATCCTCTGCGCGATTGTGGAGAGTGCGCATGGCACCTGTTCCAGCACCTCACAAATGTGCTGCTGCCCCTCGATCATTCTCCTTTTAAAGGTTGGCCCCCAGGGTTCAGCATCTGTGTCCAGGTGAGCAGAGCCTGGAGAAGAGTGCTCCCACCGACGGGACTCTCCACAGCTGCCCCTGCCACCAGTGTCTGCTCATGCTCACATCTGTGTGGTAACTCACCATGTGCGACCCCAACTAGCTGCGGACGGGGACCCTCCGAGGGGTGAGTATCTGTGCTGGTGGATGGCTCACTCAGATGTGACGGTGCACTCTCAGAGGCCAGCAAGTACTCTGAGGAATCGTCCTCCGCCATCACAGCAGTCGCTGAAGGCCCTGTAAGAGAACAGAAGGCAATATTAAGTATGATGACAGATGTTGAGGTGCTGAAGATGGCAAGACATGTTAACATCATTTACTATTGTGAGTGCTGAATGTAAAGTTCTGTTACCAGATGTTTGTCTGCAGCCCCCTCCGGTCCTCACCCTCCCCCGTGCATTCTGGGCTCTCTTTTCCTTTCAGGGGAGAAAGTACAGACACGTGAATAAGTGATGGTGACATGGCCAACCGATGAATGCATTGGTTTGGGTGAGGCTGACCATGAAAAAGATGCATCAGAGGGTGAGTATGAGACAGAGCCAAGACATTGTATGAGGATTGGGTTGAGTGGTAGTGGTGGGGTGAGTAATGGGGAGGTGAGGAATTGGTGAGGAAGTGCAGGTAGGTTGAGGATGAGGTTTGAGTGGGTGTGAGGAGTGATGTGATAGAGTAGTGTTGGCAGTGTGGAATGAGTTGGGGGGTGGGGGCGGTGATGTGGAAGATGGAATGTAGGAGAATGAGTAAGTGTACTCACTTTGACTGACCTAGTTAGGTCATTGAAGCACTTCCTGCACTGGATCCAGGTGCGGGAGGTGTTGCTGCTGCTGGTGACCTCCTCTGCCACCTCGAGCCAGGCCTTCTTGGTGACAGAGGCAGGCCACTTCCTCCCTTCCACTGGGTAAAAGCCATCCCTCCTTCTCCTCACCCCATCCAGTAGCACCTGGAGTGAGGCATCACTGAGTCTCGGAGCAGCCTTTCCCCTGTGCTGCTCCATTGTGGTGTGTGGGTGTTTGCTCCAGGAGCAGCCATTGGAGGACTGCCCCTTTAAATAGAGCTCCTCCAGCTGACAGCCTGTGATGCGGGTGCGCAGTCCGCCCGCGACGCAGCTTTCCGATGTCAAACCTGGAAGGCACGTTAAACGGCTCCAAGTTACCTGCAACAGTGTGGGGAATGGAGAGATTTTATTGGGTGGGTTACCCACGTGCCCAATCGCCCCCCACTTCCCCCCACTGCCATCCCGCCTCCCCGCTAATATCAGGGCCTTAGACTCAACTCCTTTTATTTTAAAATATAATTTGATTATCCCCTTAAACTACAGGTAAATGTTCCCTTCTCGAATGCTTGAACAGCAACTCACATCAATTTGTTTTATCAATTCCAATTTCAGAAATAAATTATGTCCAGGCTTTGTGATTTTTCAGTCGAGACAGGAGTTCTTGTAATTATCTTTGGATATATCTCCCTCACCCCCTCCCTTTAAACATTCTGTCTCAGAAAATAAATGGGTTAAAGCGAAACAAATCAAAACGTTATCAAAAGAGGAAAGGCAACTTGGTTTATTCTTAGAAAAGTAAAGAAAAGATTTAGAATCAGAGAATAGTTACAGCACGGAAGGAGGCCATTCGGCCCGACGAGTCCATGCCGGCTCTCTGCAAGAGCAACCCAGCGAGTCCCACTCCTCAAACCTATCCCCGTAGCCCTGCAATTTTTTTTCCTTCCAGAACCTATCCAATTCCCTTTTAAAAGCCATGATTGAATCTGCCTCCACCACCCCCTCAGGCAGTGCATTCCAGATCACAACCACTTGCCATCTAAAAAAGTTTTCTCTCATGTCGCCTTTGGTTCTATCAAGTCAGTTGAACAAGATTTGCCTTTAACAAATCCATGCTGGCTTTCCTTTATTAATCCACACTTGTCCAAGTGACTGTGAAAGTTCTCCCGGATTATCATTTCTAAAAGTTTCCCCACGACCGAGATTAAACTGACTGGCCTATAGTTGCTGGGTTTATCCTTACACCCTTTTTTGAACAAGGGTGTAACATTCACAATTCTCCAGTCCTCTGTCACCACCCCCGTATCTAAGGAGGATTGGAAGATTATGGCCAGTACATCCGCAATTTCCTTCAGCAACCAAGGATGCATCTCATCCAGACCGGGTGACTTATCTACTTTATGTACAGCCAGCCTTTCCAGTACCTCCTCTTTATCAATTTTTAGCCCATCTCTTATCTCAACTATCTCTTCATTTACTGTGACTTTGGCAGCATCTTCTTCCTTGGTAAAAACAGATGCAAAGTACTCATTTCGTATCTCAGCCATGCCCTCTGCCTCCATGCATAGATCTTTTCGGTCCCTAATCGATCGCACCCCTCCTCTTACTACCCATTTACTGTTTACATGCCTGTAGAAGACATTTGAATTCCCTTTTTTGTTAGACACCAGTCTATTCTCATACTCTCTCTTTGCCCCTCTTATCTACTTTTTATATTCAGCTTGATTCTCACTTGTATTATCAACCTGGAATCTGTCATAAGCCCCTTTTTTCCGCTTCGTCTTAATCTCTATCTCTTTTGTCATCAGGGAGCTCTGTTGTTAATTACCTACCTTTCCCCCTCATGGGAATGTATTTAGACTGTACCTGAAACATCTCCTCTTTATAGATTGCCCACTGTTAAATTACAGTTTTACCTGCCAATCTTTGATTCCAATTCACCTGGGCCAGATCTGTTCTCATCCCACTGAAATTGGCCCTCCTCCAATTGAATATTTTTACTTTAGTCTGGTCCTTGTCCTTTTCCATAGCTAATCTAAACCTTATAATACTATGATCGCTAGTCCCTAAATGTTCCCACTGACACTTGCTCCACTTGGCCCATCTCATTTCCCAGGACCAGATCCAGTAATGCTCCTTCCTCTTTGGGACAGGAACATACTCTTCAAGAAAGTTTCCCTGAACACACATCAAAAATTCTTCCCCATCTTTGCCCTTTACACTATTACTATCCCAGACTATATTAGGATAGTTGAAGTCCCCCATTATCACTACTCTATGGCTCTTGCACATCTCTGTAATTTCCCAGCTAATTTGCTTCTCGATATCTTTCCCACTAGTTGGTGGCCTATAGAGTACACCCAGTAGTGTAATGGCAACTCTATTGTTTCTTAACTCGAACCAAATAGATTCTGTACATGGCCCCTGCAGCTCATCCTCTCTCTCCAGCACTGCAATATTCTCCTTAATCAATACTGCCAACTCCCTCCTTTCTTTCCTTCCCGAACTTTCCTGAATACCTTGATTCCAGGAATATTGAGTACCCAATCCTGCCCTTTTTTTGAGCCAGGTCTCCGTTATCACCACAACATCATATTTCCATGTGGCTAATTGAACCTATAGCTCACCAACCTTGTTTACTATGCTTCCTGCATTTACACACATGAATTGTAAGCCTATCTTAGACCTTCTCGTATTCTCTCCTAGTCTGATCCCATCTAATACTGTACTATTTCTTACTCTAGTGCTATCTGTCTCTCCCACTCATTTTTGCACCTTGTTTCTCCTTTCCAATGTTACATCCTGGTGCTCATCCCCCATGCCAAATTAGTTTTAAACCCTCCCCCATAGGACTAGTGAACCTCCCCGCAAGGACATTGGGCCCAGCTCTGTTGAGGTACAACCCGTCCGGCCTGTACAGGTCCCACCTTCTCCAGAACATGTCCCAATGTCCCAGGAATCTAAAGCCATCTCTCCTGCATCAACTCTCCAGCCACCGGTTCATCTGCCCTTTCCTCCTATTTCTATGCTCACTAGCGCGTGGCACCGGGAGTGATCTGGAGATTACTACCTTTGAGGTCCTGTTTATTAATCTCTTTCCTAACTCCCTAATCTCTTCCTGCAGGACCTCATCCCCCTTTCTGCCTATGTCGTTGGTACCTATATGGACCATGACCTCTGGCTGTTCACCCTCCCCCTTCAGAATGTTCTGCAGCCGCTCAGTAACATCCTTGATCCTGGCACCAGGGAGGCAACATGCCATCCTGGAATCACATCTGCAGCCACAGAAACACCTGCCTGTTCCCCTAACGATTGAATCCCCTATCACTATTGATCTCCTGACCTTCCCCCCCCCCCACACAGCTGAGTCACCCATGGTGCTGTGGGCTTGGCTCTGGCTGCACTCCTCAGTGGAACCCTCTCCCTCATCAGCATTCAGGAAGCAGTGCTGGATCTAGTCCTGGGGAATGAAGAGGTTAAGTGGAACATTATTCAATGGGGGGAGCAGTGGGGAAAAAACAATCACAATATCATTAGGTTTAGCACAGTTATGGAAAATGCAAGGAAAAATTAAATATGAAAACGCTCAACAGGAGGAGAGCTAATTTCAGCAAGTTGAAAAGGGATCCTGGCCCAGGTGGATTGGAATCAAAGATTGTCAGGTAAAATAGTAAATGAGCGATGGGAGGCTTTGAATGAGAAGATAGTTTGGGTATAGGACGGGCATCGAAATGTCGAGCTCCCTGGATGAAAAACGAACATTTGAAACAGCATTTTGCACATTCCGAACACCAATGTCCCTCAGTTATCAATCCCAACCTCGTCACCTCCACGCTGACACATACAAAGCAGTCACACTCTGCTTCAGTGAGATGAAATACGAGAGCGGTTTCAAGGTAGATTGCAATTACAAGCAGAATGTATTCAGAGGACGAGTAGACCATTGAGGTGCCTTTAAAATCCCGAATAGTTTAACAGCAGCTCAAGATTAAAAGCCGAGTGCAAATTTAGGACCCTTCGCATATTTTAATCATCAAACCCGAAGCGTAATTCAAACCCCGAGAACAACCCTTCTCTGGTTAGTCCACTGTCTCAGTTTCCAGATTCACCACATGGTCGGCGACATTTTTTGAGACTTGGATTCTTTGTTACTTTTGAAAGGACACCCGGGCAGACCGATTGGAATTGTAGTTTTCTGCTCAGTGAAGTTTGAATCCTATCGCTGACTCTGTGTCTTTCTATTAATCTATTTGCTTCTACTTCCAAAATCTCGATGAGAAAGTTCCAAGCCTCCGCTTGTAAATAAAATGAATCACATCTTGGTTGATGACTTCTGTGTGGGAAACGATCATTGAGAATTATTTTGCCTTTGGAACTTAACCAATTGGATTCCACTGATCAATGGCGAGGTGACCGAGTGGTGAACGCGATTGTGCTTCACACCAGCGGTTCCAATCATATCTTTGTCGATGCTTTTTTTAGTTGGATCCAAATAACAAACAGCTCACAAACTGCAGTAGGGCGAATTGAGCGAGTGAGTTTCATGTTATTTCGCTTTAGCTCCCTGCATTGCCACTTTTAAAGACCCGAGTATCTGCACCCTCACACCCGAGTATCTGCGCCCTCACACCCGAGTATCTGCGCCCTCACACCCGAGTATCTGCGCCCTCACACCGGAGTATCTGCGCCCTCACACCGGAGTATCTGCGCCCTCACACCCGAGTATCTGCGCCCTCACACCTGTGTCTCCACTCTCATTTACTGTCCACAATCACCTTTAACATTGGGAACCCTGAACAAAACCCAGCAGAGAAGAAATTGCGTTGATAATTTTTCATTAATGTACGGACACATTTTTATTTACGGTACATTAAGGGAGATTTGGGAAAAGTGGGCGCTGACACTCAAGAACACTCCCTCACGTTTCGCTGCTTCGTGCTAGCTTATTATCCGGTTCGTTGATCTAGGGGTATGATTCTCGCCGTAGCGTTGATAATTAAAATATGCGCTAGGTCCTGCGTTCAAATCCCAGACAGGCCCTCGACTTTTGATCTTGAACTCCTATTCAAACTAGCAGGAATTTTAAAGACACCTCAATGACCTCCTCATCCTCTGAATGCAATCGACCTTGAAACCCCTCTCGGATTTCATCTCACTGAAGCAGGATGACCGCTTTGTATCTGTCAGCATGTAGGTGACGAGATTGTGGTCGATTTACTGTGGACCCACGTGACGGGCGTTCAGAATATACAAAATGCTGTTTCAAATGCTCGTTTGTCATCGAGGGAGCTCTAAATTTGTAGTCTGCACCTTTCCCCCTCATATGAATGTGTCTAGTCCGCATCCTAACTGTCTCCTCATTCAAAGACTGCCATTGCTCATTTACTGTTTTACCTGCCGATCTTTGATTCCAATCCACTTGGACAAGATCCTTTTCTAACTCGCTGGAATAAGCTCTCCTCCAGTTGAGTATTTTCAAATTTGAATTTTCCTTGCCTTTTCCATAACTACTCTAAAGATGCTCCAAATCTTCACTCATTGAATCAAGCTCCACTCGCCCCATTTCATTACCCAGGACTAGATTCAGCATCCTCGTTGGGCTGAAAACATATTGATCAAGAAAGTTCTCCTGTGCACATGTCAATAATTGCTCCCCCGCTTTGCCCTTTACACTGCTATTTTCCCAGTCTATATTAGGATAAATGAAGTACTCCATTGTCACTACTCTCAAATTCTTGCATCTTTCTGCAAATTGCTTGCCAATTTGATGCTCTATCTCCCTCCCACTCGTTGGTCATCTATAGTATGCATCCAGTCTAGTACCAGCTTCTCTCTTGTTCCTTAATTCTAACCAAATAGATTCTGTCTTTGATCATAAGCACATCATCCCTTTCTACCGTTGTAACAGTATCTTTGATCAATGGTGCCCCCAACCCACCCCCTTCCTTTTTCTCCTCCCCTGAATATTTGTAGCCAGGATTATGAAATGCCTATTCCGCCCCTTGTTTAAGTCAGGTCTCCATTATTGCCTGTATTTCATAATCCCATGTTGCTAACTTGTGCCTGCAGCTCACCAACCTTATTTAGCAAATGTGTTAAACACAACATCAGGGCATAAGGGCAGGTTAGGGTTTATTTCCCAATTAAAAGTTCTATAAACTAATGCATGTCGCATAAGAAATAAAACAAATTAATTAGAAGCGCAAATTCAGCTTACAGGGTATGACATAGCATCCATCACTGAGCGATGACTGCAAACTGGGATTGGCCGGTGATAAATATTTCAGGTTATAAGGTCTTTACAAAGGACAAGGACATTGGAAAAGGCAGAGGAGTAACGATATTGACAAAGAACTCTATCACACCATTACAAAGAGAGAATATCAGTACAGGTGAGCACGCAGTAGAGACACTTTGGTAGAATTGAGTAACAGAAAAGGATGCAAGCCATGGTGGGAGTTGTTTCTGGACCCCCACATAGCAATGATAAAGTAGCAGGATACACAGAAGCGGAGATCAGAGAAGCTTGTTGCAAAAACAGAGTGATTATAATTGGAGTCTTTAACTTTCACACAGAAGCGGAGCAGCAAATTTCTTGAACATTTTCAGCTCAGTATTCTGGATCAATGTGTTCTTCAAACAACAAGAGAAACGCCATCTTAGATTTAGTAATGAGTAATGAGCCTGAACTACTTAATAATCTAACGGAAAGGGAACACTGGGCTAACAGTGACCATTATATGATGGAGAAGGGTGAGTCACGAACCAATGTTTTAAATTGAGGTGAGGCTGACTTTGGATGGATAAGGAATGGATTGGTCACAACAGACTGGGCAGATCAATGAATGGATAAAACGGTGGATGAACAGTGGGGGCTGTTCAAAAAATTATTTGGTAGAATACAAGACCTGTTCATAACATTAAAGAGCAACAGCTCTACTTGTGTAATCAAATGACCTTGGTCAACAAGGGAAGTGAGAGGTAATATAAAACTAGAAGAAAGGGCTTATACGAAGGCAAAGAACAGTGGAGATCCCACAGGCTGGGAGAGATATAAAGAACAGCAAAGGGATACAAATAAAGTAGCTGGAACTGCAAAAAGGGAATACAAGAAAAACATCCATGGGATATCGAGGACAAAAGTAAAGTTTTTTAAAAATATATATATTAAAAGGGAGTGGTTGGCTAAGAGTAATGTGGGCCCCTTAATGACAGACACAGGTGATGTTGAAATTGAAAATAAGGCAATGGCAGACCTACTAAATCGTTACTTTGCATCGTCTTCACAACAGAGAATGAGGATAAATTACCAGAGATAGGAGGAAAAGTAAAAATAAATCAAGGGGAGGAACCAACTAAATTCAAAATAAGTAAAACAAATGGTGCAGAGAAACAAATGAGATTAAAGATAGACCCAATGGTTTCTACCCGAGGGACTTAGAATAAGTAGGTGAGGAAATTGTGGATGCATTTGTCGTGATCTCCCAAAGTTCTCTCGATTCAGGAATTGTCCCCTTGGATTGGAAAACTGCCATTATTTAAGAAGGGTACCAGAGATAAACCAGGAAATTATAGGCCTATTAGTCTAACGTCAGTTGTGGGGAAGTTACTAGAATCTGTTATTAGGGACAGAGTGATTGAGCTTGTGAGCTGATCAGAGAGAGCCAGGATGGATTTTAAGATGTAAGTCATGTCTAACGGATCGAGTTGAATTATTTGAGAAGGTAACTAACGTGGTAGATAAAGTAAAGTCTACGAATTTCAATTACATGGACTTCCTGAAGGCATTCACCAAGATTGCACATAAGAGACTGCTAACAAAGATGAAAGCACATGGAATTGCAGGCAATCTATTGGCGTGGACCAGAGAAGTAGTTAGGAGTTAGGGCACAGAGGGTAGGGACAATGTATATGTACTGAAATTGGCAGGATGTGACTAGTGGTGTTCCCGAGGGATCTGTCGTGTGGCCTCAGCTTTTCACGATATTTGTTAATGACTTGGATGCAGGAATAGAGAGCCCTTTGTCTAAATTTGATTGAGTCAGTGAGTGGGCAAAACTGTGGCAGGTGGAATTCAATGGGGGAAAGTGTGGGGTCATCTATTTTGGACCTAAGAAAGGTCGATCAGCGAGTTGCTGCAATGCACCTTGTAGATGGTACACACTGCAGCCACAGTGCTCAAAACACCAACCTTTCAGTCAATAGCTGAACGCACTAACCGATTGCACCACAGACACAGGACGCCAGCCAGCTTGCACCAAGCTAAAGCTTCAGGTTGCAGCGATCAGAATAACAGTTGTTTACTATCAGTTTACTTTTCCAAAATAAAGGGTGTGAAACTTGCACAAGAGAAAACCTGTGCTGTCTTATTTTTGAACATCAAACACCCCTTGCCCCTAAATGCTTGTATGTTGGAAGATTCAGTCCTCTGGTGATGGACAGCATTGGTTTTTTGAGCTGTGATTCACCATCCTCTTTTTCAGTAATGTTCAGGATTGCTAAAAATGAGACGAGTTGAAATGAGCAGTTCCAACGAGGCGGTCTGTAACACTATACGGTATCTACAAAGTTGTCTCTTGCACTAACAGTGAAGTGGACGGCAGTTTTCACTCTTAAACCAGTGATTATGATGTTCAGAAAGAATGTGCCGCAGAAAGACTCGACTTCAGCACGTTGACACTGGGTCAGAGTAAAGTTCCATTAATGTGATTGCCGAGTGTCGAGAGGGTGGACTTGGAATTTCAGTGCGGCTGCATTGCGCATTGTCCAGATCAGCTTGGAGCGATATTCCCTTCAACTCATCACTGACAGGGACAGTTCGACTCCAAGTTTCTTTTCCCTGGCGCTTGGTGAGATTTCAAAAATTGGATAAGACCTATACTTACCCCAACCTCGTCACTTCCACACTGACAGATACAACGTGGCCTCACTCTGCTTCAGTGAGATGAAAGCCAAGAGCGATTTCATGGTCGAATGCAACGGCGAACAAAACTCATTCAAAGAAAGTGCAGGTCACCGAGGTGCATTTAAAGTCCTGATTGTTTGCACTGAACTTCTTCCAAAGCGCTTGAAATTCACGTGGAGTGATTTGGGGACTTCTTTTCCCTCCTTGCAAAAGTTTCAACCGCAGTTCAAGATGAAAAGTGCTGGGACTACTGTTGTTCTCAAATTATCGGTGATGGGACCAGTGTTGTTCATAATTTAACGCTGCTGGGACTGCTGTTGTTCACAATTCACATTAATGATTTGGACTCAGGAATCGGAAGTTCAATTTCAAAATTTGGCAGACGACACCGAATTGGGGGGGGTGTAGTTAATACAAGGGAAGAATGCGAAAAATACAGGAAGACATTAATAAACTTGCAGAATGGGCGTGTAAATAGCAAATTAATTTCAATATAGGTAAGTGTGAGGTGGTGCATTTTGGTCAGAAGAATAAGGAGGTGACAGACTGTTTGGATAATAAGAGTCTAAATGTGGTAGGGGATCAGAGGGGTCCAGGGGTAAAGATACACAAATCACTAGAAGGAACGACACAGGTTAATAAGGCCATGAGAAAGCAAACCAAGCACCGGGGTTCACTTCTAGAGGGATAAAATTGATAAGCAAAGAAGTTATATTAAACATGTAGAGAACCTTAGTTAGACAACACTTAGAGTACTGTGCACAGTTCTGGTCTCCGTATTATTTAAAGGGTATAGAGGCATTAGGGAAGGTGCAAAAAAGATTCACAAGGATGATACCAGAACTGAGAGGATATACTTATTAGGAAAGGCTGAACAGGCTGGGACTCTTTTCTCTAGAAAAGAGAAGACCAAGGGGTGACCTGATAGAGGTCTTTAAGATGAAGAAAGGATTTGATAGGGTAGACGTAGAGAAAATGTTTCCGCTTGTGGGGGGAGACCAGAACTAGTGTTCATACGTATAAGGCAGTCACTAATAAATTCAATAAGGAATTCAGGATAAACTTCTTTACTCAGAGTGTGGTCGGAATGTGGAACTCTCTACCACAAGGACTAGTTGAGGCAAATAGAATCGATGCATTTAAGTTGGGCCAAATGGCTTGTTTCTCTACGTAAAAGTCGAGGGCAGAATGATACACCTCCCTGAAACTGGGAAACTCGGGAGACAGACTTTAGAGCAAGGTTCTGTACTTTGACAAAAAGCAAATAAAACATTCATTCTGGAACAATCCTGAATACTATCAGCTCTAAAAGCAACTGTCACCCAGCGTGATATGAACATGTAGCCTTCCTGTGATGCAATAAGTAATGTAGATTGAAGGAATTAGAGAAATAAACACTAAATGAATACGATTGAAATATTTCCCATCCTTGATGTCTCCCTATTTCATCCCCAATCCACCAAGGGCGGGAATAACATTTCAGTATAAATAAATGCGATAATCGTCCGAAAGAAGAAGAAACTAAATCCCCTAAACTGCCGACATCCAGTATTGAACGCTCTCCCAACGGAAATAAAAACAGAAAATACTGGAGAGGCTCAGCAAGTCAGGCAGCATCTGTGGAGAAAGAAACAGAGTTAACGTTTCAGGTCGCTGACCCTTTGTCAGAACTGGAAGATGTTAAAGATTAAAGTTTTAAGCAAGTACAGAGCCGGGGAAAGTGGGGGGGCGGGTGGGAGGGAGGGGAGGAAAGAACAAAAGGGAAGGTCTGTGATAGGGTGGAGGGCAGGAGTGATTAAATGATAAAAGGGACAATGGTGCAAGGCAAGGAGGGTGGGAATGGGACAAGTAAAGAAACAAAAGATTGATCAGGAGTGGCTGTAAATGGCAGCAACAGAACCAAAAAAATGGGAGCAGTGGTTATGATTTGAAGTTATTGAAATCAATGTTGAGTCCAGAAGGTTGTAAATTGCCTAAACGAAAGATGAGGTCCTGTTCCTCGAGCTTCTGTTGAGCTTCATTGGAACAGTGTAAGAGGCCGAGGACAGAGAGTTCAGAGTGAGAGTGGGACGGGGAATTAAAATGGCAAGTGACCGGAAGGTCAGGGTCACACTTGCGGACTGAGTGGAGGTGTTCAACAACGTGATCACCCAGTCTGCGTTTGGTCTCCCCAATGTAGGGGAGACTGCACCGTGAGCAGCAAATACAGTTTACTAAATTGAAAAGTACAAGTGAACTGCTGTTTCACCTGAAAGGAGTGTTTGGGGCCCTGGACAGTGGGAAGGGAGGAGGTGAAGGGGCAGGTGTTGTATCTCCTGTGCTCGCACGGGAAGGTGCCGTGGGGAGGAGAGCGGGTGTTGGGGGTGATGGAAGAGTGGACCAGGGTATCGCGGAGGGAGCGGTCCCTTCGGAATGCTGAAAGGGGAGGGGAGGGGAAGATGTGTTTGTTGGTGGGATCGTGCTGGAGGTGGTGGAAATGGTGGAGGATGATACGTTGAACGTGGAGGCTGGTGGGATAGAAGGTGAGGACAAGGGGGACCCCATCATGGTTCTGGGAGGGAGGGGAAGGGGTGAGGGCTGAAGTGTGGGAAATGGGACAGACACGGTCGAGGGCCCTGTCAACTGCAGTGGAGGGGAATTCTCATTTGAGGAAAAAGGAAGACATATCGGAAGCATTGGTGTGGAAGGTGGTATCGTCAGAACAGATGTGACGGAAACGGAGAAACTGGGAGAAGGGAATAGAGTCCTCACAGGCAGTGGGCTGGGAGGAAGTGCAATCAAGGTAGCTGTGGGAGTCGGTGGGCTTATAGTAGATATTGGTTGACAGCCTGTCCCCCGAGATGGAAATAGAGAAGTCAATGAAGCTAAGGGAAGAGTTGGAGATGGACCCATAAAAGGGCAGGCATAGCCTGGACCCATACAGGTTCCCATAGCGACACCTTTTATTTGGAGGAAGTGAGTGGATTCAAAGGAGAAGTTGTTCAACGTAAGAACAAGTTCAGCCAGGCGGAGGAGGGTGGTGGTGGATGGGGACTGGTTGAGCCCCTGTTCAAGGAAGAAGCAGAGGGCCTGCAGGCTGTCCTGGTGGGGGATGGAGGTGTAGAGGGACTGGACGGCATGGTAAAAAGGAGACGGTTAGGGCCGTGTAACTGGAAACTGTTAAAGTGGCTCTCCCAACTGAGCTATTTCAGCACCACAACAAATTACATCTTGTGTCATCCACTTGGAAGAAAATATAACCCCGGGGAGAATTGCCTCTCTGGTTCATTCCTCACTTTGTACGTAAACGTCACACTCATATGTACACACCCACACTTCATATATGAACGTCACACTCGCACAGTTTATGAAACAACAGCGTACTCATAAGAACAAAAGAATTAGGAGCAGGAGTAGGCCATACGGCCCCTTGAGCCTGCTCCACCAATTAATAAGATCATGGCTGATCTTCGACCTCAACTCCACTTTCCCGACCAATCCCCATATCCATTGATTTCCCTGGAGTCCAAAAATCTATTGCTCTCAGCCTTGAATATATTCAGTGACTCAGCATCCACAGCCCTCTGGGGTAGAGAATTCCAAAGATTCACAAGCCTCTGAGTGAAGAAATTCTTCCTCATCTCAGTCTTAATCGGCCGACCCCTTATTCTGAGACTGTGCCCCCTAGTTCTAGACTCGCCAGCGAGGGGAAACAACCTCTCAGCATCTACCCTGTCAAAACCTTGTGTAACACGAAGCGTCTGCAAAGCCCATCTACACATGAAGGTCATCAGCTCGCTGCCGACACCTCGTGCTCCAATGTTAGAGTGTCTGACGTGAAATTAAAAGGCGGCGTGTTGGAAACACGTTGTGGTCACAGTTTCTTTTTGTACAAAACTGAACCTAAATCATTCAAGATGGAATGTTTTCTTTGCTGCCTCACAACAAACAATATCTTGTTATAAAGTTTGTCTCATTAGATCCCCAGTGTCAGAGGGAGAATTGTCTGATCTTATTTATTTCATGGAACAAACACAAACACACGTGTTTATTCAGAATCAACCCACAGATTGACAAACAGAGATCAACACAGCGAGAGATGGAGATTATCGGTAAACATCGCGAAATAGACAAGAGAAATAGAGAAGCAGAAACGGCCTCAAGCGCCAACAGACAGTGACAGGTAGCGGACAGGTATCAGTGAGAGGAGGTGCTGCAATTTCAGCTTGACTTGGCTCCTTGGCTTAGCTGGTCAAAGTGCCTGTTTGGGAGGGTCGCTTTTTTGTCTTGGTCTCCTATGTTACTTTTACCTCATTTGTGAATTAAACCACAAAATTAGACAGGGCGGTATTTACATTAGTTCCAGAGTCGACATGAAAAGGATTGCAGAACCGCAGTGCGGAAGTGCTCCCTCATTGTACAGAGGGACCTCTCATACAGTATATCCGAAACCCGTTTCGAGGGTACTGCTCTCGAGGGCTGATTTTACAAACTTCTTGACTTATCACCAGCAACCACCAAAGGTTGCGATGCGAAGCTGGTTTCAGAGCAGTTTTCGGCGTTCAGCTTATATCCTCAATGTGTAATTAGTAGAAACTAATTTAAAGGACATCTTAGTATCAATGAGAATGTCAGGCACAAATACAGAGGATAATCGATTACAAAGTGAACAAGCCAATCCAATCTCTCAGTCTCTCTCACTCCGTGAGTGGTTGTAAACCAGCAGAAGAAGCCGGAACAATGGCCGAGCCGGTTAGTTTGTTCCTTTTCCTTCGGGAGAGGAGGGTTGAAGAGAATGATTTCTGTTTCCAGCTGGACAAATCACTGGAATGAGCGGTGTATCTGGTTCCCATGGTACCCAATGAAACATCCACGTGTGTTGCTGTTATTTACACAGATACTTTCCTTCCTCACTAATTATAGGAAACTTTCGGCTCGGTTTAATCACACTTCAGAAATCCAGAAACACAGAGAAAGGGAGACACCTCATGGTGACATCACCTACAGGTGAGAGAGGTTTGCAGGTTTACCTGGAGCTGTAAATGTAGAAACTCCTTCCAATGTACAAACTCCCCTCACCAACAGCAATTCAATTCTAACTGATCGGAGACTTTGCTCATTTGTGGTGATTCTACTTTGTGGAGTTAAAGCAGCAGTAAAATCCGTTGTGTGTTACACACATAGCCGTTCAGTCAATATAAAACACTGTCATCCGACCTATCATGAGCAATGCCACAGCGGGTATATTAGGTTCCGGTCAGTCCTGCCTCCAGCAGGTGCTCTCTCGGTCTCACACTCCAGAGTCCCGCCTGTATATAAACACATTTCTGTTTCAGACTTTTACCTGAAGGCCAACGAATCTTCCGGCGGAGGCGGGGGTCCCCAGTGGGAGGCTCTCCATACGGGGGTCCTCCTGTGTTACTTTGGGGATCTGGGGTGGAGGGTGTTGCACGGAGCAGTCCCGTGCAACAGGCGTTTACGCCATTTTACGGACACCCAGGCCGCTTGCATTTTCTGCGGCCTGGAGGAGTCCGTGTTTCATTTGTACACTGGGTGTGCGAGACTGCAGCCCCTGTTCCATTATTTGGAGGGGCTGCTCCTCAAGTTCTGGCTGCACTTCAGTCCCACGCTCCTGATCTTTGGCCGCCCGGTGAGGAGTGGGGCGGGCAGGTCGGTGGACGTCCTCGTGGGCCTGCTCCTGGGCCTGTCCAAGGTGGCTATCCACAGGTCCAGGATGCTCGCGGTCCGTGGGGGCGGGTGCTCAGCCTGTCTGCCTCTCTTTCGCGGGTTGCTCCGCGCCCGGGTGGCCCTGGAGATGGAGCATGCGGTGTCTGCCGGTACGCTTGAGGCTTTCCACGACCGGTGGGCACCGCAGGGGCTGGAGTGCATCCTCAACGAGGATAATAAAATTTTGATTTGAACACTTGGTTTTGGTTTGTTTGGTTTTTAGTTGTTAAGCACACCCCACACCCCCCCCTTCTTATAAAAGGGGGGCCTAATAAAAAAGAAAAAAAAAAGGAGTGGGAGACACCTGGTGAACTGGATTGACCCGCGAATAAAGAAAAAAGGCCAACAAATCACAAGTCAAGAGGGAGGGAACAAACCAATCAAATATTTAAGGACTTTAATAGAAAATTCACCTGACCTGTCTGAGGAAAAAATGAAGCAAACGGATCGAGGTGAACAATTAGCAAAAGGTAACAATTAAAGAAAGGAGAAGCGGAACTGATCAAATCGCTCCAGATAGTTCTGGAAAAATCCGCTCGGTTTTCATCTCAGTTTCTCCGTTAAGTTGGGAACGGACAGCTGGAAATATTTTCCGTAATGTCATAAAGGCGATTAGAATTTAAAAATTACAAAGTAATAATTAATCTTATTTATACGATAGCATGTTATGTGTTTGTAAACTCTGGAATTGTTATCACGTTCTTCAAGTTTAGAGGAATGTTATGAATGTTCTCCACAGTAAACTGGGCAAATCTGTTAACGGGTGAAACGACTGATGATCAGTGGGAAATGTTTAAAGAAACATTTAACTAGATACAGATTCGGTTTATACCCCTGAGGGGCAAGAAATCTACTTGCCAAAAAAAACAGCCATGGACAACTAAAGAGATAAGGGACAATATAAGAAATAAGGAAAGGGCATACAAAAAGGCAAAAAATGACACAGATCCTGGCGAATGGGAAAGATATAAAGATCAACAATGGGTCACAAAACAGATAGTAAGGGCTACAAAAAGAGAGTATGAAAAGAAACTTGCAAGGGATATCAAAACCAATATGAAGAACTTTTATGGTTATATTAGGAAAAAGAGGGTGGTCAGGAGCAGTGTTGGCCCCTTAAAAACTGAAAGTGGGGATATTGTCATTGACAATGGGGAAATGGCGGACATGTTGAATAATTACTTTGCGTCAGTATTTACAGTAGAAAAAGAGATAGCATGCCGGAAATCCCAAGAAAACTTATATTGAATCGGGGACAGGGACTCGATAAAATTAACATAAGTAAAGCAACAGTAATGAAGAAAATAATAGCACTAAAGAGTGACAAATCCCCAGGACCAGATGGTTTCCATCCCAGGGCTTTAAAGGAAGTAGGTGAGCAGATTGCAGATGCCCTAACTATAATCTTTCAAAGTTCACTAGATTCAGGAACTGTCTCTCTAGATTGGAAAATTGCACATGTCACTCCGCTTTTTAAGAAAGGAGAGAGAGGGAAACTGGGGAATTATAGACCAGTTTGTCTAACATCTGTTGTGGGGAAAATGCTGGAGTCTATAATTAAGGATAGGGTGACTGAACACCTCGCGAATTTTCAGTTAATCAGAAAGAGACAGCATGGATAGTGGACAGGGGAATGTCAATGGATGTTATTTATATGGACTTCCAGAAGGCATTTGATAAGGCCCCACATAAAAGAATGTAAGCTAAGATAGCAGCCCATGGAATCGAGGGAAAAGTACAGACTTGGTTAGGAAGTTGGCTGAGCGAAAGGCGACAGAGAGTAGGGATAATGGGTAGGTACTCACATTGGCAGGATGTGATTAGTGGAGTCCCGCAGGGATCTGTCTTGGGGCCTCAATTATTCACAATATTTATTAACGACTTAGATGAAGGCATAGAAAGTCTCATATCGAAGTTTGCCGATGACACGAAGATTGGTGGCATTGGAAGCAGATGAAAACATAAAATTACAAAGCGATATCGATAGATTAGGTGAATGGGCAAAACTGTGGCAAATGGAATTCAATGTAGACAAATGTGAGGTCATCCACTTTGGATCAAAAAAGGATAGAACAGGGTACTTTCTAAATGGTAAAAAGTTAAAAACGGTGGATGTCCAAAGGGACTTAGGGGTTCAGGTACATCGATCACTGAAGTGTCATGAACAGGTGCAGAAAATAATCAAGAAGGCTAATGGAATGCTGGCCTTTATATCTAGAGGACGAGAGTACAAGGGGGCAGAAGTTATGCTGCAGCTATACAAAACCCTGGTTAGACCGCACCTGGAGTACTGTGAGCAGTTCTGGGCACCGCACCTTCGGAAGGACATATTGGCCTTGGAGGGAGTGCAGTGTAGGTTTACTAGAATGATACCCGGACTTCAAGGGTTAAGTTACGAGGAGAGATTACACATATTGGGGTTGTATTCTCTAGAGTTTAGAAGGTTAAGGGGTGATCTGATCGAAGTTTATAAGATTGTAAAGGGAACGGATAGGGTGGATAGAGAGAAACTATTTCCGCTGGTTGGTGATTTTAGGAGCAGGGGGCACAGTCTAAAAATTAGAGCCAGACCTTTCAGGAGCGAGATTAGAAAACATTTCTACACACAAAGGGTGGTAGAAGTTTGGAACTCTCTTCCGCAAACAGCAATTGATACTAGCTCAATTGCTAAATTTAAATCTGAGATAGATAGCTTTTTGGCAACCAAAGATATTAAGGGATATGGGCCAAAGGCAGGTATATGGAGTTAGATCGCAGATCAGCCATGATCTTATCAAATGGCGGAGCAGGCACGAGGGGCTGAATGGCCTCCTCCTGGTCCTATGTTCCGATGAATGTATGTTCTACATTTAAACGTAAGCGGATAAAGAAAACAATGCGTAATTTGTGTTTTAATGACACGAAGAGCTGCTTTTCTATGTTCCATGTCGAAATTTGTTTATTTACGCAACCATCATTTGCCAAATGAATCAATGTATTTATTTGTATATCTGTACGGTAAGGAAATCTCCAGTGGATCATTTCCAGGAGCCAGTCAAGCAGTTAAATTAGTTTGTCAAACCTAAAACACCCGCTGGGATTTGATGATTGAAAATTTCATTGAAAATCGGGACCGTCACTAAGTATTGGAACAAAGCTACCTGCTGACGTTTCGGGGCTGTTACTGATTTATTTATATCACTATCCCATTTTCAACTAGGTGAAGTTACAAATCTAACGGTATGAGTCTGGGTTGGAGAAGGAAGAGATTAAAGTATCAAATATAATTACACTGATTCCACAAACATTGCACACCACACTCCTTAAACATTGTTACTGTTTCCACATAAAACTGGAGAGGGGATAAATAGAAAGTAACAGAAAAAAGCTCATTAATGTATCAAATTTAATTTTGATATTATTGCACAAAGCTCTCTAGATTCAGGAACTGTCCCTTCAAGGCCAATATGTCCTTCCGAAGGTGCGGTGCCCAGAACTGCTCACAGTACTCCAGGTGCGGTCTAACCAGGGTTTTGTATAGCTGCAGCGTAACTTCTGCCCCCTTGTACTCTCGTCCTCTAGATATAAAGGCCAGCATTCCATTCGCCTTCTTGATTATTTTCTGCACCTGTTCATGACACTTCAGTGATCGATGTACCTGAACCCCTAAGTCCCTTTGGACATCCACCGTTTTTAACTTTTTACCATTTAGAAAGTACCCTGTTCTATCCTTTTTTGATCCAAAGTGGATGACCTCACATTTGTCTACATTGAATTCCATTTGCCACAATTTTGCCCATTCACCTAATCTATCAATATCCCTTTGTAATTTTATGTTTTCATCTACACTGCTTACAATGTCACCAATCTTTGTGTCATCTGCAAACTTAGATATGAGACTTTCTATGCCTTCATCTAAGTCGTTAATAAATATTGTGAATAATTGAGGCCCCAAGACAGATCCCTGCGGGACTCCACTAGTCACATCCTGCCAATGTGAGTACCTACCCATTATCCCTACTCTCTGTCGCCTTTCGCTCAGCCAATTTCCTAACCAAGTCCGTACTTTTCCCTCGATTCCATGGGCTTCTATCTTAGCTAACAGTCTCTTATGTGGGACCTTATCAAATGCCTTCAGGAAGTCCATATAAATAACATCCATTGACATTCCCCTGTCCACTACTTTAGTCACCTCTTCAAAAAATTCAATCAGGTTTGTCAGGCACGACCTACCTTTCACAAATCCATGCTGGCTCTCTCTGATTAACTGAAAATTCTCCAGGTGTTCAGTCACCCTATCCTTAATTATAGACTCCAGCAAATTCCCCACAACAGATGTTAGGCAAACTGGTCTATAATTCCCCAGTTTCCCTCTCTCTCCTTTCTTAAAAAGCGGAGTGACATGTGCAATTTTCCAATCTAAAGGGACAGTTCCTGAATCTAGAGAACTTTGAAAGATTATAGTTAGGGCATCTGCAATGTGCTCACCTACTTCCTTTAAAACCCTGGGATGGAAACCATCTGGTCCAGGGGATTTGTCACACTTTAGTGCTATTATTTTCTTCATTACTGTTGCTTTACTTATGTTAATTTTATCGATTCCCTGTCCCCGATTGAATGTAAGTTTTCTTGGAATTTCTGGCATGCTATCTCTTTTTCTACTGTAAATACTGACGCAAAGTAATTGTTGAACATGTCCGCCATTTCCCCATTGTCAATGACAATATCCCCACTTTCAGTTTTAAAGGGGCCAACATTGCTCCTGACCACCCTCTTTTTCCGAATATAACTATAAAAATTCTTCATATTGGTTTTGATATCCCTTGCAAGTTTCTTTTCATACTCTCTTTTTGTAGCTCTTACTATCTGTTTTGTGACCCATTGTTGATCTTTGTATCTTTCCCATTCGCCAGGATCTCTGCTATTTTTTGCCTTTTTGTATGCCCTTTCCTTACGTCTTATATTGTCCCTTACCTATTTAGTTGTCCATGGCTGTTTTTTTTTTTTGGCAAGGAGAGTTCTTGCCCCTCAGGGGTATAAACCAGTTCTGTATCTCGTTAAATGTTTCTTTAAACATTTCCCACTGATCATCAGTCGTTTTACCCATTAACTGTTTACTGTGGACAGTCTCTGTCTCATCCCATTGAAGTCGGCCTCACCCAAGTCTCGAATCTTAGCAGCTGACTCACTTTTTTCCCTTTCAAACATTACATTGAACTTGATCATGTTATGATCGCTATTGGATAGATGTTTTCACACAGTTAAGCTGTTAACTAAATCTGGTTCATTACTCATTACGAATTCTAGTATGGCTTGCCCCCTTGTTGCCTCCAGGACATACTGCTGCAGAAAACTATCCCGAACACACTCAAAAAATTCACTACCTTTCTGACAGTTGCTAGTCTACTTTCCCCAATCTATGTGAAGGTTAAAGTCCCCCATTAAGACCACTATGCCTTTCTTACATGCTTGTCTAATCTCTGCATTTATACAATCTAGCACTTCAGAGCTGCTGCCAGGGCTCCTATACACAACTCCCACTATAGTCTTAGATCCTTTCCTATTTCTCAATTCAACCCATAAGGTCTCTGTTGGCTGCTTACCTCTCGTTATATCCTTCTTTATCATGGAATTGATTTAATCTCTAATCACTAAGGCTACTCCTCCCCCTCTTCCATTTTCCCTATCTCTCCTGCAGACCTTGTAACCTGGTATATTTATTTCCCAATCCTGACCATCCTGCAGCCATGTCTCAGTAATAGCTATCATGTCATACCCTCCAATTTGAATTTGAACCTGTTGTTCATTTAATTTATTCATTATACTCCGTGCATTTGTATATAGAACTCTTAGTTGGGCCACACACCCTAGCCTGACCTTCAGCTTTGATGCTGGGATAATCGCCTTCCACCTTCTAGTTTTCACTTTATCTGTAGTGTCTAAAGTACACTTTCTTTCCGCTGCTCTACGCTTTTCCCTTTCACTTGTTCTTGAACAACTGTTTGTACTATTTGTATTGTAAATTTCCCCTGGGTCTTCCCCTCTCTTGCTGCTCTCAACTTTACTCCCTTCTGACTCCCCGCTCAGGTTCCCATCCCTCTGCCACTCTAGTTTAAACCTTCCCCAACAACACGAGCAAACACCCCCGCGAGGACATTGGTCCCGGTCCTGTTCGGGTGTAACCCGTCACGCTTGTACAGGTCCCACCTTCCCCAGAACTGGTCCCAATGTCCCAGGAATCTAAATCCCTCCCTCCTACACCATCCCTGCAGCCACGCATTCATCCAGTCTATTCTCCTGTTCCTATACTCACTAGCACGTGGCACTGGTAGTAATCCTGAGATCACTACCTTTGAAATCCTGCTTTTTAATTTATCTCCTAACACCTTGAATTCACCTTGCAGGACCTCATCCCTTTTTTTTACCTATGTCCTTGGTACCGAAATGGACCATGACTACTGGCTGTTCACCCTCCCCCTCCTGAATGTCCTGCAGCCGTTCCGTGACATCCTTGACCCTAGCACCAGGGAGGCAACATACCATCCTGGAGTCACGTTTACGGCCGCAGAAACGCCTATCTGTTCCCCTTACAATTGAATCCCCTATCACTATAGCCCTCCCACTCTTCTTCCTCCCCTCCTGTGCAGCAGAGCCACCCGTGGTGCCACGAACTTGGCTCTTGCTGCTTTCCCCTGATAAGCCATCTCCCCCAACAGTATCCAAAACAGAATATCTGTTTGAGAGGGAGATGGCCCCAGGGGACTCCTGCTCTACCTGCCTGGTCCTTTTACTCTGCCTGGCGGTACTCATTTCCTTTCTGCCTGTGTAATCTTTACCTGCGGTGTGACCACCTCACTGAACGTGCTATCCACGATAGTCTCAGCATCACGGATGCTCCACAGTGAATCCACCTGCAGCTCCAGCTCCGAAATGCGGTTTGCCAGTAGCTGCAGCTGGACACACTTCCTGCACACGTAGTCACCAGGGACACTGGTAGTGTCCATGACTTCCCACATAGTGCAGGAGGAGCATATCACGGGTGCGAGCTCTGCTGCCATGACTTGCCTTAGATTTACCCTGCGTTCACCTCTCAGACTCTCCTCCCGCTCTCGGTCTCTCCTTTTATACTGTCCTCACCTCTCGGAAACTAATATCTGCAATCGATCAACTGAAGCGAATTGCGCTCGAAGTAGATCTGGAAATTGCGCAGTGCAGCCGCACAGGAATTTCAAATCCACCCTGCGAGGAGGAAAGGAAGTGACAGAAGCAGAAGGAGATGCTCCGTGAAAGATTTGGACCCAGACCTGTTGCATGAAACTTTAAATATTGGCAGCCTTTAACTGTAGCTCACAGTGTCAGAGCAGTCACTGTTTTTAGTGCCTTTTATGTATCTTACACTGTATCTCCTCAATAGCCCTCGGTTATTACAGCACCGCTTTCTTCAAATTCAATCCCAGTGTGACAACATACACGATTTCAAAGCTAAACAGGGTGTGTGAGATTGGCAGGAGAGTGCGAGTGGGGATCACGGGCCTGGGAGATCAGCTCCTGAACATTAAGATATTCCGCACAGGAAAGAAGCAGGGAGATAAGATCTCTGTGTCTATTTATTCCGGCATGTGCAAAATCCATCCCCACTCAATGGTCAGCACCGTCCTTTCCCTCTCTCCCCGCTCTCCATGTCAGGTTGGGTTTCATAAATTCGCTGTGTTTGCATCGAACATCTAATTCAGCTGGCAGGGGAGCAGAGGAAAACTGGAGGGAAAGAAGAATCAAAAATAGGAGATGCCCCGTGAAACGGGCAGGATTTTGTGTGTCCCAGTTGCTGACCTGAGTCTCCTCGCACCTTTTCCAGGAGCTGCATCGATTCGGTCCGTGCGGGCGTTCATTTTGTAAATGGAAACAGAGACATCAGCAGCTTGTGGGAGAATTTCACCTCACTTTTCCGTTTCATGCGCAGGCCTACCCGCACTCGGTGCTCTCACTGCCTCAAGAAGTATTTCATGTCCTCACCGACAATGGCACTTTGTGTGAGCAGCTTGTCCGGATTGGACTGGACTGAGCTGGGACACTGAGGACAGTCAACGACTGAAATCAGTACATTAAACAGAAAACATTATTCCCTCATACATCCTGATACAGTAGGGTCTCTATACTTAAATTATTGTTTCATTCATTGGAACTTAGGAACAGGAGCTGATCTCCCAGGCCCGTGGTCCCCACTCGCACTCTCCTGCCAATCTCACACACCCTGTTCAGCTTTGAAATCGTGTATGTTGTCACACTGGGATTCAATTTGAAGAACTCAGCCCCTCGAGCATAGAGGCTAATGTATCCTTCCCGAGGTGTGGATTCCAGAACTGAATGCAATGCTCCAGATGGGGTCTCACCAGGACTCTGTGCAGCTCTAACATAATTTCCAACGGTTTGTATTCCAACCATCTTGAGATAAAGAGGGGGGAGAGGTGCGAGAGCGCAAGAGAGCGAGAGAGACAGGGGAAAAGAAAGAAAGGGAGAGAGAGAGAACACTTTGTATTGGACAAACTGACAGTAGATTTGACAGAAAACACAATTCGCTCTGAAGCAATGGATAGCGTGTTGGATTTCTAATTAATGGTGAAACAGCCATTGGAAGCTTATTGGTTTGAGTCCCACCAGAGTTGAATTTTAGTTCTGGGTTCGGTGCTTACGGAGCTGGGAGTGAAATTTTGCAGCAAGACGGCAACTATATCATTAATGTCCGTCCAGGATGGGAAATTACCAACTCCACTTCCTGTGATACAAATGGCTCCAGTCCCACCGGAGTTCATGATGCTCAATCCCCTCTGAGCTGGATCGGTGAAACACTCAAGAAGGAGGCTCATCATCTGCTGAGAGCAAAAGTCAATCTCCTGGACTTCCAGCTCTGTCAGGCGGCATGTTCTTTCAGACAGGTTTCCAACTGGACACATGCAGCCTGCTACCGTGCGAGCATTGGTGCTTCAGGGGTAGAATTCTTGCTTGCAGTAATTCTATTCCTGTAAAAGTAGCTCCTGATGTGCAGGGTGGGAACTATCCTGGCTGAGTGCTCTCAGGCGCTGGTTTAAAGCTCTAATTAAATCACACAATTTTCTGATGGATCAAAATCATAGTTTGTGGCTCTAAAACTGCAGCTTCCCTGCTGTAAACAATTAATACTAACGCACTGATTTAAACCTCTTATGTGCTATTGGAACACGGTAGGCAGGAGGAACAACACTAATAAACAGGTCTATTTTGGAACACACCAATTGTACCTTTAATTCAGGTCGAAATGTTCACAGCAATAGGATTGTTTGCTCTCAGTGAGAGTCGAACTTACAAGGTCGGCATTTCCCGAGCCTGGACTGTTATATAAAACATTCAACTCTGCTGGAAAAAAATTAAGGTGAGAGGCCCTTACCTGTGGAAACGTGTCGTGTCCCCTTGATGAAACTAAAATCTGCACTTTCACTTTCAGCTTCTTTTACCTGCTCCGCTCCATCGCACCGCAATCCGGTTTTCCGTGAATCGGTCAAAATGAGGATTGCTGGAAATTCGAGTCGCGGTGAGAATTCAAACCCACGCCCCCGCAGCGATTGGCCCTTAAATCCATCGACCGCTTGGCAACGCAAGCACTGGAGTGCTCAACCAATAGTGAAATATGTGACTGGTGATTGAACAGTGGCTTTCTTGCTCTTTCCCATCTGAGTCCAGCGCTTTTGAGTTGGGCAAGAAGTTAATTAAAGGGCTTTCTGAGTCTTGTTGCATTAAGGCTTGATGAATAAACTTGTCATCCAGCCCCGCGCTGAGAATTTTAGGAACATAGGCACAAGAGAAAAATATTAATTCCCTCGAACCTGCTGCACCATTTAATTCGATCAGGGATGATCTGTACATCAACTCTATTTACCCGCCTGTGACACAAAGTCTCGATCCCCGTTCGGGGAAAGATCGATCAATCTCAGTCTTGAAAATGCAATTGGACCCCCAGCATTTTCAGCCTTTTGCTGGGGAGAGTTCAAGATTTCTATAACACTTTCCGTTATAAAATGATGACTGATTTATTGTCTGGACGGTCTAGCTCTGCTTCCAAGATGAAGCCCCCTCATTCTGGATTCTCCCAACAGAAAAAGCTGTCGAATCCCAAGAATGAACTAAAGACCTGTAAACCTCCCGTCTAACACTCGCCCAACGGAGCTATTTTGACATTCGGTACAAGCTCTTATTCTTTGATGAGCACATAAGGGGAGATGACAGCTTCTCCTCGATGAACGCGGCACCTCAGAGCAATGGGGACCGAACAAACTCTGCACCTCATCCTGAACACAGACAGGTCGATTCACCTGTGTAATTACAGAGCACTTGGGTTTAAAGGAAGAGCAAAAAAGATTCACAAAGATTATACCAGAACTGAGAGAATATAATTATCAGGAAACACTAAAGAGGCTTGGGCTTTTTTCTCTAGAAATGAGACTGCTGAGGGGGTGATCTGACAGAGGTCTTTAAGATAATGATGGGGTTTGATAGGGTCGATGTAGAGAAAATGTTTCCACTTGTGGGGGAGTCAAAAACTAAAGGTTATCAATATGATAGTCGCTAATAAATCCAATAAGGAATGAAGGAGAAACTTTTTTATCCAGAGAGTGGTAAGAATGTGGAACTCGCTACCACAAGGAGTAGTTGAGGCAAATAATATAGATGCATTTAAGGAGAAGCTAGATATGCACATGAGGGAGAAAGGATATGCTGATAGGGGGAGATGAAATAGGGAGGGAGGAGGCTCGTGTGGAGCATAAACTCTGGCACAGACCAGTTGGGCCGAATGGCCTGTTTCTGTGCTGTGGACTGACTGTAAGAGGACATATTCAGGCTGGTGGAATGGGTGGTCACATGGCAGATGAAATTTAACGTGGAGAAGTGTGAAGTGATACATTTTGGTAGGAAGAACAAGGAGAGACAATATAAAGTAAAGGGTACAATTCTGGGGTGCAGGAAGAGAGAGAGACCTGGGGGAAATATGTGCAAAATCGTTGAAGTTGGCAGGGCAGGTTGAGAAAGCGGTTAAAAAAGCATACAGTATCCTGGGCTTTATCAATAGAGGTATAGAGTACAAAAGCAAGGAAGTTATAATGAACCTTTATAAAACACTGGTTCGGCCAAAACTGGAGTATTGTGTCCAGTTCTGGGCACCACAATTTAGGAAGGATGTGAAGGCCTTAGAGAGGGTGCAGAAGAGATTTACGAGAATTTTTCCGGGGATGAGGAACTTTAGTTACATGGATAGACTGGAGAAGCTGGGGTTGTTCTCCTTAGAGCAGAAAAGGTTGCGAGGAGATTTGATAGAGGTATTTAAAATCATGAAGGGCCTAGACAGAGTAGATAGAGAGAAACTGTTCCCATTGGTTGAAGAGTCAAGAACCAGCCAACACAGAGTAAGGTGATTGACAAAAGAACCAAAGGTGACATGAGAAAAAAAACTTTTTAACAGTGAGTGGTTAGGATCTGCAATGCACTGCCCGAGGGGGTGGTGGAGGCAGATTCAATCATGGCCTTCAAAAAGGGAACTGGATAAGTACTTAAAGTGAAAAAAATTGCAGGGCTACGGGGAAAGGGCAGGGGAGTGGGACTAGCTGGATTGGTCTTGCAGAGAGCCAGCACGGGGCTTGACGGGCTGAATGGTCCTTCTTCTCTGCTGCAACCATTCTATGAGTCTACGTAACTCAATATAGTGCCTTTAACGTAATAAAAAAAGTCCCAAGGTTCTGCACAGGAGCATAATCAGACAAAAAATGACACCAAGCCAAAGAAGGAGACATTAGGACAAGTGACCAAAACTTGGTCAAAGAGATAAGTTTTAAGAATCATCTTAAAGGAGGAGGAAGAGGTGGAGCAGCGAAGACGTTTAGGGTATTCAAGAGCTTATGGCCTAGATATCTGAAGGCATGGCCAAAAATAGTGGGGCACAGGGAGTGGGTGATCCAGAAGAGGCCAGAGTTAGAGGAATACAGACGTCTTGGAGGGTTGTAGGATTGGAGGAGGTTACAAAGATAGGGAGAGGCGAGATCGTGGAGGGATTTGAAAGTGGGGCAGAAAACACTGGTGGGAGTAATTTATAGGCCCCCTAACAATAGCTATACAGTTGGACAGAGTGTTAATCAAGAAATAATAGGAGCTTGCAACCAAGCTAATGCAGTAATTGTGGGGGACTTTAATCTTTATATAGACCGGGCAAATCAAATTGGCAATGGTATCATGGAATGCATTCGAGACAGTTTCCTGGAACAATACAAGATGGAACCAAGCAGGGAACAAACTTATTTTGTATTGTGTAATGAGACAGGGTTAATTAGTAATCTCATAGTGAAGCATCCTCTGGGCAAGAGTGATTATAAAATGATAGAATTTCACATTGAGTTTGAGGATGTCATATTTAAGTCCGAAAGTAGAGTCTCAAACTTACATAAAGCCAATGACATAGGCATGAGGGGCGAGTTGGCTACAATAGATTGGAAATTAAATTAAAAGGTAAGCAGTGGCAGAAATTGAATGAAATATTTCAGAATTCTCAACTAATATACATTCCATTGAGAACTCTACGGGAAAAGCGATCCATCCGTGGCAAATTAAAGAAATTAAGGATAGTATTAGATTAAAAGAAGAAGCTGATAGTGTTGCGAAGAACAGTAAGGATTGGGAGAGCTTTAGAAACCAGCAAAGGATGACCAAAAAATTGATGGAAAGGGAGATAATAGAATATGAAAGCAAACTAGCAAGAAATATCGAAACAGATTCTATACATACGTAAAAAGTAAGAGAGTAGCAAAAATAAACATTGGTCCTTTAGAGGCTGAGACTGGAGAAATTATAATGGGGAATAAGGAAATGACAGAGACTCTAAACAAATACTTTGTATCTGTCTTCACAGCAGAAGACACAAAAAGCATACCAGAAATAGTGGGGAACCAAGGGTCTAATGAGAGGGAGGAACTTAAAACAATTAATATCAGTAGAGTAAAGGTAGTAGAGAAACTGACGGGGCTAAAAGCCGACAAATCCCCTGGACCTGATGGCCTACAACCTAGGGTTCTAGAAGAGGTGGCCGCAGAGATAGTGGATGCATTGGTTGTGAACTTTCAAAATTCCCAAGATTCTAGAACGGACAAGGCGGATTGAAAGATAGGAAATGTAACTCCGCTATTCAAGAAAGAAGGGAAAGAGACAACAGGGAACTACAGGCCAGTTCGCCTGACATCAGTTGTCAGGAAAATGCAGGAATACATTATTAAGGAAATGGTAACAGGGCACTTAGAAAATCATAACATGATTAGGCAGAGTCAACATGGTTTTATGAGAGGGAAATCGCATTCAACAAATTTAGTAGAGTTCTTTGAGGATGTAACGAGCAGGGTAGATAAAGGTGAACCAGTGGATCTGGTATATTTGGGTTTTCAAAAGGCATTCGATAAGGTGCCACATAAAAGGTTGTTACGCAAGATAAGGGCTCATGGGGTTGGGGGTAATATATTAGCATGGATGGAGGATTGGTTAATGGACAGAAAACAGAGAGTAGGGATAAACGGGTTATTCTCAGGTTGGCAGACTGTAACTAGTGGGGTGTTGCAAGGATCGGTGCTTGGGCCTCAGCTATTTACAGTCTATATTAATGACTTAGATGGAGGGACCGAGTGTAATGTATCCAAGTATGCTGACGATACAAAGATGGGTAGAAAAGTAAGCTGTGAGGAGGACACAAAGAATCTGTGAAGGGATGTATACAGGTTAAGTGAGTGGGCAAGAGGTGGCAGATGGAGTATAATGTGGGGAAATGTGAGGTTATTCACTTTGGTAGCAAGATTGAAAAACAGAATATTTTTTAAATGGTGAGAAACTATTAAATATTGGTGTTCAGAGGGATTCGGGTGACCTTGTACATGAAACACAGAAAGTTAACATGTAAGTACAACAAGCAATTCGGAAGGTAAATGGAATGTTGGCCTTTTTTGCAAGGGGATTGGAGTACAGGAGTAAGGAAGTCTTGTTACAATTGTACAGGGCTTTTGTGAGACCACACCTGGAGTATTGTGCACAGTTTTAATCTCCTTATTTGACAAAGGATATACTTGCCTTACAGGCGGCGCAACAAAGGTTCACTCGATTGTTTCCTGGGATGAGAGTGTTGTCCTACATGGAGAGTTTGTGTAAAATGGGCCTCTATTCTCTAGCGTTTAGAAAAATGAGAGGTGATCTCATTGAAACATATAAGATTCTGAGTGGGCTTGACAGGCTAGATACTGAGAGGTTATTTCCCCTTTCTGGAGTGTCCAGGACTAGGGGACATAGTCTTAGGATTAGGGGTCGGCCATTTAAGACTGAGACAAAGAGGAATTTCTTCACTCAGAGGGTTGTGAACCTTTGGAATTATCTACCCCAAAGTGCTGTGGATGCTGAGTCATTGAGTATATTTAAGGCTGAGATCGATAGATTTTTGGACTCTGGGGTAATCAAGGGATATGTGGATGGGATAAGAAAGTGGAGTTGAGGTCGATGATCAGCCATGATCTTATTGAAGGAATCTTACAACACCAGGTTATAGTCCAACAATTTTATTTTAAAATCACAAGCTTTCGGAGATTATCTCCTTCGTCAGGTGAGTGAGTGAATGAGAGGTTCTCAAATCGCATATCTTATATTAGGCTGGGACACCATCACACCAATCAAAGGTGTCGTTGGTGTTCAGACAGGTTAGCCACGGAAAACAGTAGATCCCAGTATACTGAATACACAATGTGTCAAATTACACAGACAGAGAGAAAGGGACCCGAAAGGCAGAGAGAGAGAGAATTTCCAGTTGTATTAAAAACAGATAATTTTTTTTTCTGCTGGTGGGGTTACGTGTAGCGTGACATGCACCCAAGATCCCGGTTGAGGCCGTCCTCATGGGTGCGGAACTTGGCTATCAATTTCTGCTCGACGATTTTGCGTTGTCGTGTTGACGATCCGGATTCTTTCCCCTCAGTCTGGTTCAGTAAAAACTGAGTCGAATACATTTTAAAGTTCATCACAACTTTAATAGCAGGGTTCTTAGTCTGCAGCATTGATTTGGACTCCTGATAGAGTCCCTCTATGCTGGCAGAGCAAGAACAAAAACATACAGAAATCCACACGTTTTTATACAGATCAATAGGGGTTGGAACATACTTAATGAGGGTCAACACGAATCATAAGCCGGGCATAGGTTGCCATGCGAGGTTACATTATTTCCGGCCAATCATAGACAATCCATGTGCTGACCATGTTGCTGTTGGACATCAAAGGGGATACTTCCTCATCTTCCAACTTGGAATGTTCTTCCCTGTTCCTTCTGTTCCTTATCTCCCAACCTGGAATGTCTTTCAACTTTGGCTAAGCTCGTTACCTATATTGATCTGCCATATACATGGAGACATTCAGACCTGTCCTTGAATCACATCAAAAACTCTGCATTGATAAGACAATGCAAACCTGCTGACTACGCAAACATATGGCCCAGCAGGAGGCCAGGCCACCTTTACCAATCTCAGTTACTAACTAATTAACCCTTTCTAACCATTTTGCATTCTGCTTCTTTGCCACATTGGCATCTTAATATTTTACCGAATACTGACCACGTAGGGATTCTCATTCCTCCCTATTATCATTTCATGATAACCAATTATTACGGTGCTCACTGGTTCTGCAGGTTCTGCAGCGCAGCAACATTTAAGTAAGCAATAAACTATAAGAATTATAACAATGAATATGACTAGCCCTTGAACTAGAGAAGTCCCAATAGAACACAGACATGTTTCATCAATACGCCTTTGTACTCTTATCTGTTCTCAGGAACAGACTCCTTCTAAACATCTCTCAAGTAAACAATTTTACAACACCAAGTTATAGTCCAGCAATTTTATTTTAAATTCACAAGCTTTCGGAGATTTTCTCCTTCCTCAGGCAAATGGATACAAATGAAGGAGAAAATCTCCGAAAGCTTGTGAATTTAAAATAAAATTGCTGGACTATAACTTGGTGTTGTAAAATTGTTTACAATTGTCAACCCCAGTCCATCACCGGCATCTCCACATCATCTCTCAAGTAAGCTGCGAATGTCCTTGGTCAGCTAAACCTATTCAATTGTAAACAATTTTACAACACCAAGTTATAGTCCAGCAATTTTATTTTAAATTCACAAGCTTTCGGAGGCTTCCTCCTTCCTCAGGTAAACATTTACCTGAGGAAGGAGGAAGCCTCCGAAAGCTTGTGAATTTAAAATAAAATTGCTGGACTATAACTTGGTGTTGTAAAATTGTTTACAATTGTCAACCCCAGTCCATCACCGGCATCTCCACATCAAACCTATTCATGTTAGTTTGAAAAGGCTATCATAGTCAAATATCCTATGGTGCTTTATATTTTGTTTCCAGCCTAACTGGACTGAATGGTACCTTTCAGACCGTTTTACACCTGTGAATTGGTGCCCTCCCCATTATATCCCTTAATCCAAATTCTCCCTACAATATCCCGTTAGATGCTGTACCTCATCTTAACCAGGTTCCCTTCGTGTTGGCCACCAGTCCGGGTGGAAGAGAGGCAGAGCATCTGATAATCCTATCAAACTATAATTGTCTTCCCTTTTACATGCACCTTACCCCAGCGGGTGCTACTCCCGGTACCATTAAGATGTGTTCTTAGTTGAAACTTGCAAAGAAGGCATATGGGATACTTGCCTTTATTAGCCGAGGCATAGAATATAAGAGCAAGGAGGTTATGATGGAGCTGTATAGAACACTGGTTAGGCCACAGCTGGAGTACTGTGTGCAGTTCTGGTCACCACACTACAGGAAGGATGTGATCGCTTTGGAGAGGGTGCAGAGGAGATTCACCAGGATGTTACCAGGGCTGGAGCGCTTCAGCTATGAAGAGAGACTGGGAAGATTGGGTTTGTTTTCCTTGGAGCAGAGGAGGCTGAGGGGGGACATGATTGAGGTGTACAAAATTATGAGGGGCACAGATAGGATGGATACTAAGGAGCTTTTTCCCTTCGTTGAGGGTTCTATAACAAGGGGACATAGATTCAAGGTAAAAGGCGGGAGGTTTAGAGGGGATTTGAGAAAGAACTTTTTCACCCAGAGGGTGTTTGGAGTCTGGAACTCACTGCCTGAAAGGGTTGTGGAGGCAGGAACCCTCACAACATTCAAGAAGCATTTGGATGAGCACTTGAAATGCCATAGCATACAAGGCTACGGACCAAATGCTGGAATATGGGATTAGAGTAGACAGGGCTTGATGGCCGGCGCGGACACGATGGGCCGAAGGGCCTCTATCCTTGCCGTATGACTCTATGACTCTATGACTCTATGAAACCACAGAGACAATGGGGACATTCTCACCCAGGCTCTGTTTTACTATCTTTGCCAAACCCTTCATCCTCTGCTTACATTTATTACATGCAATGAAAATCAAGAAGCACATTACAACAAACTGCACTACGACTAATACATATCAAATTAATCTAATCCAAAGATGGATCTGTATATTCAGTCCCAAATTCCAGAGGTCATTTCACCAGGTGGTGACTTTAATTTGGTCAATGTCATGCTTAATGTTGTTATTGTCCTGTTGTAGGTTATAATAAACCTTCTGGGAGAGGCGTATCTCCATTCGTAATGCTTTCAAGTATTTAGGCAACAGGGGTGTCAGATACCCAAATGTGTCCTGATATGCTTTTAAATCCTTTTTGACATTCTCAGAAACTTGTAAGGTGGTGAGGTTATGCCGGTGTATCTCTACCAGTTCCTCGGGTCCAATCCGAACCAGGACTTCAGAAATGGTGTAGAATTCTGGACTTAAAATATCACAAGTTAGATTGGCATATTTAAACGTTTTCAAATTAGTTATAACACAATATTCGCCCTCTACGGCATATGCCACTTAAGTGGGTTTTAGATCCGCCTCTAGGGCCTCCATGGTACAGTTAATATCCTGATTGGTACCGGTATTATTAAACCCACACCTTGCTTCTAGGCTGTGTCCAACACTATGTGGACACACAGTGACAGCATGTCTAGTAACACATCCCTTTAATTTTGTTCCAGCCAATTAGCTTAAATCTACGTCCTCTAGTTCTTGAACCCTCTGCGAGGGGAAACATGTACTTCCTGTTTACTTTATTTGGGCCCCTCATAATCTTGTAATTTTGTATCCATCGTGCGGATATCTTCTAAATATTGTTTCTCCCAATTTTATTGTTAACTGATGGGAACCTAACCCTGAATTTTGGAAATCCAAATTACTGTGTCCCTCTTTACTTTAAATACAGTCCTTTTGATTGATACCAGTGTTTCCTGACTGTTTCATTAATTAGTTGGTTTCTCTATGGACCATGTGTCAGTGCCTTGTTTAAAAGGATTTCTCACTCGCCTGGACCACATTAACCATTTTCCTGTTGTGCTGTTGTCAAGTAACTGAGCCTGTCTGAGACTCATTCTTCACTGTATCTTCTTCATGTATCTCCGCATACTAGCAGCATCTCATAGGAATGAGCTTCGTGTTCTTGGATATTAACTTTCTGCTGGCCAGTCTCTTCTTCCTCATGGTATTTCCGAACATTTTCCATGGCACACATCATATGTCCTGTAGGATTCAGTCCTGTAAAAGCAACTGGTTTGTTTAAAGAGTGGTTGCAATAGCTCACCAGGCCATAGGCCTTTGTAATCATGTTCTTCATCCTGATCTCCGTTTCAGATGATGGCAACATACATTTGTATCTTTTATGTCCACTGCAGCCATTCTTAGGTTTTCAGGTTATCTTATCAAAAAGGTCAGGGGTGTCCAGAGTTCTTATCTCCCCCTGCATGGTCCCGATGTCAGGGTAGTGGCCAGGCTATTGAGTGTAGTTTTCTCATTATTCATTATAGACAAGGACACAAATATCTCCACGAGAAAGCTATCAATTTACTATTCTCAACTACACTTTCCTGACTTCCACTAGATTGTATATTTATGCCAGATTGATTTTTTTTAATCATGCCCAATTAAATGACTTTAGAGAAATTCCCATATCTCCCCACCTCAAGCACTCTGTCTCGGAAGACAACAAATAGGTTAAAACAAAACAAATCAAAATGTTTTCAAAAGAAGAGAATCAGGTTGATATCACCACGCTGTGACATTAGGTATCCGCTGATGTCTGCAGCTAAAGTCTTAAATTTTTAACACCACTGGATCGTTTCCTGCACCAAATTTCTCCAGCAAAGGTTGCACCGTAACTTTGTAACTACTCTGGGAAATCCTGCACCATCAACACTCACGTGGTCCCAAAAAAACCCCAGGGTCACCTGTTTTAAAAGAAACACAGAAAATCCATTGCGGCTCTTCTTGAGAGCCCAAGTGATTAATTTGTCAAATCTTCATTTATTATTTATTTATCCAAAGGAATAATCCCTTTACCCGAAACAAATTCAGAAAACAAAACAGGAGAGAGAAATTGCCTAGTCCCTCTCTCGCTCTCTCTCTGAAGCCCGCAGCCTGTCTGAAATAAACACTGTCTCTCCCACATACAGATGTAAACAGGGCTGCAGACTGGAATTTCTAACTCCAAGTCCTAATCTCTGTGTTTTCAAGATGTAACCACATTAAGCAGATATCATTAGCAGCCGCCTGCTAAGATACGTTATATTCCTCTTTTATTAATTTATTAATGGTTTGGGCATGTGTTTCTAGCACTGTAGCTATCTGTTGCAAATGTATGGTCAGCATTTGATCCTCAGACAATTCCTTATCTGTATTTTCATTTATCTTTTAATATATCTTTAATGCGCGACCCTAAATCTCTGACCTTTTGATCTCATGTTGTCAAATCAATGGTGTTAACAACTGAGGCAAAGGCAGTTGCTATATCACTTATCACAGACCTTTACGTCTCCATATTTGCCTATCTCTTTTTACGATGTCCACCTCCATTCCATGTCACTCTTTGTTTTAACACTTGAGTTAGGAGGTGTTGATCTAATTGTTGAGTTTTCTTAGCATTCTCAATGCGAGTTATATAATTTGTCATGGAAGGTCTCCCCTCTTTGGTCAGATCTTGTATTCTACTATTAATTTCAAATAAAATTGAATAGCCCCAGAACTTGTCAAAACTTCATTATCATACTGTGGCAGGGTAAAACTGATAGGTGTTTAGTACCCTGTGTCAGTACATAGCTCAAGTAATGGACTTCCAATTGTCTAACCTATGCTTCCTTTTCATATGATTTGTTTTACATTCCTTTCTTATCAATTTTTCACTGTAGCGTGAAAACTTATATCTCAGTCAATTGTAGCCTTTGGCATTTCCGAGTGATTGGGACAATTTTACTAATATAACCTATACCAATTGTTACCTCATGTTCACCTGTGTTCTGGGCAAGCCTCAGACAGTTCTCAACCGACTGGGTCATTTCTATCTGTTTGAATTGCTCTTGGCATGACAGCCTGGCTTCTTGGGATGGAAGGGGTTAATATTAACTTGCTCTTGTGGCAGGAGTAATTTGATCCTTCTCCCTTTGAGATTAAGTTTCCACCTTCAAAATTTCACTTTACACAGGTTTGACTGATTTTTTTAATTCTCACATTTGTGGATTGCTTTATACTATATTTTTGCACACTATTTTTTCACATACTTTTAGTGGATGTGATTATAATCAACGCTCCGAGCTGTTCCAGCTTTCCGACTTTTCCTATCACAGTGATACCAGATAGTTTTTTTAATCTATCCCGTTAATTTTTAACCTCTTTTTAAACCACAGCCAATCACAAAATAAACATTCAAAATGCCAATTTTTTGAAGATCCCATGTCTGGAATTTAACATGCCCACACTTTATAAGAACCAAAATTTAATAGGTCACTTAACCTCAATAACTCCAATTTTAATTCAGCAGCATCAGAATTAAACACACGACAAGACAGATACATTACACAAAGGAAGAAAACACGTAAGACACAGTAAGAAGGGGGCGTGGCCCACAACACCGACAAAAAAAAACACTGATCAAGACAGGCTTTTTAAAGGGACAGTACACTTAAACAACAGAACCTTTCTTTTTCGGGTCTCTGTCTTTTAAACATTTGTCTAGTCACTTAATTCTATCCATATTTTTTTTTTACAGTACTGTCTCCATAAAGCAATTAGTTCTTTGGCTGTGGTACCTCTGTTATTTTTCCAAATTAATTCCTGAGCCTTTTTGGCGGCATCTAAGTTTTTAGTTCCTCCCAATGGCCATTTACATTCCCCGTTCTTTTATTCTTATTCAACTAGTCAACACAACCGTATTATCGCCACTCAGTTGCTTATTACAGAATATGAGGACGGTACTGATGCTTGTGCCTCACAATCCTCAGTGCCCTTGGTCCCTACGCCCACTTCAGGGTCCTGACCTTCACGTGGGGGATCTCCCCTCTTAACAACCGGTCTAAGGCTGCATGTTGAGACAGGCACTTCCTTCTGTAGTCGATCAGCGCAAGCAATCAGTTCCCGTTCATACCCAACCCCCAGGGACTCGAAGTTCCTGTTTATATCCAATCACCAGGAATTCGAACCCTGACTCAGTGATATTTTGATCACTAGTTCCTGTTTATATCCAATCACCAGAAACTTAAACCCTGACTACCCTCAGTGATATTAACCACTGACCTACCGCTTACAAGTTATTCACTCAGTACGTACGCTGACCCTCAGCCGGAGCTGACCCTCAGTGATATTCGACCACTGACCTCTTCCTGCTATTTCTGTGTATTAGCCAGACTGACTTGAATCTTGTAAGGACGCCACACGAGTGTTAGCGATTGGACGATTCGTCGTCAGACTGACGGATTGGAGGAAAACCGACGTAGTAAATTAAGACTACTTACAATAGTGAGAAAGGATATTGGCTCAGAAAATCAAGATGTAGAATCAGTCTGGGTGGAGTTAAGAAGCACCAAGGGGCAGAAAACACTGGTGGGAGTTGTGTATAGAGCTCCAAACAGTAGGAGTGATGTAGGGGATGGCATCAAACAGGAATTAGAGATGCATGTAACAAGGGTACTGCAGCAATCATGGGTGACTTTGATCTACATATAGACTGGCCAAACCAAATTAGAAATAATACTGTGGAGGATGAATTCCTGGAGTGTGTACGAGATGTTTTTTTTAGACCAGTACGTTGAGGAGCCAACCAGGGAACAGGCTATCCTAGATTGGTTATTGTGCAATGAGAAGAGGTTAATTAACAATATTGATGTGCAGGGTCCTTGAGGGAAGAGTGACCATAACATGATAGAATTCTTCATGAAGATGGAAAGTGAAGTCGTCCAATCCGAAACTAGAGTCCTAAATCTAAACAAAGGAAACTACGAAGGTATGAGGAGTGAGTTGGCTACGATAGATTAGGAAGCTTCATTAAAAGGCATGATGGTGGATAGGCAATGGCTAACATTTAAGGAACAAATGCATGAATTGCAACAATTATGCATTCCTTCCTGGCGCAAAAACACAAAAGGAAAAATAGCCCAACCATGGCTAACAAAAGAAATTAAGGATAGTATTAGATCCAAAGAGGAGTCATATACAGTTGCCAGAAAAAGTAGCAAGCCTGAGGATTGGGAGCAGTTCAGAATTCATCAAAAAATGACCAAGAGATTGACTAAGAGGGGAAAAATAGGTTATGAGTGTAAACTTGCAGTGAACATAAAAGCTGACTGTAAAAGCTTCTACAAGTATGTAAAATGAATAAGGATTAGTGAAGACAAATGTAGGTCCCTTACAGTCAGAAACGGGAGAATTTATAATGGGGAACAGGGAAATGGCAGAGCAATTAAACAAATACTTTGGTTCTGTCTTCATGGAAGAGGACACAAATAACTTCCCAGAAATGCTCAGGAAGCAGGGGTGTCGTGAGAAGGAAATTAACATTAGTATAAAAATAGTGCTGGAGAAATTAATGGGACTGAAAGCCAATAAATCCCCAGGGGCTGATAATGTGCATCCCAGAGTACTAAAAGAGGTAGCCATGGAAATACTGGATGCATTGGTTATCATCTTCCAAAATTCTTTCGATTATGGAACAGTCCCTACAGATTGGAGGGTGGCAAATGTAATCCCACTACTTAAAAAAGGAGGGAGAGAGAAAACAAGGAACTACAGACCGGTTAGCCTAACATCAGTAGTAGGGAAAATGCTCGAATCTATTATAAAGGATGTGATAACAGGACACTTAGAAAATATCAACGGGATTAGACAAAGTCAACATGGATTTATGAAAGGGAAATCATGTTTGACAAACCGACTGGAGTTTTTTGAGGGTGTAACTGGTAGAATAGATAAGGGGGAACCAGTGGATGTGGTATATTTGGATTTTCAGAAGGCCTTTGATAAAGTCCCATATAAGAGGTTAGTGTGCAAAATTAAAGCACATGGGATTGGGGGTAATATACTGGCATGGACTGAAAATTGGATAACAGACAGGAAACAGAGAGTAGGAATAAATGGGTCTTTTTCGGGCTGGCAGGCAGTGACTAGTGGGCTACCGCAGGGATCAGTGCTTGGGCCCCAGCTATTCACAATATATATCAATGATTTGGATGAGGGAACCAAATGTAATATCTCCAAGTTTGCTGATGAGATTAAATTAGGTGGGATTGTGATTTGTGAGGAAGATGCAAAGAGGCTTCAAGGCGATTTAGACAAGTTGAGTGAGTGGGCAAATACATGGCAGATGCAGTATAATGTGGATAAATGTGAAGTTATCCACTTCGGAAGGAAAAACAGAAAGGCAGAGTATTATTTAAATGGTGATAGATTGGAGAATATTGATGTACAAAGGGACCTGGGTGTCCTTGTACACCAGTCACTGAAAGCAAACATGCAGGTGCAGCAAGCAGTTAGGAAGGCAAATAGTTTGTTGGCCTTCATTGCAAGAGGATTTGAGTACAGAAGCAAGGATGTCTCACTGCAGTTATACAGGGCCTTGGTGAGACCACACCTGGAGTATTGTGTGCAGTTTTGGTCTCCTCTCCTAAGAAAGGATATACTTGCCATAGAGGGAGTGCAGCAAAGGTTCACCAGACTGATTCCTGGGATGACAGGACTGTCGTATGAGGAGTGATTGGGTCGACTCGGCCTGTATTCACTCGAGTTTAGAAGAATGAGAGGGGATCTCATTGAAACATATAAAATTCTGACAGGACTGGACAGACTGGATGCAGGGAGGATGTTTCCCTTGGTTGGGGGATCTAGAACGAAGGGGTCACAGTCTCAGGATACGGGATAGGACATTGAGGACTGAGATGAGGAGAAATTTCTTCATTCAGAGGATGGTGAACCTGTGGAATTCTCTACCACAGAAGGCTGTGGAGGCCAAGTCACTGAATATATTTAAGAAGGAAATAGATAGATTTCTGGACACAGAAGGCATCAAAGGGTTTATGGAGAGAGCAGGAATATGGTATTGAGATAGAGGATCAGCCATGATGATATTGAATGGCGGGGCAGGCTCGAAGGGCCGAATGGCCTACCGTTGCTCCCATTTTCTAATTTTCTATGTTTCTGTCTCTTTCTCTCTCTCTTTCTCACTCTCTATCTGTCACTCTTTCTCTCTTTCGTCTCCCTCTCACTCGCTGTCTGTCACTTTCTCTCTCTCTCTCACTCACTCTCTGTCTGTCACTCGCTCTCTCTTTCTGTCTCACTCACTGTTTGTCAATCTCTCTCTCTTGTCTCTCTCTCACTCTCTGTCTGTCACTCGCTCTCTCTGTTTCTCTCTCAGTCTTTCTCTCTGTGTCTCTCTCTCGCTCTGTCTCTCTCAACCTCTGTCTTTCACTCTCTTTGTCTCTCTCTCTATCTCACTCTCTGTCTGTCACACGCTGCCTCTCTCTCTCTCTATCTCTCTCTCACCCTCTGTCTGTCACTCTTTCTCTTTCTGTCTTTCTATCTGTCTCTCTGCTCTGTCTTTCTCTCACTCTGTCTCTCTCTCTCTCTCACTGTCACACTCTCTGTCTCCCTCTCATCCTCTGTCTGTTAGTCTCCCTCTCTCTATCTATCTCTCTTGCTCTGTCTCTCTCTCACTCTCCGTCTCTCTCTCACTCTGTCTCTCTCTCACTCTTTGCCTGTCACTCTCTCTGTCCCTCTCTGTCTCTCTCTCTCTCACTTTCTATCTGTCACTCTCTGTCTCTCTCACTGTCTCTCTCTCTCACTTTCTCTCTCTGTCTTTCGATCTGTCTCTCCCGCACTGTCTTTCTCTCACTCTGTCTCTGTCTCTCTATCTCACTCTCTGTCTGTCACACTCTTTCTCTCTCTCACTATCTCTCTCTCACTATCTGTCAGTCTGCCTCTCTCTCTGTCTCTCACTCTCTGTCAGTCACATTCTATGTCTTTCCCTCTGTCTCTCTCTCTCTCTCTCACTCTCTTCGTCTCTCTCTCTCTGTCTCTCTCACTCTTGACCTGTCATTCTCTCTGACTCACACTCTCTCTCTGTCACTCTCCCTCTCTATCTCTTTATCTCTTGGGCTCACTCTCTCTCTGTCTCTCTCTCTCTGTTCCATCCTCTGACTCTCTCTCTCAGTCTCTCTCCATCTCTTGGTCTCTCTCTCTCTTTCTGTCTCTCTCTATCTATCTGTCACTCCATCTGCCACTCTCACTCTATGTCTGTCACTCTCTCTGTCTCTTGCTCTGTCTCACTCTCTCGCTCTGTCTCTCTCTCTCTCACTCTCTGTCTGTCACTCTGTCTCTCGATCTGTCTCTCCCTCTCTGTCTCTCGCTCACTCTCTCTCTGTCTCTCACTCTGTCACCTTCTCTCTCTCTCTCTGTCTCTCTCTCTGTCTCTCTTTGTCTCTCACTCTCTGTCTGTCACACTCTTAGTCTCTCCCTCTGTCTCTCTCTCTCACTCTCTCCGTCTCTCTCTCTGTCTCTCTCTCACTCTTGATCTTTCAATCTATGTCTCTCACTCTCTCTGTCACTCTCCCTCTCTATTTCGTCTATCTCTTAGTCACTCTCTCTCTCTCTCTGTCTCCCCCTGTTGCTCTCTCTCCCTCTGTTCCATTCTCTGACTCTCTCTCTCGGTCTCTCTTCATCCCTTGGTCTCTCTTTCTTTCTGTCCCTCTCTCTCTTTCTCACTCTATCTGTCACTCTCTATGCCAATCTCTCAGTCTCTCTCCCACACTATGTCTGTCACTTTCATTGTCTCTCGCTCTGTCTCTCGCTCTGTCTCTCTCCCCTATCGGTCCGCCCCTCCCCTCTCGGTCCGCCCCCCTCCCCTCTCGGTCTGTTCCCCCCTCCCCTCTCGGTCCGCCCCTCTCCCCTCTCGGTCCGCCCCTCTCCCCTCTCGGTCCGCCCCTCTCCCCTCTCGGTCCGCCCCTCTCCCCTCTCGGTCCGCCCCCCTCCCCTCTCGGTCCGCCCCTCTCCCCTCTCGGTCCGCCCCTCTCCCCTCTCGGTCCGCCCCTCTCCCCTCTCGGTCCGCCCCTCTCCCCTCTCGGTCCGCCCCTCTCCCCTCTCGGTCCGCCCCTCTCCCCTCTCGGTCCGCCCCTCCCCTCTCGGTCCGCCCCTCTCCCCTCTCGGTCCGCCCCCCTCCCCTCTCGGTCCGCCCCTCCCCTCTCGGTCCGTCCCTCTCCCCTCTCGGTCCGCCCCTCTCCCCTCTCGGTCCGCCCCCCTCCCCTCTCGGTCCGCCCCTCTCCCCTCTCGGTCCGCCCCTCCCCTCTCGGTCCGTCCCTCTCCCCTCTCGGTCCGCCCCTCTCCCCTCTCGGTCCGCCCCTCTCCTCTCTCGGTCCGCCCCCCTCCCCTCTCGGTCCGTCCCTCTCCCCTCTCGGTCCGCCCCTCTCCCCTCTCGGTCCGCCCCTCTCCTCTCTCGGTCCGCCCCCCTCCCCTCTCGGTCCGTCCCTCTCCCCTCTCGGTCCGCCCCTCCCCTCTCGGTCCGCCCCTCTCCGCTCTCGGTGCGCCCCTCTCCCCTCTCTCGGTCCGCCCCTCTCCCCTCTCGGTCCGCCCCTCTCCTCTCTCGGTCCGCCCCTCTCCCCTCTCGGTCCGCCCCTCTCCACTCTCGGTCCGCCCCTCTCCCCTCTCGGTCCGCCCCTCTCCCCTCTCGGTCCGCCCCTCTCCCCTCTCGGTCCGCCCCTCTCCCCTCTCGGTCCGCCCCTCTCCCCTCTCGGTCCGCCCCTCTCCCCCCTCGGTCCGCCCCTCTCCCCTCTCGGTCCGCCCCTCTCCCCTCTCGGTCCGCCCCTCCCCTCTCGGTCCGCCCCCCTCCCCTCTCGGTCCGCCCCTCCCCCCTCTCGGTCCGCCCCTCTCCCCTCTCGGTCCGCCCCTCCCCTCTCGGTCCGCCCCTCCCCCCTCTCGGTCCGCCCCTCTCCCCTCTCTCGGTCCGCCCCTCTCCCCTCTCGGTCCGCCCCTCTCCCCTCTCGGTCCGCCCCTCTCCCCTCTCGGTCCGCCCCTCTCCCCTCTCGGTCCGCCCCTCTCCCCCCTCGGTCCGCCCCTCTCCCCTCTCGGTCCGCCCCTCTCCCCTCTCGGTCCGTCCCTCTCCCCTCTCGGTCCGCCCCTCTCCCCTCTCGGTCCGCCCCTCTCCCCCCTCGGTCCGCCCCTCCCCCCTCTCGGTCCGCCCCTCTCCCCTCTCGGTCCGCCCCTCTCCCCTCTCGGTCCGCCCCTCTCCCCTCTCGGTCCGCCCCTCTCCCCTCTCGGTCCCCCCTCTCCCCTCTCGGTCCGCCCCTCTCCCCTCTCGGTCCGCCCCTCCCCTCTCGGTCCGCCCCCCTCCCCTCTCGGTCCGCCCCTCTCCCCTCTCGGTCCGCCCCTCTCCCCTCTCGGTCCGCCCCTCTCCCCTCTCGGTCCGCCCCTCTCCCCTCTCGGTCCGCCCCCCTCCCCTCTCGGTCCGTCCCTCTCCCCTCTCGGTCCGCCCCTCTCCGCACTCGGTCCGCCCCTCTCCCCTCTCGGTCCGCCCCTCTCCCCTCTCGGTCCGCCCCTCTCCGCTCTCGGTCCGCCCCTCCCCTCTCGGTCCGCCCCTCTCCCCTCTCGGTCCGCCCCTCTCCCCTCTCGGTCCGCCCCTCTCCCCTCTCGGTCCGCCCCTCTCCCCTCTCGGTCCGCCCCTCTCCCCTCTCTGTCCGCCCCTCCCCCCTCTCGGTCCGCCCCTCTCCGCCCTCGGTCCGCCCCTCTCCCCTCTCGGTCCGCCCCCCTCCCCTCTCGGTCCGCCCCCCTCCCCTCTCGGTCCGCCCCCCTCCCCTCTCGGTCCGCCCCCCTCCCCTCTCGGTCCGCCCCTCTCCCCTCTCGGTCCGCCCCTCTCCCCTCTCGGTCCGCCCCTCTCCCCTCTCGGTCCGCCCCTCTCCCCTCTCGGTCCGCCCCTCTCCCCTCTCGGTCCGTCCCTCTCCCCTCTCGGTCCGCCCCCCTCCCCTCTCGGTCCGTCCCTCTCCCCTCTCGGTCCGCCCCTCTCCCCTCTCGGTCCGCCCCTCTCCCCTCTCGGTCCGCCCCTCTCCCCTCTCGGTCCGCCCCTCTCCCCTCTCGGTCCGCCCCTCTCCCCTCTCGGTCCGCCCCTCTCCCCTCTCGGTCCGCCCCTCTCCCCTCTCGGTCCGCCCCTCTCCCCTCTCGGTCCGCCCCTCTCCCCTCTCGGTCCGCCCCTCCCCCCTCTCGGTCCGCCCCTCTCCCCTCTCGGTCCGCCCCTCTCCCCTCTCGGTCCGCCCCTCTCCCCTCTCGGTCCGCCCCTCTCCCCTCTCGGTCCGCCCCCCTCCCCTCTCGGTCCGCCCCTCTCCCCTCTCGGTCCGCCCCTCTCCGCTCTCGGTCCGCCCCTCTCCCCTCTCGGTCCGCCCCTCTCCCCTCTCGGTCCGCCCCTCCCCCCTCTCGGTCCGTTCCTCTCCCCTCTCGGTCCGCCCCCCTCCCCTCTCGGTCCGCCCCTCTCCCCTCTCGGTCCGCCCCCCTCCCCTCTCGGTCCGCCCCTCTCCCCTCTCGGTCCGCCCCCCTCCCCTCTCGGTCCGCCCCTCTCCCCTCTCGGTCCGCCCCTCTCCGCTCTCGGTCCGCCCCTCTCCCCTCTCGGTCCGCCCCTCTCCCCTCTCGGTCCGCCCCTCTCCCCTCTCGGTCCGCCCCCCTCCCCTCTCGGTCCGCCCCTCTCCCCTCTCGGTCCGCCCCTCTCCGCTCTCGGTCCGCCCCTCTCCCCTCTCGGTCCGCCCCCCTCCCCTCTCGGTCCGCCCCTCTCCCCTCTCGGTCCGCCCCTCTCCCCCCTCTCGGTCCGCCCCTCTCCGCTCTCGGTCCGCCCCTCTCCCCTCTCGGTCCGTCCCTCTCCCCTCTCGGTCCGCCCCTCTCCCCTCTCGGTCCGCCCCTCTCCCCTCTCGGTCCGCCCCTCTCCCCTCTCGGTCCGCCCCTCTCCCCTCTCGGTCCGCCCCTCTCCCCTCTCGGTCCGCCCCTCTCCCCTCTCGGTCCGCCCCTCTCCCCCCTCTCGGTCCGCCCCCTCCCCCCTCTCGGTCCGCCCCTCTCCGCTCTCGGTCCGCCCCCCTCCCCCCTCTCGGTCCGCCCCTCTCCCCTCTCGGTCCGTCCCTCTCCCCTCTCGGTCCGCCCCTCTCCCCTCTCGGTCCGCCCCCCTCCCCTCTCGGTCCGCCCCTCTCCCCTCTCGGTCCGCCCCTCTCCCCCCTCTCGGTCCGCCCCTCTCCCCTCTCGGTCCGCCCCTCCCCTCTCGGTCCGCCCCTCTCCTCTCTCGGTCCGCCCCTCCCCCCTCTCGGTCCGCCCCTCTCCCCTCTCGGTCCGTCCCTCTCCCCTCTCGGTCCGCCCCTCTCCCCTCTCGGTCCGCCCCTCTCCCCTCTCCCCTCTCGGTCCGCCCCTCTCCCCTCTCGGTCCGCCCCTCTCCCCTCTCGGTCCGCCCCTCCCCTCTCGGTCCGCCCCTCTCCCCTCTCGGTCCGTTCCTCTCCCCTCTCGGTCCGCCCCTCTCCCCTCTCGGTCCGTTCCTCTCCCCTCTCGGTCCGCCCCTCCCCTCTCTCGGTCCGCCCCTCTCCCCTCTCGGTCCGCCCCTCTCCCCTCTCGGTCCGCTCCTCTCCCCTCTCGGTCCGCCCCTCTCCCCTCTCGGTCCGCCCCTCCCCTCTCTCGGTCCGCCCCTCTCCCCTCTCGGTCCGCCCCTCTCCCCTCTCGGTCCGCCCCTCTCCCCTCTCTCGGTCCGCCCCTCTCCCCTCTCGGTCCGCCCCTCTCCTCTCTCGGTCCGCCCCTCTCCCCTCTCGGTCCGCCCCTCTCCCCTCTCGGTCCGCCCCTCTCCCCTCTCGGTCCGCCCCTCTCCCCTCTCGGTCCGCCCCTCTCCCCTCTCGGTCCGCCCCTCTCCCCTCTCGGTCCGCCCCTCCCCTCTCTCGGTCCGCCCCTCTCCCCTCTCGGTCCGCCCCTCTCCCCTCTCGGTCCGTTCCCCTCCCCTCTCGGTCCGTTCCCCTCCCCTCTCGGTCCGCCCCTCTCCCCTCTCGGTCCGCCCCTCTCCCCTCTCGGTCCGCCCCTCTCCCCTCTCGGTCCGCCCCTCTCCCCTCTCGGTCCGCCCCCCTCCCCTCTCGGTCCGCCCCCCTCTCCCCTCTCGGTCCGCCCCTCCCCCCTCTCGGTCCACCCCTCTCCCCTCTCGTTCCGCCCCTCTCCCCTCTCGGTCCGCCCCTCTCCCCTCTCGGTCCGCCCCTCTCCCCTCTCGGTCCGCCCCCCTCCCCTCTCGGTCCGCCCCCCTCCCCTCTCGGTCCGCCCCCCTCCCCTCTCGGTCCGCTCCCCTCCCCTCTCGGTCCGCCCCTCTCCCCTCTCGGTCCGCCCCTCTCCCCTCTCGGTCCGCCCCTCTCCCCTCTCGGTCCGCCCCCCTCCCCTCTCGGTCCGCTCCCCTCCCCTCTCGGTCCGCCCCTCTCCCCTCTCGGTCCGCCCCTCTCCCCTCTCGGTCCGCCCCTCTCCCCTCTCGGTCCGCCCCTCTCCCCTCTCGGTCCGCCCCTCTCCCCTCTCGGTCCGCCCCTCTCCCCTCTCGCTCTGTCTCTCTCCCCTCTCGGTCCGCCCCCCTCCCCTCTCGGTCCGCTCCCCTCCCCTCTCGGTCCGCTCCCCTCCCCTCTCGGTCCGCCCCTATCCCCTCTCGGTCCGCCCCTCTCCGCCCTCGGTCCGCCCCTCTCCGCCCTCGGTCCGCCCCCCTCCCCTCTCGGTCCGCTCCCCTCCCCTCTCGGTCCGCCCCTCTCCCCTCTCGGTCCGCCCCTCTCCCCTCTCGGTCCGCCCCTCTCCCCTCTCGGTCCCCCCCTCTCCCCTCTCGGTCCGCCCCTCTCCCCTCTCGGTCCGCCCCTCTCCCTCTCGGTCCGCCCCCCTCTCCCCTCTCGGTCCGCCCCTCTCCCCTCTCGGTCCGTTCCTCTCCCCTCTCGGTCCGCCCCTCTCCCCTCTCGGTCCGCCCCTCTCCCCTCTCGGTCCGCCCCTCTCCCCTCTCGGTCCGCCCCTCTCCCCTCTCGGTCCGCCCCTCCCCTCTCGGTCCGCCCCTCTCCCCTCTCGGTCCGCCCCTCTCCCCTCTCGGTCCGCCCCTCTCCCCTCTCGGTCCGCCCCTCTCCCCTCTCGGTCCGCCCCTCTCCTCTCTCGGTCCGCCCCTCTCCCCTCTCGGTCCGCCCCTCTCCCCTCTCGGTCCACCCCTCTCCCCTCTCGGTCCGCCCCTCTCCCCTCTCGGTCCGCCCCTCTCCCCTCTCGGTCCGTCCCTCTCCCCTCTCGGTCCGCCCCTCTCCCCTCTCGGTCCACCCCTCTCCCCTCTCGGTCCGCCCCTCTCCCCTCTCGGTCCGCCCCTCTCCCCTCTCGGTCCGTCCCTCTCCCCTCTCTCGGTCCGCCCCTCTCCCCTCTCGGTCCGCCCCTCTCCCCTCTCGGTCCGCCCCCTCTCCCCTCTCGGTCCGCCCCTCTCCCCTCTCGGTCCGCCCCTCTCCCCTCTCTCGGTCCGTCCCTCTCCCCTCTCGGTCCGCCCCTCTCCCCTCTCGGTCCGCTCCTCTCCCCTCTCGGTCCGTCCCCCTCCCCTCTCGGTCCGCCCCTCTCCCCTCTCGGTCCGCCCCCCTCTCCCCTCTCGGTCCGCCCCTCTCCCCTCTCGGTCCGCCCCTCTCCCCTCTCGGTCCGCCCCTCTCCCCTCTCGGTCCGCCCCTCTCCCCTCTCGGTCCGCCCCTCTCCCCTCTCGGTCCGTTCCTCTCCCCTCTCGGTCCGTCCCTCTCCCCTCTCTCGGTCCGTCCCTCTCCCCTCTCGGTCCGCTCCTCTCCCCTCTCGGTCCGCCCCTCTCCCCTCTCGGTCCGCCCCTCTCCCCTCTCGGTCCGCCCCTCTCCCCTCTCGGTCCGCCCCTCTCCCCTCTCGGTCCGCTCCTCTCCCCTCTCGGTCCGCCCCTCTCCCCTCTCGGTCCGCCCCTCTCCCCTCTCGGTCCGCCCCTCTCCCCTCTCGGTCCGTCCCTCTCCCCTCTCGGTCCGCCCCTCTCCCCTCTCTCGGTCCGCCCCTCTCCCCTCTCGGTCCGCTCCTCTCCCCTCTCGGTCCGCCCCTCTCCCCTCTCGGTCCGCCCCTCTCCCCTCTCGGTCCTCCCCTCTCCCCTCTCGGTCCGCTCCTCTCCCCTCTCGGTCCGCCCCTCCCCTCTCGGTCCGCCCCTCTCCCCTCTCGGTCCGCCCCCCTCCCCTCTCGGTCCGTCCCTCTCCCCTCTCGGTCCGCCCCTCTCCCCTCTCGGTCCTCCCCTCTCCCCTCTCGGTCCGCTCCTCTCCCCTCTCGGTCCGCCCCTCCCCTCTCGGTCCGCCCCTCTCCCCTCTCGGTCCGCCCCCCTCCCCTCTCGGTCCGTCCCTCTCCCCTCTCGGTCCGCCCCTCTCCCCTCTCGGTCCGCCCCTCTCCCCTCTCGGTCCCCCCCTCTCCCCTCTCGGTCCGCCCCTCTCCCCTCTCGGTCCGTCCCTCTCCCCTCTCGGTCCGCCCCTCTCCCCTCTCGGTCCGTCCCTCTCCCCTCTCGGTCCGCCCCTCTCCCCTCTCGGTCCGCTCCTCTCCCCTCTCGGTCCGTCCCCCTCCCCTCTCGGTCCGCCCCTCTCCCTCTCGGTCCGCCCCTCTCCCCTCTCGGTCCGCCCCTCTCCGCCCTCGGTCCGCCCCTCTCCTCTCTCGGTCCGTCCCTCTCCCCTCTCGGTCCGCCCCTCTCCCCTCTCGGTCCGCTCCTCTCCCCTCTCGGTCCGCCCCTCTCCCCTCTCGGTCCGTCCCTCTCCCCTCTCGGTCCGCCCCTCTCCCCTCTCGGTCCGTCCCTCTCCCCTCTCGGTCCGCCCCTCTCCTCTCTCGGTCCGCCCCTCTCCCCTCTCGGTCCGCCCCTCTCCCCTCTCGGTCCGCCCCTCTCCCCTCTCGGTCCGCCCCTCTCCCCTCTCGGTCCGCCCCTCTCCCCTCTCGGTCCGCCCCTCTCCCCTCTCGGTCCGCCCCTCTCCCCTCTCGGTCCGCCCCTCTCCCCTCTCGGTCCGCCCCTCTCCCTCTCTCGGTCCGCCCCCCTCCCCTCTCGGTCCGCCCCTCTCCCCTCTCGGTCCGCCCCTCTCCCCTCTCGGTCCGCCCCTCTCCCCTCTCGGTCCGCCCCTCTCCCCTCTCGGTCCGCCCCTCTCCCCTCTCGGTCCGCCCCTCTCCCCTCTCGGTCCGCCCCTCTCCCCTCTCGGTCCGCCCCTCTCCCCTCTCGGTCCGCCCCTCTCCCCTCTCGGTCCGCCCCCCTCCCCTCTCGGTCCGCCCCCCTCCCCTCTCGGTCCGCCCCTCTCCCCTCTCGGTCCGCCCCTCTCCCCTCTCGGTCCGCCCCTCTCCCCTCTCGGTCCGCCCCTCTCCCCTCTCGGTCCGCCCCTCTCCCCTCTCGGTCCGCTCCTCTCCGCTCTCGGTCCGCCCCTCTCCCCTCTCGGTCCCCCCTCCCCCCTCTCGGTCCCCCCTCCCCCCTCTCGGTCCGCCCCTCTCCTCTCTCGGTCCGCCCCCCTCCCCCCTCTCTCGGTCCGCCCCTCTCCCCTCTCGGTCTGCCCCTCTCCCCTCTCGGTCCGCCCCTCTCCCCTCTCGGTCCGCCCCTCTCCCCTCTCGGTCCCCCCTCCCCCCTCTCGGTCCGCCCCTCTCCCCTCTCGGTCCCCCCTCCCCCCTCTCGGTCCCCCCCTCCCCCCTCTCGGTCCGCCCCTCTCCTCTCTCGGTCCGCCCCCCTCCCCCCTCTCTCGGTCCGCCCCTCTCCCCTCTCGGTCCGCCCCCCTCCCCTCTCGGTCCGCCCCTCTCCCCTCTCGGTCCGCCCCTCTCCCCTCTCGGTCCGCCCCTCTCCGCCCTCGGTCCGCCCCTCTCCCCTCTCGGTCCGCCCCTCTCCCCTCTCGTCCGCCCCTCTCCGCTCTCGGTCCGTTCCCCTCCCCTCTCGGTCCGCCCCTCCCCTCTCGGTCCGTTCCCCTCCCCTCTCGGTCCGCCCCTCTCCGCTCTCGGTCCGTTCCCCTCCCCTCTCGGTCCGCCCCTCCCCTCTCGGTCCGCCCCTCCCCCCTCTCGGTCCGCCCCTCTCCCCTCTCGGTCCGCCCCTCTCCCCTCTCGGTCCGCCCCTCTCCCCTCTCGGTCCGCCCCTCTCCCCTCTCGGTCCGCCCCTCTCCCCTCTCGGTCCGCCCCTCTCCCCTCTCGGTCCGCCCCCCTCCCCTCTCGGTCCGCCCCCCTCCCCTCTCGGTCCGCCCCTCTCCCCTCTCGGTCCGCCCCTCTCCCCTCTCGGTCCGCCCCTCTCCCCTCTCGGTCCGCCCCTCTCCCCTCTCGGTCCGCCCCTCTCCCCTCTCGGTCCGCCCCTCTCCCCTCTCGGTCCGCTCCTCTCCCCTCTCGGTCCGCCCCTCTCCCCTCTCGGTCCGCCCCCCTCCCCCCTCGGTCCGCCCCTCTCCCCTCTCGGTCCGCCCCTCTCCCCCCTCGGTCCGCCCCTCTCCCCTCTCGGTCCGCCCCTCTCCCCCTCTCGGTCCGCCCCTCTCCTCTCTCGGTCCGCCCCTCTCCCCTCTCGGTCCGCCCCTCTCCTCTCTCGGTCCGCCCCTCCCCTCTCTCGGTCCGCCCCTCCCCCCTCTCGGTCCCCCCTCTCCCCTCTCGGTCCGCCCCTCTCCCCTCTCGGTCCGCCCCTTCTCCCCTCTCGGTCCGCCCCTCTCCGCTCTCGGTCCGCCCCTCTCCCCTCTCGGTCGGCCCCTCCCCCCTCTCGGTCCGCCCCTCTCCCCTCTCGGTCGGCCCCTCTCCCCTCTCGGTCCGCCCCTCTCCCCTCTCGGTCCGCCCCTCTCCCCTCTCGGTCCGCCCCTCTCCCCTCTCGGTCCGCCCCTCTCCCCTCTCTCGGTCCGCCCCTCTCCCCTCTCGGTCCGCCCCTCTCCCCTCTCGGTCCGCCCCTCTCCCCTCTCGGTCCGCCCCTCTCCCCTCTCGGTCCGCCCCTCTCCCCTCTCGGTCCGCCCCTCTCCCCTCTCGGTCCGCCCCTCTCCCCTCTCGGTCCGCCCCCCTCCCCTCTCGGTCCGTCCCTCTCCCCTCTCGGTCCGCCCCTCTCCCCTCTCGGTCCGCCCCTCTCCCTCTCGGTCCGCCCCTCTCCCCTCTCGGTCCGCCCCTCTCCCCTCTCGGTCCGCCCCTCTCCCCTCTCGGTCCGCCCCTCTCCCCTCTCGGTACTCTCCTCTCCACTCTCGGTACTCTCCTCTTCACTCTCGGTCCGCCCCTCTCCCCTCTCTCGGTCCGCCCCCCTCTCCCCTCTTGGTACACTCCTCTCCACTCTCGGTCCGCCCCTCTCCCCTCTCTCGGTCGGCCCCTCTCCACTCTCGGTACACTCCTCTCCACTGATTAATCAAATGCACCACACCCCTTAGTGCACCGAATCCCCTCACTCACCAAATCCCAATTATAGACTCTGTCGATAGCTGCTACTCCGTGCTCCCTGACCTCTGGGGAACACCACTGTGTACCATCCTCCATTCCGAACTCAAACCGTTCACTACCACTATCTGTTTCCTGTCACTTAGCCAATTTCATACACTGCCCCTTTTATTCCATGGGATTCAATTTTGCTGACAAGACCTTTATGTGTCACTTTATCAAATGCCTTTTGGAAGTCCATATACACCACATCAACCGTATTACCCTCATCAACCCTCTCTGTTACCTCAAGAAAATCTCAATCAACTTAGTTAAACACGATTTGCCTTTAACAAATCTGTGCTGGCTTTTCTTTATAAATCCACACTTGTCCAAGCGACTATTAATTTTGTCTCGGATTATCGTTACTAAAAGCTTCTCCGCCACCGAGGTTAAACTGACTGGCCTGTAGTTACCAGGTTTATTCTTTTTTTGAACAAGGGTGTAACATTTGCAATTCTCCAGTCCTCTGGCACCACCCCCGTATCTCAGGAGGATTGGAAGATTAAGGCCAGTACCTCCACAATTTCCACCCTTACTTCCCTCAGCAACCTAGGATGCATCCCATCCAAACTGGGTGACTTATCCACTTTAGGTACAGCTAGCCTTTCTAGTATCTCCCATTTATCATTTTTAGCCCATCCAATATCTCAACTTTCTCTTCTTTTACTGTGACTTTTGCAGCATTTTCTTCCTTGGTAAAGACAGATGCAAAGTATTCATTTAGTACCTCAGCCAGGCCCTCTGCCTCCATCCGTAGATCTCCTTTATGGTCCCAAATCGACCCCACCCCTCCTCTTACTACCCGTTTACTGTTTACATGCCTATCGCAGACTTTTGGATTCCCTTTTATGTTAACCGCCAGTCTATTCTCATAATCTCTCTTTGCCCCTCTTAATTCTTTTTTCACTTCTCCTTTGTACTTTTTACTTTCAGCCTGGTTCTCACTTGTATTATCAAACTGACATCTGTCATACACCCGTTTTCTGTAACCTCCTCCAGCCCTACAACCCTCTGCACGCTTCGTTTCTCCTCAACTTGATTCACCCCACCATTGGCAGCCGTGCCTTCAGCTGTCTCGGCCTTATGCTCTGGAATCCCGTCCGTAAACCTCTTGGGGTCTCGACCTCTCTCTCCTCCTTTAAGATACTCACTAAAACTACCTTTGTGAGGGGGATGGAATCTGTGGTCAGGGAACAGAGTTTGTGATGGGGACCTAAGAAAATGGTTGTCAACGGAGAATAGGGAGGGACTAAGTAAGAGAGAGTCCAAAGTTCAAGTCAGATGTCCCGTGATAAGATGATAGATAGGGTGGAGTCAGGTTGGAGCACTGGCAGACCAATGTCCAGGTTTGGAGGTAGGCTAGGACAGCGAGCAGGGGTGTCACAGTGAGCCTGCTAATGTTTACAGGGTGTTTCTGTGAGACTCAATCTTTACAGTTTGCTTCTGTGAGACTGTTAATGTTTACAGGGTGTTTCTGTGAAGCTGTTACTATTTATGGTGTATTTATCTGAGATTAGTTATATTTACAGTTCCTTTATTTATAATCCATTTATATTTATAGTGTGTTTCTGTGAGATTTGTAATGTTTACAGGGTGTTTCTGAGAGACTGTCAATATTTAGAGGCTGTTTCTTTGAGACTGTTAATGTTTAAAATGTGTTTCTGTTTACAGGGTGTTTCTGTGAGACTTGTGATATTTGCAGGGCATTTTTGTGGGTCTGTTAGTGTTCATAGACTCTTTCTGTGAGGCTGTTAATGTTTACAGGGTGTTTCTGAGGCTGTTTCTGTGAGTATTAATGCCCACAGGCTGTTTCTGTGAGTGTTGATGTTTACAGGGTGTTTCTGAGTGCTAATGTTTACAGGGTGTTTCTGTGAGTCTGTTAATGTTTACAGAGTGATTCTTTGAGTCTGGTAATGTTTACAGGTTGTTTCCGTGAGGCTGTTAATGTTTACAGGTTGTATCCGTGAGGCTGTTAATGTTTACAGTTTGTTTCTGTGAGACTGTTAATGTTTACAGGGTGCTTCTCTGTGTGTTAATGTTGACAGGGTGTTTCTGTGAGTGTTAATGTTTACAGGCTGTTTCTGTGAGTATTAATGCACACAGGCTGTTTCTGTGAGTGTTGATGTTTACAGGGTGTTTCTGAGTGCTAATGTTTACAGGGTGTTTCTGTGAGTGTTAATGTTTACAGAGTGATTCTTTGAGTCTGGTAATGTTTACAGGGTGTTTCTGTGAGTGTTAACATTTACAGGGTGTTTCTGTGAGTGTTAATGTTTACAGGCTGTTTCTGTGAGTGTTAATGTTTACAGGCTGTTTCTGTGAGTGTTAATGTTTACAGGGTGTTTCTGTGAGTGTTAATGTTTACAAGGTGTTTCTGTGAGTGTTAATGTTTACAGGCTGTTTCTGTGAGTGTTAATGTTTACAAGGTGTTTCTGTGAGTGTTAATGTTTACAGGGTGTTTCTGTGAGTGTTAATGTTTACAGGATGTTTCTGTGAGTGTTAATGTTTACAGGGTGTTTCTGTGAGTGTTAATGTTTACAGGATGTTTCTGTGAGTGTTAATGTTTACAGGGTGTTTCTGTGAGTGTTAATGTTTACAGGGTGTTTCTGTGAGTGTTAATGTTTACAGGGTGTTTCTGTGAGTGTTAATGTTTACAGGGTGTTTCTGTGAGTGTTAATGTTTACAGGGTGTTTCTGTGAGTGTTAATGTTTACAGGGTGTTTCTGTGAGTGTTAATGTTTACAGGATGTTTCTGTGAGTGTTAATGTTTACAGGGTGTTTCTGTGAGTGTTAATGTTTACAGGGTGTTTCTGTGAGTGTTAATGTTTACAGGCTGTTTCTGTGAGTGTTAATGTTTACAGGGTGTTTCTGTGAGTGTTAATGTTTACAGGATGTTTCTGTGAGTGTTAATGTTTACAGGGTGTTTCTGTGAGTGTTAATGTTTACAGGGTGTTTCTGTGAGTGTTAATGTTTACAGGCTGTTTCTGTGAGTGTTAATGTTTACAGGGTGTTTCTGTGAGTGTTAATGTTTACAGGGTGTTTCTGTGAGTGTTAATGTTTACAAGGTGTTTCTGTGAGTGTTAATGTTTACAGGGTGTTTCTGTGAGTGTTAATGTTTACAGGGTGTTTCTGTGAGTGTTAATGTTTACAGGGTGTTTCTGTGAGTGTTAATGTTTACAGGGTGTTTCTGTGAGTGTTAATGTTTACAGGGTGTTTCTGTGAGTGTTAATGTTTACAGGGTGTTTCTGTGAGTGTTAATGTTTACAGGGTGTTTCTGTGAGTGTTAATGTTTACAGGATGTTTCTGTGAGTGTTAATGTTTACAGGATGTTTCTGTGAGTGTTAATGTTTACAGGGTGTTTCTGTGAGTGTTAATGTTTACAGGATGTTTCTGTGAGTGTTAATGTTTACAGGGTGTTTCTGTGAGTGTTAATGTATACAGGGTGTTTCTGTGAGTGTTAATGTTTACAGGGTGTTTCTGTGAGTGTTAATGTTTACAGGGTGTTTCTGTGAGTGTTAATGTTTACATGGTGTTTCTGTGAGTGTTGATGTTTACAGGGTGTTTCTGTGAGTGTTAATGTTTACAGGGTGTTTCTGTGAGTGTTAATGTTTACAGGGTGTTTCTGTGAGTGTTAATGTTTACAGGCTGTTTCTGTGAGTGTTAATGTTTACAGGGTGTTTCTGTGAGTGTTAATGTTTACAGGGTGTTTCTGTGAGTGTTAATGTTTACAGGGTGTTTCTGTGAGTGTTAATGTTTACAGGCTGTTTCTGTGAGTGTTAATGTTTACAGGGTGTTTCTGTGAGTGTTAATGTTTACAGGGTGTTTCTGTGAGTGTTAATGTTTACAGGGTGTTTCTGTGAGTGTTAATGTTTACAGGGTGTTTCTGTGAGTGTTAATGTTTACAGGGTGTTTCTGTGAGTGTTAATGTTTACAGGGTGTTTCTGTGAGTGTTAATGTTTACAGGGTGTTTCTGTGAGTGTTAATGTTTACAGGATGTTTCTGTGAGTGTTAATGTTTACAGGGTGTTTCTGTGAGTGTTAATGTTTACAGGGTGTTTCTGTGAGTGTTAATGTTTACAGGGTGTTTCTGTGAGTGTTAATGTTTACAGGGTGTTTCTGTGAGTGTTAATGTTTACAGGGTGTTTCTGTGAGTGTTAATGTTTACAGGGTGTTTCTGTGAGTGTTAATGTTTACAGGGTGTTTCTGTGAGTGTTAATGTTTACAGGCTGTTTCTGTGAGTGTTAATGTTTACAGGATGTTTCTGTGAGTGTTAATGTTTACAGGGTGTTTCTGTGAGTGTTAATGTTTACAAGGTGTTTCTGTGAGTGTTAATGTTTACAGGCTGTTTCTGTGAGTGTTAATGTTTACAAGGTGTTTCTGTGAGTGTTAATGTTTACAGGGTGTTTCTGTGAGTGTTAATGTTTACAGGATGTTTCTGTGAGTGTTAATGTTTACATGGTGTTTCTGTGAGTGTTAATGTTTCCAGGGTGTTTCTGTGAGTGTTAATGTTTACAGGGTGTTTCTGTGAGTGTTAATGTTTACAGGGTGTTTCTGTGAGTGTTAATGTTTACAGGGTGTTTCTGTGAGTGTTAATGTTTACAGGGTGTTTCTGTGAGTGTTAATGTTTACAGGATGTTTCTGTGAGTGTTAATGTTTACAGGGTGTTTCTGTGAGTGTTAATGTTTACAGGGTGTTTCTGTGAGTGTTAATGTTTACAGGCTGTTTCTGTGAGTGTTAATGTTTACAGGATGTTTCTGTGAGTGTTAATGTTTACAGGGTGTTTCTGTGAGTGTTAATGTTTACAGGGTGTTTCTGTGAGTGTTAATGTTTACAGGGTGTTTCTGTGAGTGTTAATGTTTACAGGGTGTTTCTGTGAGTGTTAATGTTTACAGGATGTTTCTGTGAGTGTTAATGTTTACAGGGTGTTTCTGTGAGTGTTAATGTTTACAGGATGTTTCTGTGAGTGTTATTGTTTACAGGGTGTTTCTGTGAGTGTTAATGTTTACAGGATGTTTCTGTGAGTGTTAATGTTTACAGGGTGTTTCTGTGAGTGTTAATGTTTACAGGGTGTTTCTGTGAGTGTTAATGTTTACAGGGTGTTTCTGTGAGTGTTAATGTTTACAGGGTGTTTCTGTGAGTGTTAATGTTTACATGGTGTTTCTGTGAGTGTTGATGTTTACAGGGTGTTTCTGTGAGTGTTAATGTTTACAGGGTGTTTCTGTGAGTGTTAATGTTTACAAGGTGTTTCTGTGAGTGTTAATGTTTACAGGGTGTTTCTGTGAGTGTTAATGTTTACAGGCTGTTTCTGTGAGTGTTAATGTTTACAGGGTGTTTCTGTGAGTGTTAATGTTTACAGGGTGTTTCTGTGAGTGTTAATGTTTACAGGATGTTTCTGTGAGTGTTAATGTTTACAGGGTGTTTCTGTGAGTGTTAATGTTTACAGGGTGTTTCTGTGAGTGTTAATGTTTACAGGGTGTTTCTGGGAGTGTTAATGTTTACATGGTGTTTCTGTGAGTGTTGATGTTTACAGGGTGTTTCTGTGAGTGTTAATGTTTACAAGGTGTTTCTGTGAGTGTTAATGTTTACAGGGTGTTTCTGTGAGTTTTAATGTTTACAGGGTGTTTCTGTGAGTGTTAATATTTACAAGGTATTTCTGTGAGTGTTAATGTTTACAGGGTGTTTCTGTGAGTGTTAATGTTTACAAGGTGTTTCTGTGAGTGTTAATGTTTACAGGCTGTTTCTGTGAGTGTTAATGTTTACAGGATGTTTCTGTGAGTGTTAATGTTTACAGGGTGTTTCTGTGAGTGTTAATGTTTACAGGATGTTTCTGTGAGTGTTAATGTTTACAGGGTGTTTCTGTGAGTGTTAATGTTTACAGGGTGTTTCTGTGAGTGTTAATGTTTACAGGGTGTTTCTGTGAGTGTTAATGTTTACAGGATGTTTCTGTGAGTGTTAATGTTTACAAGGTGTTTCTGTGAGTGTTAATGTTTACAGGCTGTTTCTGTGAGTGTTAATGTTTACAGGATGTTTCTGTGAGTGTTAATGTTTACAGGGTGTTTCTGTGAGTGTTAATGTTTACAGGGTGTTTCTGTGAGTGTTAATGTTTACAAGGTGTTTCTGTGAGTGTTAATGTTTACAGGGTGTTTCTGTGAGTGTTAATGTTGACAGGATGTTTCTGTGAGTGTTAATGTTTACAGGGTGTTCCTGTGAGTGTTAATGTTTACAGGGTGTTTCTGTGAGTGTTAATGTTTACAGGATGTTTCTGTGAGTGTTAATGTTTACAGGGTGTTTCTGTGAGTGTTAATGTTTACAGGGTGTTTCTGTGAGTGTTAATGTTTACAGGATGTTTCTGTGAGTGATAATGTTTACAGGCTGTTTCTGTGAGTGTTAATGTTTACAGGGTGTTTCTGTGAGTGTTAATGTTTACAGGCTGTTTCTGTGAGTGTTAATGTTTACAGGGTGTTTCTGTGAGTGTTAATGTTTACAGGCTGTTTCTGTGAGTGTTAATGTTTACAGGATGTTTCTGTGAGTGTTAATGTTTACAAGGTGTTTCTGTGAGTGTTAATGTTTACAGGCTGTTTCTGTGAGTGATAATGTTTACAGGCTGTTTCTGTGAGTGTTAATGTTTACAGGGTGTTTCTGTGAGTGTTAATGTTTACAGGCTGTTTCTGTGAGTGTTAATGTTTACAGGATGTTTCTGTGAGTGTTAATGTTTACAAGGTGTTTCTGTGAGTGTTAATGTTTACAGGCTGTTTCTGTGAGTGTTAATGTTTACAGGCTGTTTCTGTGAGTGTTAATGTTTACAGGGTGTTTCTGTGAGTGTCAATGTTTACAGAGTGATTCTTTGAGTCTGGTAATTTTTACAGGGTGTTTCTGTGAGTGTTAATGTTTACAAGGTGTTTCTGTGAGTGTTAATGTTTACAGGATGTTTCTGTGAGTGTTAATGTTTACAGGGTGTTTCTGTGAGTGTTAATGTTTACAGGGTGTTTCTGTGAGTGTTAATGTTTACAAGGTGTTTCTGTGAGTGTTAATGTTTACATGGTGTTTCTGTGAGTGTTAATGTTTACAGGGTGTTTCTGTGAGTGTTAATGTTTACAGAGTGATTTTTTGAGTCTGGTAATGTTTACAGGGTGTTTCTGTGAGTGTTAATGTTTACAGGGTGTTTCTGTGAGTGTTAATGTTTACAAGGTGTTTCTGTGAGTGTTAATGTTTACAGGGTGTTTCTGTGAGTGTTAATGTTTACAGGGTGTTTCTGTGAGTGTTAATGTTTACAGGGTGTTTCTGTGAGTGTTAATGTTTACAAGGTGTTTCTGTGAGAGTTAATGTTTACAGGATGTTTCTGTGAGTGTTAATGTTTACAGGGTGTTTCTGTGAGTGTTAATGTTTACAAGGTGTTTCTGTGAGTGTTAATGTTTACAAGGTGTTTCTGTGAGTGTTAATGTTTACAAGGTGTTTCTGTGAGTGTTAATGTTTACAGGATGTTTCTGTGAGTGTTAATGTTTACAAGGTGTTTCTGTGAGTGTTAATGTTTACAGGCTGTTTCTGTGAGTGTTAATGTTTACAGGATGTTTCTGTGAGTGTTAATGTTTACAAGGTGTTTCTGTGAGTGTTAATGTTTACAGGCTGTTTCTGTGAGTGTTAATGTTTACAGGCTGTTTCTGTGAGTGTTAATGTTTACAGGGTGTTTCTGTGAGTGTTAATGTTTACAGGATGTTTCTGTGAGTGTTAATGTTTACAGGGTGTTTCTGTGAGTGTTAATGTTTACAGGCTGTTTCTGTGAGTGTTAATGTTTACAGGGTGTATCTGTGAGTGTTAATGTTTACAGGATGTTTCTGTGAGTGTTAATGTTTACAGGGTGTTTCTGTGAGTGTTAATGTTTACAGGCTGTTTCTGTGAGTGTTAATGTTTACAGGGTGTTTCTGTGAGTGTTAATGTTTACAGGGTGTTTCTGTGAGTGTTAATGTTTACAGGGTGTTTCTGTGAGTGTTAATGTTTACAAGGTGTTTCTGTGAGTGTTAATGTTTACAGGATGTTTCTGTGAGTGTTAATGTTTACAGGATGTTTCTGTGAGTGTTAATGTTTACAAGGTGTTTCTGTGAGTGTTAATGTTTACAGGCTGTTTCTGTGAGTGTTAATGTTTACAGGATGTTTCTGTGAGTGTTAATGTTTACAAGGTGTTTCTGTGAGTGTTAATGTTTACAGGCTGTTTCTGTGAGTGTTAATGTTTACAGGCTGTTTCTGTGAGTGTTAATGTTTACAGGGTGTTTCTGTGTGTCTTAATGTTTACAGAGTGATTCTTTGAGTCTGGTAATTTTTACAGGGTGTTTCTGTGAGTGTTAATGTTTACAAGGTGTTTCTGTGAGTGTTAATGTTTACAGGATGTTTCTGTGAGTGTTAATGTTTACAGGGTGTTTCTGTGAGTGTTAATGTTTACAGGGTGTTTCTGTGAGTGTTAATGTTTACAAGGTGTTTCTGTGAGTGTTAATGTTTACATGGTGTTTCTGTGAGTGTTAATGTTTACAGGGTGTTTCTGTGAGTGTTAATGTTTACCGAGTGATTTTTTGAGTCTGGTAATGTTTACAGGGTGTTTCTGTGAGTGTTAATGTTTACAGGGTGTTTCTGTGAGTGTTAATGTTTACAAGGTGTTTCTGTGAGTGTTAATGTTTACAAGGTGTTTCTGTGAGTGTTAATGTTTACAGGGTGTTTCTGTGAGTGTTAATGTTTACAGGGTGTTTCTGTGAGTGTTAATGTTTACAGGGTGTTTCTGTGAGTGTTAATGTTTACAGGATGTTTCTGTGAGTGTTAATGTTTACAGGGTGTTTCTGTGAGTGTTAATGTTTACAAGGTGTTTCTGTGAGTGTTAATGTTTACAAGGTGTTTCTGTGAGTGTTAATGTTTACAAGGTGTTTCTGTGAGTGTTAATGTTTACAGGATGTTTCTGTGAGTGTTAATGTTTACAGGGTGTTTCTGTGAGTGTTAATGTTTACAGGGTGTTTCTGTGAGTGTTAATGTTTACAAGGTGTTTCTGTGAGTGTTAATGTTTACAGGATGTTTCTGTGAGTGTTAATGTTTACAGGCTGTTTCTGTGAGTGTTAATGTTTACAGGCTGTTTCTGTGAGTGTTAATGTTTACAGGGTGTTTCTGTGAGTGTTAATGTTTACAGGATGTTTCTGTGAGTGTTAATGTTTACAGGGTGTTTCTGTGAGTGTTAATGTTTACAGGCTGTTTCTGTGAGTGTTAATGTTTACAGGGTGTTTCTGTGAGTGTTAATGTTTACAGGGTGTTTCTGTGAGTGTTAATGTTTACAGGGTGTTTCTGTGAGTGTTAATGTTTACAAGGTGTTTCTGTGAGTGTTAATGTTTACAGGATGTTTCTGTGAGTGTTAATGTTTACAGGATGTTTCTGTGAGTGTTAATGTTTACAAGGTGTTTCTGTGAGTGTTAATGTTTACAGGCTGTTTCTGTGAGTGTTAATGTTTACAGGATGTTTCTGTGAGTGTTAATGTTTACAAGGTGTTTCTGTGAGTGTTAATGTTTACAGGCTGTTTCTGTGAGTGTTAATGTTTACAGGCTGTTTCTGTGAGTGTTAATGTTTACAGGGTGTTTCTGTGAGTCTTAATGTTTACAGAGTGATTCTTTGAGTCTGGTAATTTTTACAGGGTGTTTCTGTGAGTGTTAATGTTTACAAGGTGTTTCTGTGAGTGTTAATGTTTACAGGATGTTTCTGTGAGTGTTAATGTTTACAGGGTGTTTCTGTGAGTGTTAATGTTTACAGGGTGTTTCTGTGAGTGTTAATGTTTACAAGGTGTTGCTGTGAGTGTTAATGTTTACATGGTGTTTCTGTGAGTGTTAATGTTTACAGGGTGTTTCTGTGAGTGTTAATGTTTACCGAGTGATTTTTTGAGTCTGGTAATGTTTACAGGGTGTTTCTGTGAGTGTTAATGTTTACAGGGTGTTTCTGTGAGTGTTAATGTTTACAAGGTGTTTCTGTGAGTGTTAATGTTTACAATGTGTTTCTGTGAGTGTTAATGTTTACAGGGTGTTTCTGTGAGTGTTAATGTTTACAGGGTGTTTCTGTGAGTGTTAATGTTTACAGGGTGTTTCTGTGAGTGTTAATGTTTACAGGATGTTTCTGTGAGTGTTAATGTTTACAGGGTGTTTCTGTGAGTGTTAATGTTTACAAGGTGTTTCTGTGAGTGTTAATGTTTACAAGGTGTTTCTGTGAGTGTTAATGTTTACAAGGTGTTTCTGTGAGTGTTAATGTTTACAGGATGTTTCTGTGAGTGTTAATGTTTACAAGGTGTTTCTGTGAGTGTTAATGTTTACAGGCTGTTTCTGTGAGTGTTAATGTTTACAGGATGTTTCTGTGAGTGTTAATGTTTACAAGGTGTTTCTGTGAGTGTTAATGTTTACAGGCTGTTTCTGTGAGTGTTAATGTTTACAGGCTGTTTCTGTGAGTGTTAATGTTTACAGGGTGTTTCTGTGAGTGTTAATGTTTACAGGATGTTTCTGTGAGTGTTAATGTTTACAGGGTGTTTCTGTGAGTGTTAATGTTTACAGGCTGTTTCTGTGAGTGTTAATGTTTACAGGGTGTTTCTGTGAGTGTTAATGTTTACAGGGTGTTTCTGTGAGTGTTAATGTTTACAGGGTGTTTCTGTGAGTGTTAATGTTTACAAGGTGTTTCTGTGAGTGTTAATGTTTACAGGATGTTTCTGTCAGTGTTAATGTTTACAGGATGTTTCTGTGAGTGTTAATGTTTACAAGGTGTTTCTGTGAGTGTTAATGTTTACAGGCTGTTTCTGTGAGTGTTAATGTTTACAGGATGTTTCTGTGAGTGTTAATGTTTACAAGGTGTTTCTGTGAGTGTTAATGTTTACAGGCTGTTTCTGTGAGTGTTAATGTTTACAGGCTGTTTCTGTGAGTGTTAATGTTTACAGGGTGTTTCTGTGAGTGTTAATGTTTACAGGGTGTTTCTGTGAGTGTTAATGTTTACAGGGTGTTTCTGTGAGTGTTAATGTTTACAGGGTGTTTCTGTGCATGTTAATGTTTACAGGGTGTTTCTGTGAGTGTTAATGTTTACAGGGTGTTTCTGTGAGTGTTAATGTTTACAGGGTGTTTCTGTGAGTGTTAATGTTTACAGGCTGTTTCTGTGAGTGTTAATGTTTACAGGGTGTTTCTGTGAGTGTTAATGTTTACAGGCTGTTTCTGTGAGTGTTAATGTTTACAGGGTGTTTCTGTGAGTGTTAATGTTTACAGGGTGTTTCTGTGAGTGTTAATGTTTACAGGGTGTTTCTGTGAGTGTTAATGTTTACAGGGTGTTTCTGTGAGTGTTAATGTTTACAGGGTGTTTCTGTGAGTGTTAATGTTTACAGGGTGTTTCTGTGAGTGTTAATGTTTACAGGGTGTTTCTGTGAGTGTTAATGTTTACAGGATGTTTCTGTGAGTGTTAATGTTTACAGGGTGTTTCTGTGAGTGTTAATGTTTACAGGCTGTTTCTGTGAGTGTTAATGTTTACAGGGTGTTTCTGTGAGTGTTAATGTTTACAAGGTGTTTCTGTGAGTGTTAATGTTTACAGGCTGTTTCTGTGAGTGTTAATGTTTACAGGATGTTTCTGTGAGTGTTAATGTTTACAAGGTGTTTCTGTGAGTGTTAATGTTTACAGGCTGTTTCTGTGAGTGTTAATGTTTACAGGCTGTTTCTGTGAGTGTTAATGTTTACAGGGTGTTTCTGTGAGTCTTAATGTTTACAGAGTGATTCTTTGAGTCTGGTAATTTTTACAGGGTGTTTCTGTGAGTGTTAATGTTTACAAGGTGTTTCTGTGAGTGTTAATGTTTACAGGATGTTTCTGTGAGTGTTAATGTTTACAGGGTGTTTCTGTGAGTGTTAATGTTTACAGGGTGTTTCTGTGAGTGTTAATGTTTACAAGGTGTTTCTGTGAGTGTTAATGTTTACATGGTGTTTCTGTGAGTGTTAATGTTTACAGGGTGTTTCTGTGAGTGTTAATGTTTACCGAGTGATTTTTTGAGTCTGGTAATGTTTACAGGGTGTTTCTGTGAGTGTTAATGTTTACAGGGTGTTTCTGTGAGTGTTAATGTTTACAAGGTGTTTCTGTGAGTGTTAATGTTTACAAGGTGTTTCTGTGAGTGTTAATGTTTACAGGGTGTTTCTGTGAGTGTTAATGTTTACAGGGTGTTTCTGTGAGTGTTAATGTTTACAGGGTGTTTCTGTGAGTGTTAATGTTTACAGGATGTTTCTGTGAGTGTTAATGTTTACAGGGTGTTTCTGTGAGTGTTAATGTTTACAAGGTGTTTCTGTGAGTGTTAATGTTTACAAGGTGTTTCTGTGAGTGTTAATGTTTACAAGGTGTTTCTGTGAGTGTTAATGTTTACAGGATGTTTCTGTGAGTGTTAATGTTTACAGGGTGTTTCTGTGAGTGTTAATGTTTACAGGGTGTTTCTGTGAGTGTTAATGTTTACAAGGTGTTTCTGTGAGTGTTAATGTTTACAGGCTGTTTCTGTGAGTGTTAATGTTTACAGGGTGTTTCTGTGAGTGTTAATGTTTACAGGATGTTTCTGTGAGTGTTAATGTTTACAGGCTGTTTCTGTGAGTGTTAATGTTTACAGGCTGTTTCTGTGAGTGTTAATGTTTACAGGGTGTTTCTGTGAGTGTTAATGTTTACAGGATGTTTCTGTGAGTGTTAATGTTTACAGGGTGTTTCTGTGAGTGTTAATGTTTACAGGCTGTTTCTGTGAGTGTTAATGTTTACAGGGTGTTTCTGTGAGTGTTAATGTTTACAGGGTGTTTCTGTGAGTGTTAATGTTTACAGGGTGTTTCTGTGAGTGTTAATGTTTACAAGGTGTTTCTGTGAGTGTTAATGTTTACAGGATGTTTCTGTGAGTGTTAATGTTTACAGGATGTTTCTGTGAGTGTTAATGTTTACAAGGTGTTTCTGTGAGTGTTAATGTTTACAGGCTGTTTCTGTGAGTGTTAATGTTTACAGGATGTTTCTGTGAGTGTTAATGTTTACAAGGTGTTTCTGTGAGTGTTAATGTTTACAGGCTGTTTCTGTGAGTGTTAATGTTTACAGGCTGTTTCTGTGAGTGTTAATGTTTACAGGGTGTTTCTGTGAGTCTTAATGTTTACAGAGTGATTCTTTGAGTCTGGTAATTTTTACAGGGTGTTTCTGTGAGTGTTAATGTTTACAAGGTGTTTCTGTGAGTGTTAATGTTTACAGGATGTTTCTGTGAGTGTTAATGTTTACAGGGTGTTTCTGTGAGTGTTAATGTTTACAGGGTGTTTCTGTGAGTGTTAATGTTTACAAGGTGTTGCTGTGAGTGTTAATGTTTACATGGTGTTTCTGTGAGTGTTAATGTTTACAGGGTGTTTCTGTGAGTGTTAATGTTTACCGAGTGATTTTTTGAGTCTGGTAATGTTTACAGGGTGTTTCTGTGAGTGTTAATGTTTACAGGGTGTTTCTGTGAGTGTTAATGTTTACAAGGTGTTTCTGTGAGTGTTAATGTTTACAATGTGTTTCTGTGAGTGTTAATGTTTACAGGGTGTTTCTGTGAGTGTTAATGTTTACAGGGTGTTTCTGTGAGTGTTAATGTTTACAGGGTGTTTCTGTGAGTGTTAATGTTTACAGGATGTTTCTGTGAGTGTTAATGTTTACAGGGTGTTTCTGTGAGTGTTAATGTTTACAAGGTGTTTCTGTGAGTGTTAATGTTTACAAGGTGTTTCTGTGAGTGTTAATGTTTACAAGGTGTTTCTGTGAGTGTTAATGTTTACAGGATGTTTCTGTGAGTGTTAATGTTTACAAGGTGTTTCTGTGAGTGTTAATGTTTACAGGCTGTTTCTGTGAGTGTTAATGTTTACAGGATGTTTCTGTGAGTGTTAATGTTTACAAGGTGTTTCTGTGAGTGTTAATGTTTACAGGCTGTTTCTGTGAGTGTTAATGTTTACAGGCTGTTTCTGTGAGTGTTAATGTTTACAGGGTGTTTCTGTGAGTGTTAATGTTTACAGGATGTTTCTGTGAGTGTTAATGTTTACAGGGTGTTTCTGTGAGTGTTAATGTTTACAGGCTGTTTCTGTGAGTGTTAATGTTTACAGGGTGTTTCTGTGAGTGTTAATGTTTACAGGGTGTTTCTGTGAGTGTTAATGTTTACAGGGTGTTTCTGTGAGTGTTAATGTTTACAAGGTGTTTCTGTGAGTGTTAATGTTTACAGGATGTTTCTGTCAGTGTTAATGTTTACAGGATGTTTCTGTGAGTGTTAATGTTTACAAGGTGTTTCTGTGAGTGTTAATGTTTACAGGCTGTTTCTGTGAGTGTTAATGTTTACAGGATGTTTCTGTGAGTGTTAATGTTTACAAGGTGTTTCTGTGAGTGTTAATGTTTACAGGCTGTTTCTGTGAGTGTTAATGTTTACAGGCTGTTTCTGTGAGTGTTAATGTTTACAGGGTGTTTCTGTGAGTGTTAATGTTTACAGGGTGTTTCTGTGAGTGTTAATGTTTACAGGGTGTTTCTGTGAGTGTTAATGTTTACAGGGTGTTTCTGTGCGTGTTAATGTTTACAGGGTGTTTCTGTGAGTGTTAATGTTTACAGGGTGTTTCTGTGAGTGTTAATGTTTACAGGGTGTTTCTGTGAGTGTTAATGTTTACAGGCTGTTTCTGTGAGTGTTAATGTTTACAGGGTGTTTCTGTGAGTGTTAATGTTTACAGGCTGTTTCTGTGAGTGTTAATGTTTACAGGGTGTTTCTGTGAGTGTTAATGTTTACAGGGTGTTTCTGTGAGTGTTAATGTTTACAGGGTGTTTCTGTGAGTGTTAATGTTTACAGGGTGTTTCTGTGAGTGTTAATGTTTACAGGGTGTTTCTGTGAGTGTTAATGTTTACAGGGTGTTTCTGTGAGTGTTAATGTTTACAGGGTGTTTCTGTGAGTGTTAATGTTTACAGGATGTTTCTGTGAGTGTTAATGTTTACAGGGTGTTTCTGTGAGTGTTAATGTTTACAGGCTGTTTCTGTGAGTGTTAATGTTTACAGGGTGTTTCTGTGAGTGTTAATGTTTACAAGGTGTTTCTGTGAGTGTTAATGTTTACAGGGTGTTTCTGTGAGTGTTAATGTTTACAAGGTGTTTCTGTGATTGTTAATGTTTACAGGGTGTTTCTGTGAGTGTTAATGTTTACAGGGTGTTTCTGGGAGTGTTAATGTTTACAGGGTGTTTCTGTGAGTGTTAATGTTTACAGGGTGTTTCTGTGAGTGTTAATGTTTACAGGGTGTTTCTGTGAGTGTTAATGTTTACAGGGTGTTTCTGTGAGTGTTAATGTTTACAGGGTGTTTCTGTGAGTGTTAATGTTTACAAGGTGTTTCTGTGATTGTTAATGTTTACAGGGTGTTTCTGTGAGTGTTAATGTTTACAGGGTGTTTCTGTGAGTGTTAATGTTTACAGGATGTTTCTGTGAGTGTTAATGTTTACAGGATGTTTCTGTGAGTGTTAATGTTTACAGGGTGTTTCTGTGAGTGTTAATGTTTACAGGGTGTTTCTGTGAGTGTTAATGTTTACAGGATGTTTCTGTGAGTGTTAATGTTTACAGAGTGTTTCTGTGAGTGTTAATGTTTACATGGTGTTTCTGTGAGTGTTGATGATTACAGGGTGTTTCTGTGAGTGTTAATGTTTACAGGGTGTTTCTGTGAGTGTTAATGTTTACAAGGTGTTTCTGTGAGTGTTAATGTTTACAGGGTGTTTCTGTGAGTGTTAATGTTTACAGGGTGTTTCTGTGAGTGTTAATATTTACAAGGTGTTTCTGTGAGTGTTAATGTTTACAGGGTGTTTCTGTGAGTGTTAATGTTTACAAAGTGTTTCTCTGAGTGTTAATGTTTGCAAGGTGTTTCTGTGAGTGTTAATGTTTACAGGATGTTTCTGTGAGTGTTAATGTTTACAAGGTGTTTCTGTGAGTGTTAATGTTTACAGGCTGTTTCTGTGAGTGTTAATGTTTACAGGATGTTTCTGTGAGTGTTATTGTTTACAGGGTGTTTCTGTGAGTGTTAATGTTTACAGGGTGTTTCTGTGAGTGTTAATGTTTACAAGGTGTTTCTGTGAGTGTTAATGTTTACATGATGTTACTGTGAGTGTTAATGTTTACAGGGTGTTCCTGTGAGTGTTAATGTTTACAGGGTGTTTCTGTGAGTGTTAATGTTTACAGGATGTTTCTTTGAGTGTTAATGTTTACAGGATGTTTCTGTGAGTGATAATGTTTACAGGATGTTTCTGTGAGTGTTAATGTTTACAGGGTGTTTCTGTGAGTGTTAATGTTTACAAGGTGTTTCTGTGAGTGTTAATGTTTCCAGGCTGTTTCTGTGAGTGTTAATGTTTACAGGCTGTTTCTGTGAGTGTTAATGTTTACAGGCTGTTTCTGTGAGTGTTAATGTTTACAGGCTGTTTCTGTGAGTGTTAATGTTTACAGGGTGTTTCTGTGAGTCTTAATGTTTACAGAGTGATTCTTTGAGTCTGGTAATTTTTACAGGGTGTTTCTGTGAGTGTTCATGTTTACAAGGTGTTTCTGTGAGTGTTAATGTTTACAGGATGTTTCTGTGAGTGTTAATGTTTACAGGGTGTTTCTGTGAGTGTTAATGTTTACAGGGTGTTTCTGTGAGTGTTAATGTTTACAAGGTGTTTCTGTGAGTGTTAATGTTTACATGGTGTTTCTGTGAGTGTTAATGTTTACAGGGTGTTTCTGTGAGTGTTAATGTTTACAGGGTGTTTCTGTGAGTGTTAATGTTTACAGGGTGTTTCTGTGAGTGTTAATGTTTACAAGGTGTTTCTGTGAGTGTTAATGTTTACAGGATGTTTCTGTGAGTGTTAATGTTTACAGGGTGTTTCTGTGAGTGTTAATGTTTACAAGGTGTTTCTGTGAGTGTTAATGTTTACAAGGTGTTTCTGTGAGTGTTAATGTTTACAGGGTGTTTCTGTGAGTGTTAATGTTTACAGGGTGTTTCTGTGAGTGTTAATGTTTACAGGGTGTTTCTGTGAGTGTTAATGTTTACAGGGTGTTTCTGTGAGTGTTAATGTTTACAGGATGTTTCTGTGAGTGTTAATGTTTACAGGATGTTTCTGTGAGTGTTAATGTTTACAGGGTGTTTCTGTGAGTGTTAATGTTTACAGGGTGTTTCTGTGAGTGTTAATGTTTACAGGATGTTTCTGTGAGTGTTAATGTTTACAGAGTGTTTCTGTGAGTGTTAATGTTTACATGGTGTTTCTGTGAGTGTTGATGTTTACAGGGTGTTTCTGTGAGTGTTAATGTTTACAGGGTGTTTCTGTGAGTGTTAATGTTTACAAGGTGTTTCTGTGAGTGTTAATGTTTACAGGGTGTTTCTGTGAGTGTTAATGTTTACAGGGTGTTTCTGTGAGTGTTAATATTTACAAGGTGTTTCTGTGAGTGTTAATGTTTACAGGGTGTTTCTGTGAGTGTTAATGTTTACAAAGTGTTTCTGTGAGTGTTAATGTTTGCAAGGTGTTTCTGTGAGTGTTAATGTTTACAGGATGTTTCTGTGAGTGTTAATGTTTACAAGGTGTTTCTGTGAGTGTTAATGTTTACAGGCTGTTTCTGTGAGTGTTAATGTTTACAGGATGTTTCTGTGAGTGTTATTGTTTACAGGGTGTTTCTGTGAGTGTTAATGTTTACAGGGTGTTTCTGTGAGTGTTAATGTTTACAAGGTGTTTCTGTGAGTGTTAATGTTTACAGGACGTTTCTGTGAGTGTTAATGTTTACAGGGTGTTCCTGTGAGTGTTAATGTTTACAGGGTGTTTCTGTGAGTGTTAATGTTTACAGGATGTTTCTTTGAGTGTTAATGTTTACAGGGTGTTTCTGTGAGTGTTAATGTTTACAGGGTGTTTCTGTGAGTGTTAATGTTTACAGGATGTTTCTGTGAGTGATAATGTTTACAGGATGTTTCTGTGAGTGTTAATGTTTACAGGGTGTTTCTGTGAGTGTTAATGTTTACAAGGTGTTTCTGTGAGTGTTAATGTTTCCAGGCTGTTTCTGTGAGTGTTAATGTTTACAGGCTGTTTCTGTGAGTGTTAATGTTTACAGGCTGTTTCTGTGAGTGTTAATGTTTACAGGCTGTTTCTGTGAGTGTTAATGTTTACAGGGTGTTTCTGTGAGTCTTAATGTTTACAGAGTGATTCTTTGAGTCTGGTAATTTTTACAGGGTGTTTCTGTGAGTGTTCATGTTTACAAGGTGTTTCTGTGAGTGTTAATGTTTACAGGATGTTTCTGTGAGTGTTAATGTTTACAGGGTGTTTCTGTGAGTGTTAATGTTTACAAGGTGTTTCTGTGAGTGTTAATGTTTACATGGTGTTTCTGTGAGTGTTAATGTTTACAGGGTGTTTCTGTGAGTGTTAATGTTTACAGGGTGTTTCTGTGAGTGTTAATGTTTACAGGGTGTTTCTGTGAGTGTTAATGTTTACAAGGTGTTTCTGTGAGTGTTAATGTTTACAGGATGTTTCTGTGAGTGTTAATGTTTACAGGGTGTTTCTGTGAGTGTTAATGTTTACAAGGTGTTTCTGTGAGTGTTAATGTTTACAAGGTGTTTCTGTGAGTGTTAATGTTTACAGGCTGTTTCTGTGAGTGTTAATGTTTACAGGCTGTTTCTGTGAGTGTTAATGTTTACAGGGTGTTTCTGTGAGTGTTAATGTTTACAGGCTGTTTCTGTGAGTGTTAATGTTTACAGGGTGTTTCTGTGAGTGTTAATGTTTACAGGGTGTTTCTGTGAGTGTTAATGTTTACAAGGTGTTTCTGTGAGTGTTAATGTTTACAGGATGTTTCTGTGAGTGTTAATGTTTACAGGGTGTTTCTGTGAGTGTTAATGTTTACAAGGTGTTTCTGTGAGTGTTAATGTTTACAAGGTGTTTCTGTGAGTGTTAATGTTTACAGGCTGTTTCTGTGAGTGTTAATGTTTACAGGCTGTTTCTGTGAGTGTTAATGTTTACAGGGTGTTTCTGTGAGTGTTAATGTTTACAGGCTGTTTCTGTGAGTGTTAATGTTTACAGGGTGTTTCTGTGAGTGTTAATGTTTACAGGGTGTTTCTGTGAGTGTTAATGTTTACAAGGTGTTTCTGTGAGTGTTAATGTTTACAGGATGTTTCTGTGAGTGTTAATGTTTACAGGGTGTTTCTGTGAGTGTTAATGTTTACAAGGTGTTTCTGTGAGTGTTAATGTTTACAAGGTGTTTCTGTGAGTGTTAATGTTTACAGGCTGTTTCTGTGAGTGTTAATGTTTACAGGCTGTTTCTGTGAGTGTTAATGTTTACAGGGTGTTTCTGTGAGTGTTAATGTTTACAGGCTGTTTCTGTGAGTGTTAATGTTTACAGGGTGTTTCTGTGAGTGTTAATGTTTACAGGCTGTTTCTGTGAGTGTTAATGTTTACAGGGTGTTTCTGTGAGTGTTAATGTTTACAAGGTGTTTCTGTGAGTGTTAATGTTTACAAGGTGTTTCTGTGAGTGTTAATGTTTACAAGGTGTTTCTGTGAGTGTTAATGTTTACAAGGTGTTTCTGTGAGTGTTAATGTTTACAGGCTGTTTCTGTGAGTGTTAATGTTTACAGGCTGTTTCTGTGAGTGTTAATGTTTACAGGGTGTTTCTGTGAGTGTTAATCTTTACAGGGTGTTTCTGTGAGTGTTAATGTTTACAGGCTGTTTCTGTGAGTGTTAATGTTTACAGGGTGTTTCTGTGAGTGTTAATGTTTACAGGGTGTTTCTGTGAGTGTTAATGTTTACAGGGTGTTTCTGTGAGTGTTAATGTTTACAAGGTGTTTCTGTGAATGTTAATGTTTACAGGATGTTTCTGTGAGTGTTAATGTTTACAGGATGTTTCTGTGAGTGTTAATGTTTACAAGGTGTTTCTGTGAGTGTTAATGTTTACAGGCTGTTTCTGTGAGTGTTAATGTTTACAGGATGTTTCTGTGAGTGTTAATGTTTACAAGGTGTTTCTGTGAGTGTTAATGTTTACAGGCTGTTTCTGTGAGTGTTAATGTTTACAGGCTGTTTCTGTGAGTGTTAATGTTTACAGGGTGTTTCTGTGAGTGTTAATGTTTACAGAGTGATTCTTTGAGTCTGGTAATGTTTACAGGGTGTTTCTGTGAGTGTTAATGTTTACAGGGTGTTTCTGTGAGTGTTAATGTTTACAGGCTGTTTCTGTGAGTGTTAATGTTTACAGGGTGTTTCTGTGAGTGTTAATGTTTACAGTGTGTTTCTGTGAGTGTTAATGTTTACAGAGTGATTCTTTGAGTCTGGTAATGTTTACAGGGTGTTTCTGTGAGTGTTAATGTTTACAGGGTGTTTCTGTGAGTGTTAATGTTTACAGGGTGTTTCTGTGAGTGTTAATGTTTACAGGGTGTTTCTGTGAGTGTTAATGTTTACAGGGTGTTTCTGTGAGTGTTAATGTTTACAGGGTGTTTCTGTGAGTGTTAATGTTTACAGGGTGTTTCTGTGAGTGTTAATGTTTACAGGGTGTTTCTGTGAGTGTTAATGTTTACAGGGTGTTTCTGTGAGTGTTAATGTTTACAGGGTGTTTCTGTGAGTGTTAATGTTTACAGGGTGTTTCTGTGAGTGTTAATGTTTACAGGGTGTTTCTGTGAGTGTTAATGTTTACAGGGTGTTTCTGTGAGTGTTAATGTTTACAGGGTGTTTCTGTGAGTGTTAATGTTTACAGGCTGTTTCTGTGAGTGTTAATGTTTACAGGGTGTTTCTGTGAGTGTTAATGTTTACAGGGTGTTTCTGTGAGTGTTAATGTTTACAGGGTGTTTCTGTGAGTGTTAATGTTTACAAGGTGTTTCTGTGAGTGTTAATGTTTACAGGGTGTTTCTGTGAGTGTTAATGTTTACAAGGTGTTTCTGTGAGTGTTAATGTTTACAGGATGTTTCTGTGAGTGTTAATGTTTACAGGGTGTTTCTGTGAGTGTTAATGTTTACAGGGTGTTTCTGTGAGTGTTAATGTTTACAGGGTGTTTCTGTGAGTGTTAATGTTTACAAGGTGTTTCTGTGAGTGTTAATGTTTACAGTGTGTTTCTGTGAGTGTTAATGTTTACAAGGTGTTTCTGTGAGTGTTAATGTTTACAGGGTGTTTCTGTTAGTGTTAATGTTTACAGGGTGTTTCTGTGAGTGTTAATGTTTACAGGGTGTTTCTGTGAGTGTTAATGTTTACAAGGTGTTTCTGTGAGTGTTAATGTTTACAGGGTGTTTCTGTGAGTGTTAATGTTTACAAGGTGTTTCTGTGAGTGTTAATGTTTACAAGGTGTTTCTGTGAGTGTTAATGTTTACAGGGTGTTTCTGTGAGTGTTAATGTTTACAGGGTGTTTCTGTTAGTGTTAATGTTTACAGGGTGTTTCTGTGAGTGTTAATGTTTACAGGGTGTTTCTGTGAGTGTTAATGTTTACAGGATGTTTCTGTGAGTGTTAATGTTTACAAGGTGTTTCTGTGAGTGTTAATGTTTACAGGCTGTTTCTGTGAGTGTTAATGTTTACAGGCTGTTTCTGTGAGTGTTAATGTTTACAGGGTGTTTCTGTGAGTGTTAATGTTTACAGAGTGATTCTTTGAGTCTGGTAATGTTTACAGGGTGTTTCTGTGAGTGTTAATGTTTACAGGGTGTTTCTGTGAGTGTTAATGTTTACAGGCTGTTTCTGTGAGTGTTAATGTTTACAGGGTGTTTCTGTGAGTGTTAATGTTTACAGTGTGTTTCTGTGAGTGTTAATGTTTACAGAGTGATTCTTTGAGTCTGGTAATGTTTACAGGGTGTTTCTGTGAGTGTTAATGTTTACAGGGTGTTTCTGTGAGTGTTAATGTTTACAGGGTGTTTCTGTGAGTGTTAATGTTTACAGGGTGTTTCTGTGAGTGTTAATGTTTACAGGGTGTTTCTGTGAGTGTTAATGTTTACAGGGTGTTTCTGTGAGTGTTAATGTTTACAGGGTGTTTCTGTGAGTGTTAATGTTTACAGGGTGTTTCTGTGAGTGTTAATGTTTACAGGGTGTTTCTGTGAGTGTTAATGTTTACAGGGTGTTTCTGTGAGTGTTAATGTTTACAGGGTGTTTCTGTGAGTGTTAATGTTTACAGGGTGTTTCTGTGAGTGTTAATGTTTACAGGGTGTTTCTGTGAGTGTTAATGTTTACAGGGTGTTTCTGTGAGTGTTAATGTTTACAGGCTGTTTCTGTGAGTGTTAATGTTTACAGGGTGTTTCTGTGAGTGTTAATGTTTACAGGGTGTTTCTGTGAGTGTTAATGTTTACAGGGTGTTTCTGTGAGTGTTAATGTTTACAAGGTGTTTCTGTGAGTGTTAATGTTTACAGGGTGTTTCTGTGAGTGTTAATGTTTACAAGGTGTTTCTGTGAGTGTTAATGTTTACAGGATGTTTCTGTGAGTGTTAATGTTTACAGGGTGTTTCTGTGAGTGTTAATGTTTACAGGGTGTTTCTGTGAGTGTTAATGTTTACAGGGTGTTTCTGTGAGTGTTAATGTTTACAAGGTGTTTCTGTGAGTGTTAATGTTTACAGTGTGTTTCTGTGAGTGTTAATGTTTACAAGGTGTTTCTGTGAGTGTTAATGTTTACAGGGTGTTTCTGTTAGTGTTAATGTTTACAGGGTGTTTCTGTGAGTGTTAATGTTTACAGGGTGTTTCTGTGAGTGTTAATGTTTACAAGGTGTTTCTGTGAGTGTTAATGTTTACAGGGTGTTTCTGTGAGTGTTAATGTTTACAAGGTGTTTCTGTGAGTGTTAATGTTTACAAGGTGTTTCTGTGAGTGTTAATGTTTACAGGGTGTTTCTGTTAGTGTTAATGTTTACAGGGTGTTTCTGTGAGTGTTAATGTTTACAAGGTGTTTCTGTGAGTGTTAATGTTTACAGGGTGTTTCTGTGAGTGTTAATGTTTACAGGGTGTTTCTGTGAGTGTTAATGTTTACAGGGTGTTTCTGTGAGTGTTAATGTTTACAGGGTGTTTCTGTGAGTGTTAATGTTTACAAGGTGTTTCTGTGAGTGTTAATGTTTACAGGGTGTTTCTGTGAGTGTTAACATTTACAGGGTGTTTCTGTGAGTGTTAACGTTTACAGGATGTTTCTGTGAGTGTTAATGTTTACAAGGTGTTTCTGTGAGTGTTAACGTTTACAGGATGTTTCTGTGAGTGTTAACATTTACAGGGTGTTTCTGTGAGTGTTAACGTTTACAGGGTGTTTCTGTGAGCCTGTTAATGTTTACGTTTTGTTTCTGTGAGTCTGTTAATGTTTAGTATGTTTGCAAGACCAGTAATATTTACAGTGTGTATTTGTGAGACTGGTAATATTAACAGGATTTTTCTGTGAGTCTGTTCATAGGGTGTTCCAGTGAGTTTGTTAATGCTTACATGTTGTTTGTGGGAGTCGGCTAATGTTAAGAGGGTGTTTCTGTGAGACTGTTAATGTTCACAAGGTGTTTCTTTCAGTTTGTTAATTTTGAAATGCATCTCCTTTGCTTTCTAACTACGTTGTAATATTGTAAGAGTGTTTCACTATTTATACAATTCATAGAATCATAGAACAAAACAGTACAGAATGAGGACATACGCCTGTCATGCCTGTGCCGGCTCTTTGAAATAACTTTTCAATTAGTTCCATTCCCTTGCCCTTTCCCCAAAGCCCTGTAAACCTTTTACCTTCAAGTATTTCTCTAGATTCAGGAACTGTTCCTCTGGATTGGAAAATTGCACATGTCACTCCGCTTTTTAAGGAAGGAGAGGGAAACCAGCGAATTATAGACCAGTTAGCCTAACATCTGTTGTGGGGAAATTGCTGGAGTCTATAATTAAGGATAGGGTGACTGAACACCTCGAGAATTTTCAGTTAATCAGAGAGAGCCAGCATGGATTTGTGAAAGGTAGGTCGAGCCTGACAAATCTGATTGCATTTTTTGAAGAGGTGACTAAAGTATTGGACAGGGGAATGTCAATGGATGTTATTTATATGGACTTCCAGAAGGCATTTAATAAGGTCCCACATAAGAGACTGTTAACTAAGATAGAAGCCCATGGAATCGAGGGAAAAGTACGGACTTGGTTAGGAAGTTGGCTGAGCGAAAGGCGACAGAAAGCAGGGATAATGGGTAAGTATTCACATTGGCAGGATGTGACTAGTGGAGTCCCGCAGGGATCTGTCTTGGGGCCTCAATTATTCACAATATTTATCAACGACTTAGATGAAGGCATAGAAAGTCTCATACCTAAGTTTGCCGATGACACAAAGATTGGTGGCATTGTAAGCAGTGTAGATGAAAACATAAAATTACAAAGCGATATTGATAGATTAGATGAATGGACAAAACTGTGGCAAATGGAATTCAATGTAGACAAATGTGAGGTCATCCACTTTGGATCAAAAAAGGACAGAACAGGGTACTTTCTAAATGGTAAAAAGTTAAAAACAGTGGATGTCCAAAGGGGTTTAAGGGTTCAGGTACATAGATCATTGAAGTGTCATGAACAGATGCAGAAAATAATCAATAAGGCTCATGGAATGCTGGACTTTATATCGAGAGGACTAGAGTACAAGGGGGCAGAAGTTATGCTGCAGCTATACAAAACCCTGGTTAGACCGCACCTGGAGTACTGTGAGCAGTTCTGGGCAACGCACCTTCGGAAGGACATATTGGCCTTGGAGGGAGTGCAGCGTAGGTTTACTAGAATGATACCCGGGCTACAAGGGTTAGGTTACGAGGAGAGATTACACAAATTGGGGTTGTATTCTCTCGAGTTTCGAAGGATAAGGGGTGATCTGATCGAATTTTATAAGATATTAAGGGGAACAGATAGGGTGGATAGAGAGAAACTATTTCCGCTGGTTTGGGATTCTAGGAGTAGGGGACACAGTCTAAAAATTAGGAATGAGGTTAGAAAACATTTCTACACACAAACGGTTGTAGAAGTTTGGAACTCTCTTCCGCAAATGGCAATGGATACTAGCTCAATTGCTAAATTTAAATCTGAGATAGATAGCTTTTTGGCAACCAAAGCTATTAAGGGATATGGGCCAAAGGCAGGTATATGGAGTTAGATCACAGATCAGCCATGATCATATCAAATGGAGGAGCAGGCACGAGGGGCTGAATGGCCTACTCCTGTTCCTATGTTCCTATTTGTCCAATTCCCTTTGGAAAGTTATTATTGAATCTGCTTCCACCACCATTTCAGGCAGTGCGTTCCAGATCATTACAACTCGCTCCAAAAATAACTCATATCTATTTCTTTTCCCAATTACCTTAGTTCATGAATTTGTTTGAAAATTTACAGCTTGTATCTTTATGTGTGCTGATAATTATAGGGGGCTGTAAGAGTGTTTCATTCTTTAAACAATCCCAATCAGATTGTTATTATTTTCAGAATGTCTCTGAGTGTCTTTACAATTTTCAGAGTTTGTCTGGCAGTAGGTTCATGTTTACTCCAGTGTGTGGGATTGTTTCATTTTGTACAGAAAGCCCAAGACGGTGTTTTAGTATGTAGAGTCCCTGTATTGGGTACTTACATTTTTCAGCGTGGCTCTGGCAGTAGATTAATATTTCTTGATGCTTATGTGTGTGTTTCATTGTGTACAGGGAGTTCTCGACTGTGTGTTAGTATGTATAGGGTCTCTGTGAGCGAGTTTTTATTTCAGGATGTCTGGCAGTAGGTTAATATTGCGATACCATCCTCATAGGAAGGGAGATTGGTGGGATAGGAGTGGGGCCCGTAAATGTAAGGCTGCCGATTGCTGCTGGGTAAGGGGCAGTTCTGAATTTTGAATTTTTATCGAAATAATTTTAAACATATTTAGCTAGGACGGCCAGTGCGAAAAAAACAACACGGGGATCAGATCTGAAGTTCCAGGCACTAATCGGGCCCAAGTTCCCCGAAGATGGTGACGGCGCCACCCTCCAATCTAATTGCACCCCAGTCCTGGATTTCGGACAGGGGTCAATGCCAAGGCAGAAGCACAAATCCCGGAGGGAGTACAAACCGCCCCACTGTGTCTGTATCACAGGCCACGAGGGAGAACGGATCAGGCAGATTCTGAGGTGGGATGGAGGTTCTGGTGTTGGAAAGTCTTCAGTTGTTCTCTTTATTTAATGAGTTTAACAATTATAGTGAACGGATATTTCACCACATTCTTCAACTGCTCTCTGAATTTATTCTGGGTCACGGCATAAATACAAGTGTTTGTGCAGCAACTCAGGAGCTGGAGCATGAATCCTATTTCTTGTACAAATTCTGGTATAAATACAGACTGATACCCCAACCACCAAGTTCGGTTCCATACAGAATACACCATAAACAGCGCCCATAAAAGAATGAAATTCCCGGAGATAACAAACAGTAAAATGCTGGCTTTCCTTCGGCTCTCCATCTCTGGGTCACTTGCACTCTCCCCATTGCTGTGGCCCCGGAGTCTCCTGCGGACTCTACTAGACACTAAAATGTGTCTGACAGTTAAAACATTGAGCAGCAGAATCAGAACAAATGGGACGCCCGGTGTTACAATATAATGAAGTAATTCGATTGCTCCCCATATCTGTGAATCAGTAAGATTGCGTGTAACAACACAGAACCAGGGAATGTTGCCGAGAGCATACCCATCAGTTGACATAAAATACCAGGTTGTGTTCTTTAAACAGCTCAGCACAGTCACTGTTCCAAGAACCACAGCCGCCGTTCTCTCGGTGCAATATTTAGTTTTTAACTTGTTGCAACAAATGGCCACAAATCGATCAAATGTGAAAGTGACGGTGAACCAGACAGAACAGTCTGTGGCTGCATAAAGCAGGACGGCGTGGATATTACACACGGGAATGGAGTACATGAAAAGGAACTGTACCCAATAAAGAATGGGAATATGCCTGAGTATCAAATCGATGATAACGACCAGTAGATCCGCCGCTGCCATCGCCACCAGGTAACGAGTGACACATTTGGAGAGACCGCACTTTCCCCGAGACAGGATCACAATCGTCACTAAATTAACTGTAAGGAAGGGAAATCAACAAAAAAAGATACATCAGGTTGGGAGTAAAAGCAACAGTTTGATGGATTTCGGGGTGAAAATTGCAACTTTGATACTGCATCCAGTGATGGATCTGATTATTGCACCTGTGACAGGGTTTTCTGCTTGAAACAGCGTTTTGGTAAATTGAATCAGGAGTGGATTCGGGAAGTAAATACAAGGGCCGGATTAAACATGAGAAATAATAGGTTTATAATGAATCAGAACCCCTTGTCAATAACGTTACAGCTTTAGATTCATACATGAATACAATATTTTGCCCCGAAGTAAATAATCTTATAATCTGGGGAACCCCTTTTCAACATCATGCAGTCCCTTGATCCCTGAAAATTTCACATCGTTCACCTGACGAAGGGGGAAGCCTCCGAAAGCTTGTGAATTTAAAATAAAATTGCTGGACTATAACTTAGTGTTGTAAAATTGTTTACAACCTGAAAATATCGTCACGGACTCTGGAATCTGAAATTAGCAATGTCTATGGATCCAACTTTAAACATTGATACAGTCTCTGGAACTCCCTCAAATTAATGGAACTCTCTCTGCATCACTTATAAATATTTGAACAGTTGCTGAATCTATTATAAATATTGGTACAATGTTTCCATACCCCTGTGAATAATGGTACTTTCTCCGGAACCGTTGCCAATATGATATAGTCTCTGAAAACCCTATGCAATTTGATACAGTCTCCGGAAGCCCTATTCATATCGATATTTTCAGACACTCCCCTGAATGTGCCAATATATACAGGAGTCTGCGGGAGTGAATGAATATTCACAAGAATTACAAGGGAGTGTTCACATTCAGACAGTCCCTAGATTGTGTCAGTAATTACACGGGTCTGTGGGAGTGAGTTAATATTTACAGGTGTTACTAGGGAGTGTACACATTCAGACAGTCTCTAGATTGTGTCAGTAATTACACGGGTCTGTGGGAGTGAGTTAATATTTACAGGTGTTACTAGGGAGTGTACACATTCAGACAGTCTCTAGATTGTGTCAGTATTTACAGGGGTCTGTGGGAGTGAGTTGGTATTTACAGGTGTTACTAGGGAGTGTAGACCTAAGGCAGGCCCCAGACTGTGTCAATATTTATAGGGGTCTGTAGATACTGATAAGCTACAGGTGAGACCAGATTAATATTTTCTGGCTGGTATGAGGTGCCCATTCTTTCTCTCAATCTCAGAAACCAGCTCTAAATTTCGCACAATCCTTGAAATCCTTTGCAAGTACTTACAGACACACAAGGAGCTCATGTAAACACTAACAATTATTCAGAAAACCAGTGGAAATGCCGACATTATTAATAAATACCATATAAAGAATAAACATGACGCAGGAACATCCTGAATACATTGATACTCAATTAGTAACATCCGGTATGTATTGACTCACACTCAGGGATATCCTATGATTACAGACACTTACTTTGGAACATGCTAAACATAATGACAGTCGTTCTGGAACATTATGGAAATACTGAGACTCACGCACGAAATTCCTGCTATTGGTGACACTCACTCAATAATCGCATTTACAGCCACGCTTGTATTCGGTTCATACAGATGCCAACTCAATAACATCCAGTCAGTAGAAATATTCACCCAGTGACCCTCTGAATACTGAAACATTCCGAGAGAGACTTGTAAATACTGAAATACTCCCATGATTCTGTGCAAATGCTGACAGTCCCAAGCTCAACGTTAATATGGACATTTCCAGGGTAAATGCTGTCACACTAAGCGGATCTCCGTGAATACTCACGGAACTCCAGGATCACCTGTAAATACTGTCACATTTACACACAATCCGAAGGACCCCCTGCAAATACTCATAAATTCCAGCGCTCCACCTCGAATACAGACACAATCCTAGGGACCATATAAATATCGGTACTGTCATCGACCCCTTGTAAATCTTGACACACCGCGAAGGACACTGTAAAAACAGGGGCACACTCAGTTACCCTGCAAATACAGGGACCTATTGTAAATTAAATCTTGCACTCTGAAGACTCTCGTCAAGGTATTTCCCATTCCAAGTAACCGCTATCAATATATTTTCCATCACTGGTATCACCTCTAATTATTAAGCTAGACATAAAGACTTACCAGGAACTCGATGAGAAGCTAGAACGGGATAGTAAACAGAAATTTAAAGGTTAACCTTGTTTGTTTAAACGTTAAACAAAGTTAAACGTTGTTTAACGAATTAATAGCTTGATATAGATCTCACCTGGGACACCAACATGGGAAGATGGGATAGCAAGAACATAGAAATAGAGTTAAACATGGTTTATAAAATTAAAGGGTGGATTTAGAGACTTACCAGGGACACCGAAAGCAGCGAGGAGGGGATAATAAGCAATTTGAATGATCGTAAGTATCAATTTTATCCGAACTGCTACAGTTAGTCTATCATAATTTGCATTAAGATAATCAAACTGCCAGACCAAACTCCGGTCCATTGTATTAACGTTCCAATCTATTGTTCTCAGGTTCTGACCCTTTGTAGTAACATTCCAATCTATTGTTCTCAGACTCTGACCCTTTGTAGTAACATTCCAATCTATTGTTCTCAGACTCTGACCCTTTGTAGTAACATTCCAATCTATTGTTCTCAGGTTCTGACCCATTGCAGCAACGTTCCAATCTATTGCTCTCAGATTCTAGCCACTATCTCTCTCTCTATAGAACCACTAATGCACGTTAGTGGCGGACGTGATGCGCTCACCGAAACAATGGGACAACACCTTGACATTAATACCTTATTTATAGCAGAGGGAAAAGCTCCAGAGAGACAATTATGTCCCCTGGAAACTAACTTAATTACAGTCACAGAACAAACAAGTTCCGATAATCCATTTAACCCCAACACTTTTTATATCACTAAATACATCTAACCAAATATCACACAAATAAGTATTTGGAAGAACAGAAACTGAGAGACCCGCAGTCTGACAACAATGATGTAAAGGGAGAGCGGCTTCATTTAGAGATTATTTAAGTGAAATCATTTAATTTCATATAGTTTTTGCCCAATTTTCAAGGGTTGGGTTTACACTCAGGGATGGAAACTGAACCATTTTACTACTCAGTTTGGAGACCAACCTGCGAATATTGGTGTTATCTTTGGATACCCCCGTCAATATTGGCAAGTTCATGTATCCTCTTAACACTAATGGTGCAGTCTCTGGGCCTACCTGTAAATAATGGTACAGTCTTCAGAGATTACTGTAAATATTCGCACAGACTGATAATTAAAAAAAAATATTGAGCCGCCTCAGGATTTTCTATCACTATAGAAACATCGCTGGATAACCCCACCCACCGGAAATATTTCCACAATCTCTACATTCCTCTCTAAATATTAGCAAAGTGTTCCATGTAACGTTTGCTACCGTCTCTACATCCGCCTGTAAAGTTCGCTACAGTCTCTGTGTCCACCTGTAAAGTTTGTTAGAGTCATCGGATCCCCGTGTAAAGTTTGTAACAGTCTTTGGATCCACTAGTAAACTTTGGTATAGTTTCTGGATTCACCAGTCAAGCTTGGTAGAGTCTGATTTCATTTGTAAAGTGGATCCGTTTATAGAGTCATGGAATCTTACAGCACAGAAAGTGGCCATTCGGCCCATCGTGCCTGTGCTGGCTTTTTGAAAGAACTCTCTAATTTAGTCCCACAGCCCATCTTTTTTCCCCATAAATTTGCAAATTAGTCCGCTTGAAGGAAATGTCTAATCGCCTTTTGAAAGTGTCTATGGAACCTACTGTCAGCGCCCTTTCAGGCAGTGCGTTCCAGACCTTAACCCTCGGAAAAAAAATGTTTCTCAATTCCCCTCTAGTTCTTTTGCCAATTATTTTAAATCAATCACCTCTGGTTAACGACCCACTTGCTAGAGGGAACAGATTCTCCCTATTTTCTATATCAAACCCCCCCTAATTTTGAATACCTCTATTATGTCTCCCCCTAACCTTCTCTGCTCTAAGAATAACAATCCCAGCTTCTCCAATCTCTCCACACAACTGAAGTCCCTCATCCCTGGTATTATCCAAGTAAACCTCCTCTGTACTCTCTCCAAGGCCTTGACATCCTTCGTAAAGTGTGGTGCCCAGAAATGTACACAATACTCCAACTGAGGCCTAACCCGTGATTTGTAGAGGTTTAGCGTGACTTCCTTGTTTTTGTATTCAATGCCCCTATTTACAAAGCCCAGTATCCCAGACACATTCTTAACAGCCTTATCAACTTGCCTCGCCACGTTCAATGATTTGTGAATATGCCCCTCCAGCTCCCTCTGCTCTTGTACCCCTTCAACATAGTATCATTTAGATTACAACGCCCTTCCATGTTGTTTATCCCAAGATGCATCATTTCACACTTATCGACATTAAATTGCTTCTGCCATCTGTCTGCCCATTCCACTTGTAAACTTTGGTATTTTCTCTGCATCCACCTGTAAAGATCACTACAGTCTCTGCATCCACCTGTAATATTTGGTAGAATCTCCGGATCCACGTGTAACGATCACCAGACTCTCCGGGCTCACCTTCAAATGTTAGCAGAGAACGTGGATCGCCCTATAAAGTTCACTACAGTCTCTGAATCCACCTATAAATATTAATAGAGGCTCTGGATCCTTCTGCAAATTGTCAGTGTCTTTCCTTCAGAAAATAATGGAAAGAACTTTGTAACCGTTACAAATATTAGTAATCTAAATTTCTCCTTAAATATTTGCACACTGTACATTGATTGCAAATATTTCGTACGTTTCCACAGACCAACTAATCCATTCTGTAGACTCCCTGAATGTGTACACTCCCTAGTATCACTGTAAATATTGACCCACTCTCAGATTCCTGTCAATACTCGCACAGTCTGGGGCCTGCCCGAGCATGGGTGCTCTCCCTGGTACCGCTGTAAATATAAACTCACTCCCAAAACCCCCTATAATTACTGATACAGTCTGAAGACCGTCTGAATGTGTACACTTTCTGCTGCTCCCATTATATATTGACTAACTCTCACAGACTCATGTGAAAGGATCTGTGAAATATAGCAAGTTACCAACTTGACATAGGTAAAGATCACTCACGATGGGATAGTTGGCCTATGTGATTAACGACAAAGCTTGCAAAATGCCTAGAAGAGGGGATGTGGGGATTAGTTTTGCGGTGTTAGGGGTAAAATTGATGTGCGATGGGAAACTACTGAAACTAGATAAGCATAGAAGAAACGTAGCATGGCAGAACAGTTAGCAGTTTCGCTCCAAAAACAGGTCATGCGATATACTGCACAACCGTTTATGTCACGTATGGACAAAGGAAAAGCACGTGTTGCTACCATACATCATATCTGGTAAACAAAGCCGATTTGTTTTAGTGAAAGTTATAAATACGGGATGGAGTTCTGCATTCCTTGTTACCCAAATCTAAGAACTATTTTGCTTAGGAGTAGCTCTAATACCTGACTGGGTATTCCACTTGGCAGTATAATTGACGCATTTGCTTGCGTCTAATCATATTTGCAGTACATCTCTAAAAGTAAACTTCTCTGGTATTCGAGACTTTTAGGACTGCAGTATCAGCTCTATATGGTGCAAGTCCAACACCCTGTAAATATTGAAACAGTCTGAGGACTTTCTCAATATCTACCATCCCTGGTATCCCTCTAAACATTGACTCATTCAGACCCCTGTGAGGACTGACATATTCTGGGACTCTTATGTCTACATTCCTTGGTTCCCCTTTATACGTTCACTCGCTCTCATTGACTGTCTAAATATTGACCATCTGGTCACCCCCTCAATGTCCACAGACCCTGGAACCACTTTATATTCTTGATCGGTATGTTCCCAGCCCAACACGGAAGAAAGCAGTGCTGGGGGATGAAGTGGGGCAAATAGGAACATAAGTGGGCAGTTCAGTCCCTCGAGCCTATTCCGCAATTAAATTATAAACAATTTTACAACAGCAAGTTATAGTCCAGCAATTTTATTTGAAATTCACAAGCTTTCGGAGGCTTCCTCCTTCCTCAGGTGAATGTGGAAATGAAATCCTCGAACCTATCGCATTTATAAATCACAGAACAATGCTTGGTGATTACAGACAGTCTTTTCAACTGCCCGTTGCCAAGGCAATCAGTGTGCAGACAGACAGGTGTTACCTACAGATCCCCCGAATATACAAACCACCAAAAAAAAAGAGAGAGAGGCAGAAACATCGAAAAGACAGCAACTGACCCGTTGTATTAAAAACAGATAACATTTGTTCGCTGGTGGGGTAACGTGTAGCGTGACATGAACCCCAAGATCCCGGTTGAGGCCTTCCTCATGGGTGCGGAACTTGGCTATCAATTTCTGCTCGACGATTTTGCGTTGTCGTGTGTCTCGAAGGCCGCCTTGGAGTATGCTTACCCGAAGGTCGGTGGCTGAATGTCCCTGACTGCTGAAGTGTTCCCCGACTGGGAGGGAACCCTCCTGTTTGGCGATTGTTGCGCGGTGTCCGTTCATCCGTTGTTGCAGTGTCTGCATGGTCTCGCCAATGTACCATGCTCTGGGGCATCCTTTCCTGCAACGTATGAGGTAGACAACGTTGGCCGAGTCACAGGAGTATGAACCATGTACCTGGTGGGTGGTGTCCTCTCGTGTGATTGTGGTATCTGTGTCGATGATCTGGCATGTCTTGCAGAGGTTGCTGTGGCAGGGTTGTGTGGTGTCGTGGATGCTGTTCTCCTGAAAGCTGGGTAATTTGCTGCGAACGATGGTCTGTTTGAGGTTAGGTGGCTGTTTAAAGGTGAGTAGTGGAGGTGTGGGGATGGCCATAGCGAGGCGTTCGTCGTCATTGATGACATGTTGAAGGCTGCGGAGAACATGGCGTAGTTTCTCCGCTCCGGGGAAGTACTGGACGACAAAGGGTACTCTGTTAGTTGCGTCCCGTGTTGGTCTCCTGAGGAGGTCTATGCAATTTTTCGCTGTAGCCCGTCGGAACTGTCGATCGATGAGTCGAGCGTCATATCCCGTTCTTACTAGGGCGTCTTTCAGCGTCTGTAGGTGTCCATCGCGTTCCTCCTCGTCTGAGCAGACCCTGTGTATTCGCAGGGCCTGTCCATAGGGGATGGCCTCTTTGACGTGGTTAGGGTGGAAGCTGGAAAAGTGGAGCATCGTGAGGTTGTCTGTGGGCTTGCGGTAGAGTGAGGTGCTGAGGTGCCCGTCTTTGATGGAGATTCGTGTGTCCAAGAAAGAAACTGATTCTGAGGAGTAGTCCATGGTGAGCTTGATGGTGGGATGGAACTTGTTGATGTTATCGTGTAGTCTCTTCAGTGTTTCTTCGCCGTGGGTCCATAGGAAGAAAATATCGTCTATGTATCTGGTGTATAGTGTTGGTTGGAGGTCCTGTGCAGTGAAGAAGTCCTGCTCGAACTTGTGCATGAAAATGTTGGCGTATTGGGGTGCGAATTTGGTCCCCATGGCTGTTCCGTGTGTTTGGGTAAAGAACTGGTTATCGAAGGTGAAGACATTGTGATCCAGGATGAAGCGGATGAGTTGTAGGATGGCGTCCGGAGATTGGCTGTTGTTGGTGTTGAGTATTGATGCTGTCGCAGTGATGCCGTCATCGTGGGGGATACTGGTGTAGAGTGCCGAGACATCCATCGTGGTGAGAAGTGTTCCTGGTTCAACTGGTCCGTGGGTACTGAGTTTTTGTAGGAAGTCTGTAGTGTCGTGACAGAAGCTGGGAGTTCCCTGTACGATGGGTTTCAGGATGCCCTCGATGTATCCAGAGAGGTTCTCACACAGGGTTCCGTTGCCTGATACGATAGGACGTCCGGGTGTGTTGGCTTTGTGTATCTTTGGGAGGCAGTAGAAGTCTCCCACGCAGGGAGTACGTGGGATGAGAGTGCGTCGGATGCTTTGAAGGTCTGGATCGAATGTCTTGATCAGTTTGTTGAGCTGGTGGGTGTGTTCTTTGGTCGGATCTGCAAGTAACCGTCTGTAGTGTTCCTTCACCGACCTTCGGGTAAGCATACTCCAAGGCGGCCTTCGAGACACACGACAACGCAAAATCGTCGAGCAGAAATTGATAGCCAAGTTCCGCACCCATGAGGACGGCCTCAACCGGGATCTTGGGTTCATGTCACGCTACACGTTACCCCACCAGCGAACAAATGTTATCTGTTTTTAATGCAACGGGTCAGTTGCTGTCTTTTCGATGTTTCTGCCTCTCTCTCTTTTTTTTTGGTGGTTTGTATATTCGGGGGATCTGTAGGTAACACCTGTCTGTCTGCACACTGATTGCCTTGGCAACGGGCAGTTGAAAACACTGTCTGTAATCACCAAGCATTGTTCTGTGATTTATAAATGCGAGGGATTTCATTTTCACTTTCACCTGAGGAAGGAGGAAGCCTCCGAAAGTTTATGAATTTCAAATAAAATTGCTGGACTATAACTTGGTGTTGTAAAACTGTTTACAATTGTCAACCCCAGTCCATCACCGGCATCTCCACATCGCAATTAAATTAGATGATGGCTGATCCGTTTCTTAAACCCCATCTACATGTCTTGGTACTGTAACCTTTGCTAACTATGTATCAGTCTTAACTTCTATCAATCTCAGTTTTGAAATTTTCAATTGCCTCCTCTCAAAAGCTTTTTGGGGAGAGAGTTCCAGATTTCTACTACCCTTTGTGTGAAAAAGTGCTTCCTGACATCACCGCTAAACAGCTTAGCTTTACTTTTATGGTTATATCTCCTTGTTCCGGACTCCCCCACCAGAGGAAAGTTTTCCCTCTATCGAATCCAATCAACTCCTTTAATCATCTTAAACACCTCAATGACATCACCCCATAATCTCCTACACTCAAGGGAATAGAAGTCTATTTGGCCCATCGTGCCTGTGCCTTATTAAAATATATAAAACAGGGTCCTATGCAATTTGTAGTGACCCGACCCCACAAAGTGCTCGTCTTGTGCCCACAAAATTCCTCCCACTCGCTGCCATCCACTATGTAACCTGTCCTCATAATATGACCCTTTTAGCCCAGGTATCATTTTGCAGAATCTGCGCTACACCCCCCGCCAAGGCCTATATATCCTTCCTGAGGTTCGGTGCCCAGAAATGAATGCTGTACTCCAAAGGGGGCTTAACAGAGATTTATATATCTGCAATATAACTTCCTCCTTTATATTCCAATCCCTTTGAGATAAAGTCCAACATTCCATTAGTCTTTTAATTTCTTTTTGTGCCTGTCCATTGCCTTTAGTAATTTCTGTACTTGGACCCCTAAATTTCTCTTGTCCTAACTTCTCACCATTGAGAACATAATCTGATCGATGTTTCTTGGCTGCATAGTGGATGACCTCACACTTCCCCACATCGAACTTCATCTGCCACAGTGTTCCCACTCTTAATTTGTCAACAGCCCTTTGCAAGTTCCTGCTCCCATCTTTTATTTTTATTCATTCATCGGATGTGGCGTCGCTGGCGAGGCCGGCATTTATTGCCCATCCCTAATTTCCGTTGAGAAGGTGGTGGTGAGCCGCCGCCTTGAACCGCTGCAGTCCGTGTGGTGAAGGTTCTCCCACAGTGCTGTTAGGAAGGGAGTTCCAGGACTTTTACCCAGCGACGATGAAGGAACGGCGATATATTTCCAAGTCGGGATGGTGTGTGACTTGGAGGGGAACGTGCAGGTGGTGTTGTTCCCATGTTCCTGCTGCCCTTATCCTTCTAGGTCGTAGAGGTCGCGGGTTTGGGAGGTGCTGTCAAAGAAGCCTTGGCGAGTTGCTGCAGTGCATCTTGTGGATGGGACACACTGCAGCCACGATGCACTGGTGTTTAATGTGACACCTAACTCGGTATCATCCTCAAATTCTATTTGAGCTGCACACGAGCCTCTTCATCTAACCCTATCAGCATAAACTTCTATTCGATTCTCCCTCATGTGTTTAGAGGGGTCTGGACTCTAGAGAGAAAAAAACTGTTCCCATTGGTGGAACGGTCAAGAACCAGAAGACACAGAATTAAGGTGATTGGCAAAAGAACCAAAGGTGACATGAGGAAAAAAAAATTTCCGCAGTGAGTGGTTATGATCTGGAATGCACTGCCTGAGAGGGTGGTGCAGGCAGTGCAATCGTGGTTTTCAAAGGGGAATTTGGTAAGTACTTGAAGGGAAAAAAAAATGCAGGGTCACGGGGAGTGCGACTAGCTGGATTGATCTTGCAGAGAGCCGGCACAAGCTCGATGGGTCAAAAGGCCTCCTTTTGTGCTGTGATCATTCTATGATTCTATCTAGTTTCCCTTGAATGCATCTATGCTAGTCGCCTCAACTATTCCTTGTGATAGTTCGTTCCACATTCTAACTACTCTCTGCAAGTCCATATAAATAACATTCATCGATACTCCTTTATCTACCACGTTAGTAATTTGCTCAAAAAAATCAACTAGATTTGTTAGATCTGGAACGCTTCTCCACTTCAGCCTTCGAACTTCTGGTTTGGATATTTGCCACTACCACCAAAATCTACGCTGGCTCTCACTGATCAGTGTTTATTTGTCGTAGTGCTCAGAAGCTCTGGCACTAATAACAGATTCTAGTAACTTCTCCACAACAGACGTTAGATTAATAAGCCTATAATTTCGTATTTTGTCTCTCCTACCCTGCAAAAATTTGGAGTGACATTGGATATTTTCCAATCGATGGGGACAATTCTGGTATCAAGAGAGTTTTGGAAGATCATGATTACAGCCTCTACAATTTTCTCACCTACTTAGAATCATAGAATGGTTACAACACAGAAGGAGGCCATTCGGCCCATAGAGCCCGTGCCGGCTCTTTGTAAGGGCAATCCTGTTAATCTCATTCCCTCGATCTCGCTCGTGTAGCCCTGAAAATATATCCCTTCAAGTATTTATGCAATTCCATTTGAAAGCCACGATTGAGTCTGCTTCAACGATCCTTTCAGGCTGCGCATTCCAGATCATAGCTTTTGCTTCGTAAAAAAGTTTTTCCTCACGTTGTCTATGGTTCTTTTGCCAATCACCTTAAATCTGTGTCCTCTGATTCTCGACCCTTCCACCAATTGGAACAGTTTCTCTTTATTTACTTTACCTAAACCCTTCATGATTTTCAACACTTCTATCAAATCTCCTCTCAGCCTTCTCTGCTCTCAGAGGAACAACCTCAGCTTTTTCATTCTATCCAGCTGAAGATCCTCATCCCTGGAACCATTCTAATAAATCTTTTCTGCACCCTCTTCAAGGCCTTCACATCCTTCCTAAAGTGCAGCACCCTGAATTGGACACAATGTTCCAGCTGTGGCCAAACCAGTGTTTTACGAAGGTTCAACATGACTTCCTTGCTTTTGCACTCTATGCCTCTGTTTATAAAGCCCAGGATCCCGTATGCTTTTCTTTAAACCATTTTCTCAACCTGTCCTGCCACCTTCAACGATTTGTGCACATTTACCCCCTGGCCTCTTTGTTCTGGCATACCCTTTAGAATTGTACCTTTAGTTTATAATGCCTCTCCTCATTCTTCCTGCCAAAATATATCACTTTGCACTACTCTGCGTTAAATTTCATCTGCCACTTGTCCGCCCATTCCACCAGCCTGTCTACGTCCTCTTGCAGTCTATCACTATCCTCTTCACTGTTCACTACACTTCCAAGTTTTGTGTCATCTGCAAATTTTGAAATTGTGCCCTGTACATCCAAGTGCAAATCATAAATATATATCAAAAAAGCAGTGGCCCCAGTACCGACCCCTACAGGGGAACGCCACTATCTGAAAAACAACCGTTCACCACCACTATCTGTCTCCTGTCACTTAGACAATTTCGTATCCATGCTACCACTGCCCCTTTTATTCCATGGGCTTCAATTTTGCTGACCAGACCATTATGTGGCACTTTATCAAACGCCTTTTGAAAGTCCATATACGCAACAACCGCATTGCCCTTATCTACACTTTTTTTAACCTCATCGAAAAACTCAATCAAGTTAGTTGAACACAATTTGCCTTTAAGAAATCCGTGATGGCTTTCCTTTATAAATCCATACTTGTCCAAGTGACTTAATTTTGCTCCAGATTATCGTTTCTAAAAGCTTCCCCACCACCGAGATTAAACTGACTGGCCTGTAGTTGCTAGGTTTATCCTTACACCCTTTTTTGAAACATGATATAACATTTGCAACTCTCCAGTCCTCTGATACCATCCCCCATATCTATGAATGTTTGGAAGATTATGGCCAGCACCTCTGCAATTTCCACTCTTTCTTCACTCAGCAACCGAGGATGCATCCCATCTGGACTGGATGACTTATCACTTTAAGTGCAGCCAGACTTTCTAGTACCTCCTATTCATCAATTTTATCCCATCCAGTATCTTAACTACCTCTTCTGTTACTGTGCCTTTGGCAGCATCTTCTTCCTTGGTAAAGATGCAAAGTATTCATTTATTACCTCAGCCATCCCCTCTACCTCCATGCACAGATCTCCTTTTTGGTCCCTAATCGGTCCCACCCCTTCTTTTACTACCCGTTTACTATTTATATGCCTATTGAAGTATTTTTGGATTCCTTTTTTGTTGTCAGTCTGTTCTCATACTCTCTTTGCCCCTCTTGTTTTCTTTTTCACTTCTCTGAACTTTCTATATTCAGCCTTGTTTTCATTTATATTATCAACCTGACGTCTGTCATACACCCCATTTTCCTGCTATTATTTAAATACCATGGGGTGGAGAACATCTGGTTCTGGATATTTGCTGATCTTTCGTCTCATTATTTTCTCCTTTACCATTTTTTATTTATAGTAATGCTAGTTATATTAAATCTAGTTAATTTATTTTTAGTTCTCTGGTACTTTATCCTCCTTCTCCACTCTGAAGACCAATACAACGTAAATATTTTGCAAGCCTGCCATGTCCTGATTTTCAATTACAATATCATCTGCGTCTGACTTTAAGGGGCCCACATTGCTCATGGCCAACTACTCCAACTATTAATAACTCGCACTTGGGTGTACAGGGCACAATTTCAAAATTTGCAGATGACACAAAACTTGGAAGGGTAGTAAACAATGAGGAGGATAGTGATAGACTTCAAGAGGATATAAACAGGCTGGTGGCATGGGCGGACACGTGGCAGATGAAATGTCACGCAGAGAAATGCGAAGTGACACATTTCATTAGGAATAACGAGGAGAGGCAATATAAAGTATAGGGCTCAACTCTAAAAGGGGTACAGGATCAGGGAGATCTGCGGGTTTATGTGCACAAATCGTTGAAGGAGGCAGAACAGGTTGAGAAAGCAGTTAAAAAGCATACGGGATCCTGGGCTTTATAAATAGAGGCATAGAGTACAAAAGAATGGAAGTCATGATGAACCTTTATGAAACACTGGTTCGGCCACAACTGGAGTATTGTGTCCAGTTCTGGGCACCGCACTTCAGGAATGATGTGCAGGCCTTGAGAGGGTGCAGAAGAGTTTTACCACAATGATTCCAGGGATGAGGGGCTTTAGGTACCTGGATAGACTGGAGAAGCTGGGGTTGTTCTCCTTGGAACAGAGAAGGTTGTGAGGAGATTTGATCGAGGTATTCAAAATCATGAAGGGTCTAGACAGAGTAGATAGAGAGAAACTCTTCCCATTGGCGGAAGGATCAAGTACCAGAGGACATAGGTTTAACGTGATTGTCAAAAGAACCAAAGGTGACATGAGGAAAAACTTTTTTATACAGCGAGTGGTTATGATCTGGAATGCACTGCCCGAGGGGGTGGTGGAGGCAGATTCAATCATGGCCTTCAAAAGGGAACTGGATAAGTACTTGAAAGGAAATAATTGCAGGGCTATGGGGATAGAGCGGGGTAGTGGGACTAGCTGGATTGCTCTTGCATAGAGCCGGCACGGACTTGATGGGCCGAATGGCCTCTTTCCGTGCTTTAACCTTTCTATGATTCTATGATTCTAATCAGTTCAAATTTTCCGTAAGTGCCCAGTCACCTTGTCCTAAATCATAGATTCCAATAATGACCCATAACAGATGTTAGTCTCAGAGGTTGATAATTTCCTCATTTATCTTTCTCACCTTTCGAAATAGTAGAATTACAATTGCAGTTTTCTAATCTAAATGGACAGTTCCTGAATCGAAAGAGCTTGGGAAGATTTTGGTTAAAGAATCTGCAATTTCCTCACCTACTTCCGTTAAAACCCCGGGGTGGAAACCATCAGGTAGGTCCCGGGGAATTTTCAGTCTTTATTTCCTTTATTTTTTCTAATACTGTTCTCTTGTTTAGATTAACTTCAGTGAGTTCCGGTCCTTGATTCATTATTAGTTTCCCTGGAATGTCAGGTATGTTATTCTCTTCCTCTACTGTGAAGACTGACAAAAAAAGTAATTATTAAACACGTCTGCCATTTCCTTATTTCCATTTGCAATATTATCCGCATCTATTTTAAAGGGCCCACGTTACCCTTGACTACCCTTTTTCTTCTAATATAATTGTAAAAAGTTGCGTTAATCCTGTATCCCTCGCAAGTTCGTTTTCGAATTCGTCTTTTGCAGCTCTTACTATCTTTTTTCTCTTCCTTTGCTGTTCTTTATATATCTCCCAGTCCCCTGGATCCACACTGTTCTTTGCACTTCTGTTTTATCTTCTATCTCTCAACTCTTTTGTCAAATTTATTCCTCTGTGTGTTATTTATCATGTCCAAGTGAACAATTAACTTAACCATAACGATAGTGTCATAGTGTCATAGTCGGTACAGCACAGGAGGAGGCCATTCGGCTCATCGTGCCTATGTTGGCACTTTGAAAGAGCTATCCAATTCATCCCACTACTCAGCTCTTTCCCCGTAGTTCTGTAATTTTTTCCTTCAAGTATTTATCTCATTCCATTTTGAAATTTACTATTGAATCTGCTTCCACCACCCTTTCAGAAGCGCATTCTAGATCATTGCAACTGGTTGCATAAAAAAATGATTCCTCATGTCGCCTCTGGTTCTTTTGCCGATCATCTTAAGTCTGTGCCCGCAGATTGCTGAATCTTCTGCCACTGGAAACAGTTTCTCCTTATTTACTTTAACAAAACCGTTCATGATTTTGAACATCTCTATCAAATCTCCCCTTTCCGTTCTCTGCTCTAAGGAGAACAACCCCAGCTTCTCCAGTCTCTCCACATAACTGAAGTCTCTCATCTCTGGCACAATTCTAGGAAATATCTCCTGTACCCTCTAAGGCCTTGACAACCTTCCTAAAGTGCAGTGCCCAGATTGAACAAAATACTCCAGCGAGGCCTAACCTGTGTTTTATAAAGTTTTACCATAAATTCTTAGCTTTTGTACTCTACGCCTCCATTAATGAAGCCCAGGGTCTCATATGCTTTCTTAACAGCCGTCTCAATGTGTCCTGCCACCTTCAAAGATTTGTGTCCATACACTCCCAGGTCTTTCTGTTCCAGCACCCCTTTTAAAATTGTATCATTTGGATTACATTGCCTCTCTTCATTCTTCATACCAAAATGTATCACTTCACACTTCTCTGCATTAAATTTCATCTGCCATGTGTCTGCCCATTTCAATGGCTGTCTGTGTCCCCCTGAAGTCTGTTACATTGTTTACTGCATTTCCAAGTTTCGTTTCATCTGCAAACTTTGAAATTATACCCTCTATGCACAAGTCTAGATCATTAATATATATCAAAAAGGGCAGTGTTCCTAATACTGACTACAGGAGAACACCACTCTATACTGCTCTCCAATCTGAAAAGCAACTGTGCTTGACCAATTTCCGATCCACACTGCCACAGTCCCTTTAATCCCATGGGCTTTAATTTTCCTAACAAGTCTATCATGTGGTACTTTATCAAATGTCTTTTTAAAAGTCTATATAAGCAACATAAAACTGCACTACCTTCATCAACCCTCTCCGTTACTTCATTAGAAAACTCAATCAATTTAGTCAAACACGATTTTCCTTTAACAAATCCGAGCTGACTTTCATTTATTAGACCATACTTTTCCAAATGCCAATTTATTTTGTCCCAGATTATTGTCTCTATAAGTTTCCTCACTACCGACATTAGGCTGACTGGCCTGTAATTGCTGAGTTTATCTGTCTTTCCTTTTTTGAACCGGGGTGTAATATTTGCAATCCTCCAGTCCCCCAGCACCATCCCCGTACCTAAGAAGGATTGGAAGATTGTGGCCAGAGCCTCTGCAGCTTCCATTCTTACTTCCCTCAGTAACCTAGGATGCATCCCATCTGGACCGGGTGACTTTTCTACTTTGAGCCCTGCCAATCTTATAAATACTTCCCCTTTATCCATTTTTATCCTATCCAATATCCCTACTTTACTGCCACAATAGCAACATCCTCTTCTCTAGAGAAGATAGATGTGAAGTATTCATTTAATACCTCAGCCATGCCTCCTGCCTCCACAAGAAGATCTTCATTTTCATCCCTAATCGGTTCCACGCTTAGTTTGACCATCCTTTTACTATTTATATGTTTATTTATAAAAGGGTTCCCTTTTATGTTACCCCCTAATCTATTATCCTACTCGCTCTTTGCCTATTCTATTCTCTTTTTAGGCCTCTCCTATACTTTGTGCATTCAGCTTTGTTCTCTACTGTATTATGAGCATTAAATTTATCATAAGCCTCGTTTTTCCATTTCATTTTGATCTCTATATCTTTAGTCATCCAGGGAGCTCTAGCTTTCGATGCCCTTCTTTTCCTCCTCCTGAGGATGTGCCTACACTGTACCCGAATCAACTCCTCCTTGAAGGCCTCCCATTCTTCAATTATTGTTTTGTCAATTATTGTTTTGATTCCAATCCACCTAGGCAAGATCCCTTTTTAGCTCACTGCAATTTATTCCCCTCAAGTTAAGCATTTACATATTTGATTATAATATATTTAAATTACAAATGACGGCATAATTGAACAGATTTTGTAAAATGTCCTCTATCCCAATGGAGAAAACTCCCACGACTCGAGCGTGATAAACACCACGCTCCAACCGATTGAACGAACCTGCCCAACACTCAATTACCTCCAACCAGGCTGTTGCTGACCTGTTTGTAGTTTGTTCTACTTTTCTTACCTCAATTACTTGCACTCCATCGACCGTGGCCCCCGTCACTACCTCTCCCACTCTCACGGAATCTTTTCCCCTTCCCCATTCGCCCTTTCCCCTTTGGCCGCTTCTCCATTCATCGCATTCCCTATTCGCCCCATTCCCCATTAACTCTATTCCCCATTCGTCCCTTCCTCATTCGCCCGTTCCCCATTCATCCTCTTTCCCATTCACCCCATTCCCCATTCACCCCTTCCAATTCACTCTCTTCCCCATTCACCCCATTCCCCATTCACCCCCTTCCCATTCGCTCTCTTCCCCATTCACCCCATTCCCCATTAATCTCTTCCCCATTTGCCCTCTTCCCCATTCGCCTCTTCTGCATTTGCCGCCTTCTCCCTTCTCCCTCTTTCCCATTCACCCTTTCCCCATTCTCCCCCTTCCCCTTTCGCCATTTTCTCCATTCACCTCTTCCCCATTCACCCCTTACCCATTCGCCCCTTCCCCATTGCCCCTTCCTCATTCGCCCTCTTCTCCATCCGCCTCGTCCCCATTCGCCCCTTTCTCATTTGCCCCTTCACCTTTCGCCCTCTTCCCCATTCGCCATCTTCTCCATTTGCCTCTTCCCCATTCACCCCTTCCCCATTCGCCCTTTCCCCATTTACCACTTCCTCATTTGCCCTCTTCCCTATTCACTCCTTCCCCATTCTCCCTTTCCCCATTCACCCCCTTCCTCATTTGTCCCCTTCCCCATTTGTCCCCTTCCCCAATCATCCCCTTCCACATTCGCCCCTCCCCATTCTGTCTTTTCCCCTTCACCCCTTCCCCATCTGTCTCTTCCCCATTCGCCCTCTTTCTTATTCACCCCTTCCACTTTCACCGCTTCCCTGTTTACACCTTCCACACATGCCACTTACCCATTCCCCATTCACCCATTCCCATTCGCCCATTTCCCATTTGCCCTCTTCCCTATTTACCACTTCCCCATTCGTCCCCTTCCCTGTTTACTCCTTCCACATTCGCCACCTTCCCTATTCGCCTCTTCTCCATTCACCCCTTCCACATTCGCCACATCCATGTTTACCCCTCCACATTTGCCACTTCCCCATTCGCCCATTCCCCAGTCAACCCTACCCCATTTGTCGTTTCCCCATTCACCCCATTCCTCATTCACCAAAATCCCCTTTCAACCTTTCCCCATTCACCTCATTCCCCATTCCCCCCTTTCCTCATTCTCCCCTTCCCCATTCACCCCATTCCCATTCCCCCTTTTCCCCATTCTCCCCTTCCCCATTCACCCCATTCCACATTCGCTACCTTCCCCATTCACCCCATTCCCCCCTTTCCCCATTCTCCCCTTCCCCATTCACCCCATTCCCATTCCCCCTTTTCCCCATTCACCCCATTCCAATTCCCCGCTTTCCCCATTCTCCCCTTCCCCATTCACCCCATTCCACATTCGCTACCTTCTCCACTCACCTTATTCGCCATTCACCCCATTCCCCATTCGCCCCTTCCCTATTCAACTCTTCCCCATTCTCCCCTTTCCCAATTGCCTCCTTCCCCATTCACCCTGTTTCCCATTCAACCCTTCCCCATTCATCCCATTCCCTATTCACCCCATTCCCCATTCACCCCTTCCCCATTCAAACCATTCCCCATTCGCCCCTTCCCTATTCACCCCTCCCCCATTCAACCCTTCCCCATTCTCCCCTTTCCCATTTGCCTCCTTCCCCATTCATCCCATTCCCCATTCACCCGTTCCCCATTCAACCCTTCCCCATTCTCCCCTTTCTCAATTGCCTCCTTCCCCATTGTTCCCATTCCCCATTCACCCCTTTCCCATTCAACCCACTCCCTATTCGCCCTTCCCCATTCACCCCATTCCTCATTCAACCCTTCCCCATCTGCCCCTTCGCCATTCACTCCATTCCCCATTCACCCATTCCCCATTCGCCCCATTTCCCATTCGCCCCTTCTCCAATCTCCACCTTTTCCATTCACTCGTGCAAATTTCACACCACTTATTTTGGTACAGTAAACTGATGGTGGACAGGTGTTACATTGAATGCTGCAATCTGAAGCTTTAGCTCGATGAATTAGTGAATCTGTGCGCAATTGGTGAGCATGTTCGGCTGTTGAGTAAAAGGTAGGAGGTACAAGCCCTCCGAGGTATGATAGGGAACCTTTTACCTTAACATTCATTGTCTCACATTTTTAGATATCTAACGTGTGTAGTGTCTGTAATAAAATGTGCTGTAAACATTGCCAGCTGAGCACGGCTGATATTCCACCATGCACCCTGCAGTTGGAGAACAGGCACATGAACAATATATAAACAGCCGGGATTGACTTCACGGAAATCCGATTTCATAGAATGGTTACATCACGGAAGGAGGCCATTCGGCCCATCGATTCCATGCAAGAGCAATCCAGCCTCTTCCACTCCCTTGCCCTTTCCCCACAGCCATATAAATTCTTACCTTTCTTATCTATCAAGTCGTGGCCAACGAATCACCCGCAATGGCTTCTCTTCCCGCTCCCGCACCGTTACCTCTGGAGTCTCCCAAAGATCTACACTTGGCCCCCTCCTATTTCTCATCCACATGCTGCCTATCGGTGACATCATCTGAAACCACAACGTCAGATTACATGTGTACGTTCAGCCTCATATGGCTGAAAAGCAATCCAGATGTGGCTAATTGCAATTGCGATTACGAATTTAGAAATGAGTAATGATCACAGTCTTTGGGCCTGTGATCTCAATACTTATTTTCGCATGACGTATGCATCTGAACTTTAAGCTTTTTGTGTGTTGTTGGTAAAATGATAAGATGAAAAGCAGAATGTGCGAGTGTTTTGATTGTTGTGAGTATTTTACTTCCTTGCTTACTGAATGGTGGTGGATGGTTGTTATGAAATATAGAGTTGTGAAGTAAATCTCCCTGCAGTGTGTGTAAGGCATTTTCTACTAAAATTCCTTCATGCGGCTGAAACGGTGTCACCATAGGCACACCTGCGGCGAGACATGATTTCTATTGGACGACACTGGCATAGAGCGTGATCGAGCGGTCTGAGCTCGGACATTGATGCTCCAGTATTGTTAGGGTGTGATTCGATTTTCGTCGCTCATAAACTTTCCATCGACACGGAGGGAATGGTTGTTGCATAAACATCACAATGAGACAAACACACTCACACTTTGTATAGACACATTTGAGGTTGTATAATAGTGGAGGGCACTAGTTAAGGTTCTTTAATTGAGGCGGCACTAGTTGGGGTTGTATGACAGAGTGGAGCAGTAGTTGCTCTTGTGTGTTAGTGAGGTGGGAATTTAACAAAGGCTGCACCAGATTCCTGATGTTACCGGTAATGGTTATGTTACTGGAATAGTAATCCAGAGGCCTGGACTAATAAACTGGAGTCATGAGTTCAAATCTCCACCACGGCAGCTGGGGAATTTAAATTCAATTAATTAAATAAAACCTGGAATATATAAAACTAGTATTAGTAATGGTGGCCATGAAACTACCGGTTTGTCCTAAAAAACACATCTCGTTCACTAATGTCCTTTAGGGAAGGAAATCTGCTGCCCTTACCCCGTCTGGCCGATATGTGACTATGGACCCACAGCAATGCGGAAGATTTTTAATCGCCCTCTGAAATGGCCTAGCAAGCCACTCAGAAGTACAATCTCGCTAAAAAAAGTCGTAATAAGAATAAAACCGGACGGACCACAAGGCACCAGACACTACAATAGCAAACCAAGCCCAGTCAACACTGCAAAGTCCTCCTCATTAACATCTGGGGACTTGTGCCAAAATTGGGACAGCTGTCCCATGGACTGGTCAAGCAACAGCCTGACATGGCCATAATCACAGAATCATAACTTTCAGCCAACGTCCCAGTCCCTTCCATCACCATCCCCGCGTATGTCCTGACTCACTGGCAGGACAGTCGTACCAGAGGTGGCGGTACAGTGGTTTCGAGTCAGGAGGTAATGGCCATGGGAGCCCTCAACATTGACTATGGATTCCATGAAATCTCATGGCATCATGTCAAACATGGGCAAGGAAACCTCCTGCTGAATGCCATCTACCGTCCTCCCTCAGCTGATGAATCAGTCCTCCTCCATGTTGAGCACCAGCTCAAAACTGGGAATACATGAGGCGCTGTGGGCCATCAGCAGCAGCAGAATTGTATTCCAGTGTAATCTGTAACCTCATGGCCTGGCATATTCCTCACTCTACCATTACCAACCAGCCAGGGGATCAACCCTGGTTCAATGCGAAGTGTAGAAGAGCATGCCAGGAGCAGCATCAGGGGTACCTAAAAATGAGGTGTCAACCTGGTGAAGCTACAACTCAGGACTACATGCAAGCTAAACAGCGGAAGCAACTTGCTATAGACAGAGCGAAGCGATTCCACAACCAACGGATCAGATCAAAGCTCTGCAGTCCTGCCACATCCAGTCGTGAATGGTGGTGACAATTAAACAAACAACGGGAGGAGGAGGCTCTGTAAACATCCCCATCCTCAGTGATGGCAGAGTCCAACATGTCAGTGCAAAAGACAAGGCTGAACCATTTGCAACTATCTTCAGCCAGAAATTCCGAGTAAATGATCCATCTCGGCCTCCTCCCGATATCCCCACCATCGCAGACGAAAGTCTTCAGCCAATTCGATTCACTCCACGTTTTATCAAGAAACGGCTGAGTGAACTGGATATCAAAAGGCTGTGGGCCCTGACAACATCCCGACTGTAGTGCTGAAGACTTGGCTCCAGAACTAGTCGCGCATCCAGCCAAACTGTTCCAGTACAGCTACAACACTGGCACATACCCGACAATGTGGAAAATTGACTAGTTGTGTCCTGTCCACAAAAAGCAGGACAAATCCAATCTGCCCTATCAGTCTACTCTCAAACATCAGCAAAGTGATGGAAGGTGTCGTTGACAGTGCTATCAAACGGCACTTACTCACCAATAACCTGCTCACTGATGCTCAGTTTGGGTTCCACCAGGACCAATCGGCTCCAGACCTCATCATAGCCTTGGTCCAAACATGACAAAAAAGCTGAATTCCAGAGGTGAGGTGAGAGTGACTGCCCTTGACATCAAGGCAGCATTTGACCGAGAGTGGCAACAAGGAGCCCTAGTAAAATTGAAGTCAAAAGGTATCACGGTGAAATCTCTCCAGTGGCTGGCGTCATACCTAACACGAAGGAAGATGGTAGTGGTTGTTGGAGGCCAATCATCTCAGCCCCAGGACATTGCTGCAGGAGTTCCTCAGGGCAGTGTCCTTGGCCCAACCATCTTCAGCTGCTTCATCAATGACCTTCCCTCCATCATAAGTATGTTTGCTGATGATTGCACAGTGTTCAGTTCCATTCGCAACCCCTCAGATAATGAAGCAGTCCATGCCCGCATGCAGCAAGACCTCAACAACATCCAGGCTTGGGCTGATACGTGGTAAGTAACTTTCGTGCCAGACAAGTGCCAGGCAATGACCATCTCCAACAAGAAAGTCCAGCCACCTCCCATTGTTATTCAACTGCATTACCATCGCCGAATCCCCACCATCAACATCCTGGGAGTCACCATTGACCAGAAACTTAACTGTAACAGCCACATAAATACTGTGGCTACAAAAGCAGGTCAGAGGCTGTGTATTCTGCAGCGAGTGACTCACCTCCTGACTCCCCAAAGCCTTTCCACCATCTACAAGGCACAAGTCAGGAGTGTGATGAAATACTCTCCACTTGCCTGGATGAGTGCAGCTCCAAAACACTCAAGAGGCTCGACACCATCTAGGACAAAGCAGCCCGCTTGATTGGCACCCCATCCACCACCCTAGACATTCACTCCCTTCACCACCGGCGCACTGTGGCTGCAGTGTGTACCATCCACAGGATGCACTGCAGCAACTCACCAAGGCTTCTTTGACAGCACCTCTCAAACCCATGACCTTTACCACCGAGAAGCACAAAAGTTGGCGACAATTAAAGTGACAAGCAACAGGTCTTTTCCGAATCTTGGGAGAAATGGCAAAAAAAATCTTCCCACAAACTTTGATCAGCGTCAACACATTTTAAAGAAATGTAGGCATTTTACAGAAGGCATGAAAGTGCATTGTGTGTCGCTCTAATGGCTTGTGAGATTAAAGAATGATCGGCTGCCCGCTGCTCGATTAGCATTTGTGGTGGCGAAAATGCTAATGTTGATCAGGAGCAAGCATTGGGCTCAGTGATGGGACATTCGTTGGCACCAGAACGACGAGCACCAAGAAAGCAATGTTCCCTGACCGGGAATCGAACCCGGGCCGCGGCGGTGAGAGCGCCGAATCCGAACCACTAGACCACCAGGGAAGCTACAGCTGATGCATGCGAGAGAGGAGTCCAACCTTTTCTTTCCTAATTGTCCCTTTGAAATTCAGGTCTCTTTCGATCCAAAAAAAAGCTGCTCGCCTAAAATGGCATTTTCTTTTAGTACATCGAAACATAGAACATTCACGGCACAGTGGGAGGCCATTCGGCCCATCGTGTTTGTGACGGTCATCGAACAACATAAAACACTGGTTCAGACAATGACAGCACCAAGTTCGGGTAGGCATGCACACAAAATGGATGAAAGATGATGGACTTTGAGAGACGATGGGTTTTGCAGATGCCAGGATAAATAAACTGAAAGAGCTCATCAGCCTGCTTCTTTCAGATACTGAATGTCTTTATGCTCAAGAGATGTTCTCACTGCCTCAGGCCCATTATCTCCAGTCGCACACTCCTTCCAATCTTGCACACCTCCCTTCGCTTTGAAACCGTGCATTTTTTTTTACACTGGGCACCATTTTGAAGAAAGCGGTGCTGTGATCAGCTGGTGTTGTTAAGGAGATGTAGTGGCAGAAGAACATGAAACACTTGTTCAGACAATGACAGCACCAAGTTCGGGTCGGCATGCACTCGAAATGGATGAAAGATGTTGGGCATTGAGGGACGATGGGTTTTGCTGATGCCAGGAGAAATAAACTCAAAGATCTCATCTCCCTCCTTTCAGATACTGATAATGTTCAAGAGATGTTCTCACTGCCTCAGGCCCATTATCTCCAGTCGCAAACTCCTTCCAATCTTGCACATCTTCCTTAGCTTTGAAACCGCTCATTTTTTACACTGGAATTCAATTTGAAGAAAGAGGTGCTGTGATTAGTTGGTCTTGTTAAGGAGATGTCGTGCCAGGAGAGACATAAATGGCTAATGAGAACAGTTACTGTTCTGACACTGTGAGCTACAGTTAAAGGTTGGCGACAATTAAAGTGACAAGCAACAGGTCTTTTCCGAATCTTGGGAGAAATGGCAAAAAAAATCTTCCCACAAACTTTGATCAGCGTCAACACATTTTTAAAAAATGTAGGCATTTTACAGAAGGCATGAAAGTGCACTGTATGTCGCTCTAATGGCTTGTTAGATTAAAGAATGATCGGCTGCCCGCTGCTCGATTAGCGAAAAAGCTAATGTTGATCAGGAGCAAGCATTGGGCTCAGTGATGGGACATTCGTTGGTACCAGAACGACGAGCACCAAGAAAGCAATGTTCCCTGACCGGGAATCGAACCCAGGCCGCGGCGGTGAGAGCGCCGAATCCTAACCACTAGACCACCAGGGAAGCTACGGCCAATGCATGCGAGAGAGGAGTCCAACCTTTTCTTTCCGAATTGTCCCTTTGAAATTCAGGTCTCTTTCGATCCAAAAAAAAGCTGCTCGCCCAAAATGGCATTTTCTTTTAGTACATCGGAACATAGAAGATTCACGGCACAGAGGGAAGCCATTCGGCCCATCGTGTTTGTGACAGTCATCGAACAACATAAAACACTGGTTCAGACAATGACAGCACCAAGTTCGGGTAGGCATGCACACAAAATGGATGAAAGATGATGGACTTTGAGAGACGATGGGTTTTGCAGATGCCAGGATAAATAAACTGAAAGAGCTCATCAGCCTGCTTCTTTCAGATACTGAATGTCTTTATGCTCAAGAGATGTTCTCACTGCCTCAGGCCCATTATCTCCAGTCGCACACTCCTTCCAATCTTGCACACCTCCCTTCGCTTTGAAACCGTGCATTTTTTTTTACACTGGGCCTCATTTTGAAGAAAGCGGTGCTGTGATCAGCTGGTGTTGTTAAGGAGATGTAGTGGCAGAAGAGACATAAAAGTCTTATATAACAGAGACTGTTCTGACACTGTGAGCTATAGTTAAAGGTTGGCGACAATTAGAGTGTCAGGCAGCAGATCTTTTCCAAATCTGTTAGAAATGGCAACAAAAACCTTCCCACAAACTTTGATCAGCATCACGACTCTTTTAAAATAAATACTGGCATTTTACAGAAGGCAAGAAAGTACATTGTGTGTCACTCTAATGGGTTGTGAGATAAAGGAATGATGGGCAGCCCCTTGTTGCAACCACAGCAGTGTAAAACTGATAGCGATCAGGAGCAATCACTGGCATCAGAACGAACATCACTTCGCAAATAACTTTCCCTGACCGGGAATCGAACCCGGGCCGCGGCGGTGAAAGCGCCGAATCCTAACCACTAAACCACCAGGGAAGCGCATGGCACCATGTTGCAGGCCATCGGTCCAAGCCTCTTTTTCCTATTTGTCTCTGCAATTCACGTCCCTTTCTCCCCAGACAAGCTGCTCGGCCAAAATGGCATTTTCCTTTAGTACATCGAAACACAGAAAATGGGAACAACACCACCTGCATATTCCCCTCCAATTGACACACCATCCCGACTTGGAAATATATCGCCGTTCCTTCATCATCGCTGGGTCAAAATCCTGGAACTCCCTACCTAACAGCATTGTGGGAGAACCTTCACCAATGGACTGCAGCGGTGCAAGAAGGCGACTCACCACCACCTTCTCAAAGGCAATGAGAGATGGGCAGTAAATGCTGGACTCGCCAGCGACGCCCACATCCCATGAAGGAATAAAAAAAATTCCTGGTGTTATAAGCCCTGTACGTTTTTAACCAAGTCCTAAAATACCGTCTGAAAAATGAGAACGGATGTCAATTTAACACAAGCGAAACGTGTTCAAGTTTTGACAGTCACTCGTTAACTATTTCCTTCAGTCTGGAACAGAAAGTTCTCGATTGATTGATATTAGAGCAATTATTGATCCTTTTCACAGAGGTTAATGAGTTTTGCGTCATTAATGCAGTAATTAATTCGCCAAGCAGGAATCAAACCGAACCCGTCTCCCGCGCTGAAAGCCTTTGAAGGCCGTCAAATGCCATCTCTTCTGAATTGTTCCTATTACATTTTACAGAGTAGAGTTTCCGGAGTGTGTTGGTCATCACATTCGCCCAACACGTGCACAGTCCCCGGATGTAAATTGGGCGGAAGCATTATCATAGGGAATCTTGTGATACTGGGGATGCTAACTGCTCCCATAGGGAGGAAAGATGGGACATTCAAAGCTAGAGCTCCCTGCATGTCAAAGGTAATAGAGGTTATAATAAAACAGGAAAAGGAGGTTTATGACATATGTTAGGTAAAGATACCAGTCGAAAACCAGGCAGAATGCAGAGAGAGTGCAGGGGGAAATTAAAAAAGGATAAAGGAAGGGCCAGTAGAGAGTATGAGAAAATATCAGCGGGTAACACAATAGGGAACCCAAAAATCTTTTAGAAACATAAGAAAGTAAAAGGAAGGTTAAAGGAATGGTGGGGCCGATTAGGGGCAAAAAATGCAATCTTCTTGTGGAGGCAGAGGGCATGACTGGGGTACGGAATGAATACATTGCAGCTGTCTTCACAAAAGAAGACGTGATGTTAATGTCACAGCAAAAGAGGGGAGAGTTGAAATATTGGATTGATAAAAACAGGTAGAAAGGAGGTGCTAAATAGGTTGGCATCATTCAAAGTTAACAAGTCACCCAGTCCAGATCAGATGAATTCTAGATTGCTGAGAGCAACTAGGGTGCTGATAGCAGAAGCTCTGACCACAATCTTTCAATCCTCCTTGGATAGGGTGGTGGGGCCAGAGGACTGGAGGATTGCAAATGTTGCCCCCCTGTTCAAAAAAGGGGAGTGGAACAAACCTGCTAACTACAGGCCAGTTAGTCTGACGTCAGTGTTGGGAAAACTACGAGAGAACATTGTCAAGGACAAAATTAATTCTCACTTGGAGAAGCATGGGTTAATAAGGGACAGCCAGCAAGGACTTATTAAAGGCAAATCGTGTCTGACTAACCTGATTGAGTTATTTGAAGAAGTAACGGAGAGGGTCGATGAAGGTAGCGCAGTACATCTCCTTCAGATAAATATAGGGAAGACACAAGTCATTGTCTTTGGTCCCTGCCACAAACTCCCTTCCCGAGCGACTGACTCCATCCGTCTCCCTGGCCACATTCTGAGACTGAGTCAGACCAATCGCAACCTTTTCATCCTACTTAAGTCAGAGATGAGCTTCCGACCACATATCCGCTACGTCACCAAGACCGCCTACTTCCACCCCTGTAACATCGCCTATCTCCACCCCTGCCTCACCTCATCTGCTGCGGAAATCCTCAAGCATGCCTTTGATAGCTGTAGACTGGAGAATGTAGAGGGAGCTTTAATCTGTATCTAACCCATGCCGTACCTGCCATGGGAGTGTTTGGCGGGACAGTGTAGAGAGAGCTTTACTTGGATTCTAACCCGTAGTTGACTTGCCCTGGGAGTGTTTGTTGGGACAGTGTAGAGGGAGCTTTACTCTGTATCTAACCCGTGCTGTACCTGCCCTGGGAGTGTTTGATGGGACAGTGTAGAGGGAGCTTTACTCTGTATCTAACCCGTGCTGTACCTGCCCTGGGAGTGTTTGATGGGACAGTGTAGAGGGAGCTTTACTCTGTATCTAACCCTGTACCTGCCCTGGGAGTGTTTGATGGGACAGTGTAGTGAGAGCTTTACTCTGTATCTAACCCGTGCTGTACCTACCCTGGGAGTGTTTGATGGGACAGTGTGGAGAGAGCTTTACTCTGTAATTAACCCGTGCTGTACCTACCCTGGGAGTGTTTGATGGGACAGTGTAGTGAGAGCTTTACTCTGTAATTAACCCTTGCTTTACCTGCCTTGGGAGTGTTTGATGAGACAGTGTAGAGGGAGCTTTACTCTGTATCTAACCCGTGCTGTACCTGCCCTGGGAGTGTTTGATGGGACAGTGTAGAGAGAGCTTTACTCTGTATCTAACCCGTGCTGTACCTGCCCTGGGAGTGTTTGACGGGACAGTGTAGGTGGATCTTTACTCTGTATTTAACCCATGATGTACCTTCCCTGGGAGTATTTGATGAGACAGTGTAGAGAGAGCTTTACTCTGTATCTAACCCGTGCTTCACCTGTCCTGGGAGTGTTTGATGTGAGAGGTCTACTCTGTATGTAACCCATGCTGTCCCTCAGCGACATCATCCAAAAACACAACGTCAGGTTCCACATGTACGCTGATGACACCCAGCGCTACCTCACCACCACCTTTCTTGACCCCTCCACTCTGAACAATTTATCACACTGCTTGTCAGACATCCAATATTGCATGTGCAGAAATTTCCTCCAAATAAATATTGGGAAGACTGATGCCATTTTCTTCGGTCCCCGCCACAAACCCCGTTTCCCAGCCAGCGACTCCATCCCTCTCCTTGGCCACTATCATTCGATGTTTGTCATGAAATATACACATGTGAAGTACATCTCCCTGTATTGTGTGTGTGTAAGATGTTTTCTACGAAAATCCGTTCATGTGGCTAACACTGTGTCGCCATAGCTACACCTGCGGCTAGTCAGCGATTCCTAATGGACAATACTGACAACGAGCATGGCCGAGTGGTTTCAGCCCGGCCATTGATGCTCCAGGATTGTCAGATTGCAATTCAATTTTTATCGCTAACAAGCTTTCCATAGTCACGGAGTGATTGGTGGCAGCTCTTGCATAAATATCACAGCCAAGCAAAGGCAATCACACTTTGTATATACACACTTGACGTTACGCAATATTAGGGGTCACTAGTTAAGGGCTTTATTTGAGAAGCACTAGCTGGGGTTCGATGATAGAGTTGGAGCACTAATTACCCTTGTGTGTTGGTGAGGTGGGGAATTTAGAAAAGGCAGCATCGGATTCCTGATGTCAGAAGCCCTGAAAATTTTCAACCAAGTTCTAAAATTCTGTCTGGAAAATGAGAACGGATGACAATTCAACACAAGCAAAACACAAGAAACTTCTTAAAGTTTTGACTGTCACTCGGTAACCATATTGAGATTTCCTTCAGTCTGAAACAGAAAGTTATCGGTTGATTAATGGCAATTGGAACAATTATTCATCCTTTTTATAGAGTTTAGTGAGTTTTGCGTAATTAATACAATAAACAGTATAATAAAAGTTAATTGGCTAAAGGGGAATCGAACCTTTTTCCTGCGCTGAAAGCCTTTGTGGGCCTCAGCGAGTTGCTGCAGTGCATCCTGTGGATGATCCACACTGCAGCCACTGTGCGCTGGTGATGAAGGGAATGAACGTTTAGGGTGGTGAATGGAGTGCCAATCAAGCGGGTGCTTTGTCCTGGAGCTTTTTGAGTGTTGCTGGAGCTGCACTCATCCAGGCAAGTAGAGAGTATTCCATCACACTCCTGGCGTGTGCTTTGTAGATGGTGGAAAGGCTTTGGGGAGTCAGGAAGTGAGTCACTAGTCGCAGAATACCCAGCCTCTGACCTGCTCTTGTAGCCACAGTATTTATGTGGCTGGTTCAGTTTAAGTTTCTGGTCAATGGTGACTCCCAGGATGTTGATGGTGGGGGATTCGGCGATGGTAATGCCGTTGAATGTCAAGGAGAGATGGTTAGACTCTCTCTTTTTGGAGATGGTTATTGCCTGGCATGTGAGCGCGCGAATGTTACTTGCCAGTTATCAGCCCAAGCCTGGATGTTGTCCAGGACTTGCTGCATGTGAGCACGGACTGCTTCTAACCTGTCGTTTACAGGGAGCATTTGATGGACTGTTTAGAGGGAGCTCTAACCTTTGTCTGACCGGTGCTGCATCTGTCCTGGGGGTTTTTGATATGAAACGTGCACTCGATATCTCGCCCATGCTGCCCCTCGGCGACATCATCCGAAAAAACGTCAGGTTCCACATGTACGCTGATGAAAACCAGCTCTACCTCACCACCACCTTTCTTTAAGCCTCCATTGTGTCCAATTTGTCATACGGATTGTTGGACATCCAGTATGGGATGTGCAGAAATGTCCTCCAAATAAATATTGGAAGGATTGATGCCATTTTCCTCGGTCTCCACCAAAAACTCCATTTCCCAGCCAGGACTCCATCCCTCTGATTGGCCACTGTTGTTAGATGTGTTATGAAATACAAAGTTGTGAATTAGATCTCCCTGTATTGTGTGTCTGTAAAATGTTTTCTACTAAAGTTCGGCCATGTGGCTGAAACAGTGTCGCCATAGCTACACCTGCGGCTAGTCAGCAATTTCTATTGAGCAACACTGGCGTAGAGCATGGTCGAGTGGGCTGAGTCCCGACACTAATGCTCCCGTATTGTTAGTGCGCAATTCGATTTTCGTCGCTAATAAGCTTTTCATGGACACGGAGTGATTGGCAGCTACTGTTGCATAAACATTACAGTCAAACAAACGCAATCACACTTTCCAGAGACACGCTTGAGGTTGTACAATAGTGAAGGGGGGTGGGGGCGGGCACTAATTAAGTTTCTTTAATTGAGGCGGCATTAGTTGGTGTTGTATGATTGAGTGGAGCAGTAGTTGCCCTTGTGTGTTAGTGATTGGGGAATTTAACAAAGGCTGCGCCAGAGTTCAGGTATCATAAGCCCTGAAGAATTTTTGACCAAGTCCTAATATACCGTCCGTAAAATGAGAACGGATGACAATTCAACACAAGCACAACACAAAAAACCTATTACGGTTTTGACTGTCACTCGGTAACTATGTCAGGATATCCTTCAGTCTGAACAAAAAGTTATCTGTTGATTAATGGCGATTAGAAAAACCATTCATCTTTTTACAGAGTGTAATGAGTTTATTGTAATTAATAGAGTGAACTGTTTTGTAAACGTTAATTCGCTGAATGGGAATTAAACCTTTCTCCTGCTTTTATGGACTGCAAATGCGGTCTGTTCAGATTTGTTCCGATAAGAGCTGGCCGAGTCGAGTCTTTGCAGTGTCCTGGTTATCATATGCACCTCACACGCGAAAGGACCCCAATTTGAAACTGGATGGGAATATTTTCTTGGGGAACTTTGCGATACGGGGGATCCAACTGGATCTTTTCTCTTAACAAGCAATTATGATATTAAGACAAACGTTCCGGAGACAGACTCGATTTCAGCGGGGTGACACTGCCGGGAATTCAGAGTAGGATTCGCCCGTCAAAGCAGCATAGAACTTTCCGATACGGAGGAAAGTCTAGAGCTCCCGGCATGAGTTTGGTAAGTGTGGGATTTCCGTGAAGTGGGGGAAGGAGGTGCTGTTTTGCCTTGATTTTCCTAACTTTTCCTGCAGAGCGGCAGTGGACCTGAACAGCAGAAGACTGAGATTGGGGAATAAAAGCAGCAGCAGACCTGCAACAAGAGACAAATACTGTGCGACGTCACAGGTGAGGCAGGAGAGTCCGAGAGGTGAGCACAGTATAACAGGAGATGATGTGGAGATGCCGGTGATGGACTGGGGTTGACAATTGTAAACAATTTTACAACACCAAGTTATATATATATTTCCGCATCGTTCACCTGAGGAAGGAGGTAGCCTCCGAAAGCTTGTGAATTTAAAATAAAATTGCTGGACTATAACTTGGTGTTGTAAAATTGTTTATAACAGGAGAGACCGAGAGCGGGAGGAGAGTCTGAGAGTCTAAGGCAAGGCATGGAAGCAGAGCTTGCACCCGTGATATGCTCCTCCTGCACTATGTGGGAAGTCATGGACACTACCAGTGTCCCTGGCGACCATGTGTGCAGGAAGTGTGTCCAGCTACAGCTACTGGCTAACCGTATTTCGGAGCTGGAGCTGCGGGTGGATTCACCGTGGTACATCCGCGATGCTGAGACTATCGTGGATAGCACGTTCAGTGAGGTGGTCGCACCGCAGGTAAAGATTACACAGGCAGAAAGGAAATGGGTGACCGCCAGGCAAAGTAAAAGGACTAGGCAGGTAGAGCAGGAGTCCCCTGGGGCCATCTCCCTCTCAAACAGACATTCTGCTTTGGATACTGTTGAGATGTGGAGATGCCAGTGATGGACTGGGGTTGACAATTGCAAACAATTTTACAACACCAAGTTATAGTCCAGCAATTTTATTTTAAATTCACAAGCTTTCGGAGGCTTCCTCCTTCGTCAGGTGAACGATGTGAAAATGAAATCCTCGAAATGAAATCGCATTTATAATTCACAGAACAATGCTTGGTGAGTACAGACAGTTTTTTCAACTGCCCGTTGCCAAGGCAATCAGTGTGCAGACAGACAGGTGTTACCTGCCAGGTCTCACAGAATATACAAATCACCAAAAAAAAACAACAAACAAAAAAAAACAGAGATAGAGAGGTAGAAACATAGAAAAGACAGCAACTGACCCGTTATATTAAAAACAGATAACATTTGTTCGCTGGTGGAGTAACGTGTAGCGTGACATGAACCCAAGATCCCAGTTGAGGCCGTCCTCATGGGTGCGGAACTTGGCTATCAATTTCTGCTCGACGATTTTGCGTTGTCGTGTGTCTCGAAGGCCGCCTTGGAGTACGCTTACCCGAAGGTCGGTGGATGAATGTCCATGACTGCTGAAGTGTTCCCCGACTGGGAGGGAACCCTCCTGTTTGGCGATTGTTGTGCGGTGTCCGTTCATCCGTTGTCGCAGCGTCTGCAGGAAAGGATGCCCCAGAGCATGGTACATTGGCGAGACCATGCAGACGCTGCGACAACGGATGAACGGACACCGCGCAACAATCGCCAAACAGGAGGGTTCCCTCCCAGTCGGGGAACACTTCAGCAGTCATGGACATTCATCCACCGACCTTCGGGTAAGCGTACTCCAAGGCGGCCTTCGAGACACACGACAACGCAAAATCGTTGAGCAGAAATTGATAGCCAAGTTCCGCACCCATGAGGACGGCCTCAACCGGGATCTTGGGTTCATGTCACGCGACACGTTACCCCACCAGCGAACAAATGTTATCTGTTTTTAATATAACGGGTCAGTTGCTGTCTTTTCTATGTTTCTACCTCTCTATCTCTGTTTTTTTTTGTTTGTTGTTTTTTTTTTGGTGATTTGTATATTCTGTGAGACCTGGCAGGTAACACCTGTCTGTCTGCACACTGATTGCCTTGGCAACGGGCAGTTGAAAAAACTGTCTGTACTCACCAAGCATTGTTCTGTGAATTATAAATGCGATTTCATTTCGAGGATTTCATTTTCACATCGTTCACCTGACGAAGGAGGAAGCCTCCGAAAGCTTGTGAATTTAAAATAAAATTGCTGGACTATAACTTGGTGTTGTAAAATTGTTTACAATTGGATACTGTTGGGGGCGATGGCTTATCAGGGGAAAGCAGCAAGAGCCAAGTTTGGGGCACCACGGGTGGCTCTGCTGCACAGGAGGGGACAAAAAATAGTGGCAGGGCTATAGTGATGGAGGATTCAATTGTAAGGGGAACAGATAGGCATTTCTGTGGCCGCAAACGTGACTCCAGGATGGTATGTTGCCTCCCTGGTGCTAGGGTCAAGGATGTCACGGAGCGGCTGCAGGGCATTCTGGAGGGGGAGGGTGAACAGCCAGTAGTCGTGGCCCATATTGGTATCAACAACATAGGTAAAAAAAAGGGATGAGTTCCTGCAAGGTGAATTCAAGGAGTCAGGAGATAAATTAAAAAAGCAGGACTTCAAAGGTAGTGATCTCAGAATTACTACCGGTGCCACGTGCTAGTGAGTATAGGAACAGGAGAATAGACAGGATGAATGCGTGGCTGCAGGGATGGTGTAGGAGGGAGGAATTTAGATTCCTGGGATATTGGGACCGGTTCTGGGGAAGGTGGGACCTGTACAAGCGGGACGGGTTACACCCGAGCAGGGCCGGGACCAATGTCCTCGCGGGGGTGTTTGCTAGTGCTGTTGGGGAAGGTTTAAACTGGAATGGCAGGGGGTTGGGAGCCTGAGCGGGGAGTCAGAAGGGAGTGAAGTTGAGAGCAGCAAGAGAGGGGAAGACCCAGGGGAAATTTACAATACAAATAGTAGGAACAGTTGCTCAAGAACAAGTGAAAGGGAAAAGCGTAGAGCAGCGGAAAGAAAGTGTACTTTAGGCACGACAGATAAAGTAAAAACTAGAAGGCGTAAGGCAATTAATCCAGCCTCCAAGCTGAAGGTCAGGCTAGGGTGTGTGGCCCAACTAAGAGTTCTATATGCAAATGCACGGAGTATAAGGAATAAATTAAATGAACTACACGTTCAAATTCAAATTGGAGGGTATGACATGATAGCTATTACGGAGACATGGCTGCAGGATGGTCAGGATTGGGAACTAAATATACCGGGTTATAAGGTCTACGGGAGAGAAAGGGAAAATGGAAGAGGGGGAGGAGTAGCTTTAATGATTAGAGATGAAATCACTTCAATGATAAAGTGGAATATAACGAGAGGTATGCAACCAACAGAGACCTTATGGGTTGAATTGAGAAATAGGAAAGGATCTAAGACTATAGTGGGAGTTGTGTATCGGAGCCCTGGCAGCAGCTCTGAAGTGCTAGATTGTATAAATGCAGAGATTAGACAAACATGTAGCAAAGGCATAGTGGTCTTAATGGGAGACTTTAAGCTTCACATAGATTGGGAAAAGGAGACTAGCAACTTTTAAAAAATTCGTTAACGGGATGTGGGCGTCGCTGGCAAGGCCAGCATTTATTGCCCATTCCTAATTGCCCTTGAGAAGGTCGTGGTGAGCCGCCTTCTTGAACCGCTGCAGTCCGTGTGGTGACGGTTCTCCCACAGTGCTGTTAGGAAGGGAGTTCCAGGATTTTGACCCAGCGACGATGAAGGAACGGCGATATATTTCCAAGTCGGGATGGTGTGTGACTTGGACGGGAACGTGCAGGTGGTGTTGTTCCCATGTGCCTGCTGCTCTTGTCCTTCTAGGTGGTAGAGGTCGTGGGTTTGGGAGGTGCTGTCGAAGAAGCCTTGGCGAGTTGCTGCAGTGCATCCTGTGGATGGTACACACTGCAGCCACAGTGCGCCGGTGGTGAAGGGAGTGAATGTTTAGTGTGGTGGCTGGGGTGCCAATCAAGCGGGCTGCTTTATCTTGGATGGTGTGGAGCTTCTTGAGTTTTGTTGGAGCTGCACTCATCCAAGCAAGTGGAGAGTATTCCATCACACTCCTGACTTGTGCCTTGTAGATGGTGGAAAGGCTTTGGGGAGTCAGGAGGTGAGTCACTCGCCGCAGAATACCCAGCCTCTGACCTGCTCTCATAGCCACAGTATTTATATGGCTGGTCCAGTTAAGTTTCTGGTCAATGGTGACCCCCAGGATGTTGACGGTGGGGGATTCGGTGATGGTAATGTCGTTGAATGTCAGGGGGAGGTGGTTAGACTCTCTCTTGTTGGAGATGTTCATTGCCTGGCACTTGTCTGGCGTGAATGTTACTTGCCACTTATGAGCCCAAGCCTGGATGTTGTCCAGGTCTTGCTGCATGCGGGCTCGGACTGCTTCATTATTTGAGGGGTTGCGAATGGAACTGAACACTGTGCAGTCATCAGCGAACATCCCCATTTCTGACCTTATGATGGAGGGAAGGTCATAGATGAAGCAGCTGAAGATGGTTGGGCCTAGGACACTGCCCTGAGGGACTCCTGCAGCAATGTCCTGGGGCTGAGATGATTGGCCTCCAACAACCACTACCATCTTCCTTTGTGCCAGGTATGACTCCAGCCACTGGAGAGTTTTCCCCCTGATTCCCATTGACTTCAATTTTACTCGGGCTCCTTGGTGCCACACTCGGTAAAATGCTGCCTTGATGTCAAGGGCAGTCACTCTCACCTCACCTCTGGAATTCAGCTCTTTTGTCCATGTTTGGACCAATGCTGTAATGAGGTCTGGAGCCGAGTGGTCCTGGCGGAACCCAAACTGAGCATCGGTGAGCAGGTTATTGGTGAGTAAGTGCCGCTTGATAGCACTGCTGATGATTGAGAGTAGACTGATGGGGCGGTAATTGGCCGGATTGGATTTGTCCTGCTTTTTGTGGACAGGACATACCTGGGCAATTTTCCACATTGTCGGGTAAATGCCAGTGTTGTAGCTGTACTGGAACAGCTTGGCTGGAGGCGCATCTAGTTCTGGAGCACAAGTCTTCAGCACTACAGCTGGGATGTTGTCGGGGCCCATAGCCTTTGCTGTATCCAGTGCACTCAGCCGTTTCTTGATATCACGTGGAGTGAATCGAATTGGCCGAAGACTGGCTTCTGTGATGGTGGGGATATCGGGAGGAGGCCGAGATGGATCATCCACTCGGCACTTCTGGCTGAAGATGGTTGCAAACGCTTCAGCCTTGTCTTTTGCACTCACGTGCTGGACTCCGCCATCATTGAGCATGGGGATGTTTGCAGAGCCTCCTCCTCCCGTTCGTTGTTTAATTGTCCACCACCATTCACGACTGGATGTGGCAGGACTGCAGAGCTTTGATCTGATCCGTTGGTTGTGGAATCACTTAGCTCTGCCTATAGCATGTTGCTTCCGCTGTTTAGCATGCATATAGTCCTGAGTTGTAGCTTCACCAGGTTGGCACCTCATTTTCAGGTACGCCTGGTGCTGCTCCTGGCATGCTCTTCTGCACTCCTCATTGAACCAGGGTTGATCCCCTGGCTTGTTGGTAATGGTAGAGTGAGGAATATGCCGGGCCATGAGGTTACAGATTGTGCTGGAATACAATTCTGCTGCTGCTGATGGCCCACAGCGCCTCATGGATGCCCAGTTTTGAGCTGCTAGATCTGTTCTGAATCTATCCCATTTAGCACGGTGATAGTGCCACACAACACGTTGGATGGTGTCCTCAGTGCGAAGACGGGACTTCATCTCCACGAGGACTGTGCGGTGGTCACTCCTACCAATACTGTCATGGACAGATGCATTTGCGACAGGTAGATTGGTGAGGATGAGTTCAAGTAAGTTTTTCCCTCGTGTTGGTTCGCTCACCACCTGCCGCAGGCCCAGTCTAGCAGCTATGTCCTTCAGGACTCGGCCAGCTCGGTCAGTAGTGGTGCTACCGAGCCACTCTTGGTGATGGACATTAAAGTCCCCCACCCAGAGTACATTCTGTGCCCTTGCTACCCTCAGTGCTTCCTCCAAGTGGTGCTCAACATGGAGGAGGACTGATTCATCAGCTGAGCGAGGACGGTAGGTAGTAATCAGCAGGAGGTTTCCTTGCCCATGTTTGACCTGATGCCATGAGATTTCATGAGGTCCAGAGTCAATGTTGAGGACTCCCAGGGCTACTCCCTCCTGACTGTATATCAATGTACCGCCACCTCTGGTGGGTCTGTCCTGCCGGTGGGACAGGACATACCCAGTGATGGTGATGGAAGAGTCTGGGACGTTGGCTGAAAGGTATGATTCAGTGAGTATGACTATGTCAGGCTGTTGCTTGACTATTCTGTGGGACAGCTCTCCCAATTTTGGCACAAGTCCCCAGATGTTAGTAAGGAGGACCTTGCAGGGTCGACTGGGCTTGGTGTTTTGCCGTTGTCGTGTCCGGTGCCTAGTGGTCCGATGCCGGGTGGTCCGTCCGGTTTTATTCTTATTATGACTTTTTGTAGCGAGATTTTACAACTGAGTGGCTTGCTCGGCCATTTCAGAGGGCAATTAAGAATCAACCACATTGCTGTGGGTCTGGAGTAACATATAGGCCAGACGGGGTAAGGACGGCAGGTTTCCTTCCCTGAAGGACATTAGTGAACCAGATGGGTTTTTACAACAATCCGGTAGTTTCATGGCCATCATTACTGATACTAGTATTTTAATTCCAGATTTTTATTTAATTAATTGAATTTAATTAATTAATTGAATTTAAATTCACCAGCTGCCGTGGCGGGATGTCAGAAAGGTAGCGAATTTCTTGAGTGTGTCTGGGATAGTTTTCGACAGCAGTATGTCCGAGAGGCAACAAGGGAGCAAGCCATACAGATTTAGTTTTGAGTGATGAACCAGTTTTAGTTAATGGCTTAAATGTGCGTGAACATCTATCCAATAGTGATCATAACATGATCGAGTTCAATGTAGTGTTTGAAAGGGATAAAAGTGAATCAGCTGCTCAGATTCTGGACTTGGGCAAGGCCGACTTCAATGGGATGAGACAGAGACTGTCCACAGTAAACTGGGCAAATCTGTTAATGGGTAAAACGACTGATGATCAGTTGGAAATGTTTAAAGAAATATTGAACGAGATACAGAATCGGTTTATACTTGCCCAAAAAACAGCCATGGACAACTAAAGAGGTAAGGTACAGTATAAGTCATAAGGAAAGGGCATACAAAAAGGCAAAAAAAATGGCACAGATCCTGGCGAATGGGAAAGATACAAAGATCAACAAAGGGTCACAAAAGAGATAGTAAGAGCTACAAAAAGAGAGTATGAAAAGAAACTCGCAAGGGATATCAAAACCAATACGAAGAACTTTTATAGTTATATTAGGAAAAAGAGGGTGGTCAGGAGCAGTGTTGGCCCCTTAAAAACTGAAAGTGGGGATATTGCCATTGACAATGGGGAAATGGCGGACATGTTGAACAATTACTTTGCGTCAGTATTTACAGTCGAAAAAGAGGACAGCATGCCGGAAATCACAAGAAAACTTATATTGAATCGGGGACAGGGACTCGATAAAATTAACATAGGTAAAGCAACAGTAATGAAGAAAATAATAGCACTAAAGAGGGACAAATCCCAGGACCAGATGGTTTCCATCCCAGGGTTTTAAAGAAAGTAGGTGAGCACATTGCAGATGCCCTAACTATAATCTTTCGAAGTTCTCTAGATTCAGGAACTGTCCCTCTAGATTGGAAAATTGCACATGTCACTCCGCTTTTTAAGAAAGGAGAGAAAGGGAAACTGGGGAATTATAGACCAGTTAGCCTATCATCTGTTGTGGGGAAAATGCTGGAATCTATCATTAAGGATAGGGTGACTGAACACCTCGAGAATTTTCAGTTAATCAGAGAGAGCCAGCATGGATTTGTGAAAGGTAGGTCGTGCCTGACAAACCTGATTACATTTTTCGAAGAGGTGACTAAAGTAGTGGAGAGGGGAATATCAATGGATGTTATTTATATTGGCTTCCAGAAGGCATTTGATAAGGTCCCACATAAGAGACTGTTAGCTAAGATAGGAGCCCATGGAATCGAGGGGAAAGTACGGACTTGGTTAGGATGTTGGCTGAGCGAAAGGCGACAGAGAGCAGGGATAATGGGTAGGTACTCACATTGGCAGGATGTGACTAGTGGAGTCCCGCAGGAATCGGTCTTGGGGCCTCAATTATTCATAGTATTTATTAACGACTTAGATGAAGGCATAGAAAGTGTCATATCTAAGTTTGCCGATGACACAAAGATTGGTGGCATTGTAAGCAGTGTAGATGAAAACATAAAATTACAAAGCGATATTGATAGATTAGGTGAATGGGCAAAACGGTGGCAAATGGAATTCAATGTAGACAAATGTGAGGTCATCCACTTTGGATCAAGAAAGGATAGAACAGTGTACTTTCTAAATGGTAAAAAATTAAAAACAGTGGATGTCCAAAGGGACTTCGGGGTTCACTTACATAGATAATTGAAGTGTCATGAACAGGTGCAGAACATAATCAAGAAGGCTGATGGAATGCTGGCCTTTATATCTAGAGGACTAGAGTACAAGGGAGCAGAAGCTATGCTGTAGCCATACAAAACCCTGGTTAGACCGAATCTCGAGTAATGTGAGCAGTTCTGGGCACCGCACCTTCGGAAGGACATATTGGCCTTGGAGGGAGTGCAGCATAGGTTTACTAGAATGATACCCGGACTTCAAGGGTTAAGTTACGAGGAGAGATTACACAAATTGGGGTTGTATTCTCTGGAGTTTAGAAGGTTAAGGGGTGATCTGATCGAAGTTTAGAAGATATTGAGGGGAACAGATAGGGTGGATAGAGAGAAACTATTTCCGCTGGTTGGGGATTTTAGGAGTAGGGGGCACAGTCTAAAAATTAGAGCCAGAACTTTCAGGAGCGAGATTAAAACACATTTCTACACGCAAAGTGTTGTAGAAGTTTGGAACTCACTTCCGCAAACGGCAATTGGTACTAGCTCAATTGCTAAATTTAAATCTGAGATAGATAGCTTTTTGGCAACCAAAGGTATCAAGGGATATGGGCCTAAGGCAGGTATATGGAGTTAGATCACAGATCAGCCATGATCTTATCAAATGGCGTAGCAGGCACGAGGGGCTGAATGGCCTACTCCTGTTCCTATGTTCCTATGTCAAAAGAAATAGAGTTTATAGTAAAACAGAAAAAAGATGTTTATGACAACTGTTAGGTAAAGATAACAGTCGAAAACCAGGCAGAATACAGAGAGTGTCGGGGGAAATTGGAAAAGGATATATCCAGGGCCCGGAGAGAGTATTAGAAAATATTAGCAGGTAACAAACGGGAACCCAAAAATCGTTCATAAACCTAAACATGTAAGTGGAAGATTAAAGGAATGGTGGGGCCGATTCGGGACCAAAAAGGCAATCTTCTTGTGGAGGCAGAGGGCAAGATTGGGGTACTAAATGAACACTTTGTCGCTGTCTTCACAGAAAGAGGTGATATTAATGACACAGTAGAGTAGGGGGTGTAGAGATATTGGATAGGATAAAAGCAGATAGAAAGGATGTACTAAATAAGCTGTCATTACTCAAAGTTAACAAGTCGCCCGGTCCACATCGGTGAAAGTCTAGGTTGCTGAGGGAAGCTAGTGTGCTGATAGCAGAAGCTCTGACCACAATCTTTCAATCCTCCTTGGATATGGGAGTGGTGCCAGAGGACTAGAGGATTGCAAATGTTGCCCCCCTGTTCAAAAAAGGGGAGAGGAACAAACCTGGTAACTACAGGCCAATCAGTCTATCGTCATTGGTGGGAAAGCTACTGGAGACCATTATCAGGGACAACATTAATTCTCACTTAGAGAAACCTGCGTTAATAAGGGACAGCCAGTACGGATTGTTAAAGGTAAATCATGTCTAACTAATCTGATTGAGTTATTTGACGAAGTAACAGAAAGGGTCGATGTTGGTAGTGCAGTGGATCTGTTCCAATTAATATTGGGAAGACCGAAGTCATTGTCTTTGGTCCTGCCACAAACTCCGTTACCGAGCCACTGATTCGATCCTTCTCCCTGGCCACTGTTTGAGGCTGATCCAGACCGATCGCAACCTTAGTGTCTTATTTGACCCTGAGATGAGCTTCTGATCACATATCCATTCCAACATAACTCTGTAACATAGCACATTCTCTAATTATCAATCTTTAATTACCCAGCGTTTCTTATTCCACACTATCTGATCTCATTACCTGATGTTTGATTCTCTAAATCCTCAGCTTTTCTTATTCCCCACCGTCTGATTCATCATTACCTGATTTTTCATTCTCTAATTACCCAACTTTCTTATTCCCTACGGTCTGATTCCTGATTTCTATTTTCTAATTACCTTGTTTTTCTTATTCCCCAATTTCTGATTCCTAAATTACATGATTTTTCATTCCCTAATTACCCAACTTTCTTCTTCCCTACGGTCTGATTCCTGATTTCTATTTTCTAATTACCTTGTTTTTCTTATTCCCCAATTTCTGATTCCTAAATTACATGATTTTTTAATTCTCTAATTACCCAGCTTTTCTTATTCCCCACTCTCTGATTCCCCACTGATTTTTCAATCTCTGGTCACTCATCTTTTCTTAATCCCCACTTTCTCATTCCTCGTTACCTTATTTTTCTCCTCTAATTACCCAGCTTTTCTTATTACCCACCGTGTGAATCCTCATTACAGCTACAGGTGAGGTGCCTGAAGATTGGAGGGTAGCAAATGTTGTGCCTTTGTTTAAGAAGGGCGGCAGGGAAAAGCCTGGGAACTACAGACCGGTGAGCCTGACATCTGTAGTGGGTAAGTTGTGAGAGGGTATTCTGAGAGACAGGATCTACAGGCATTTGGAGAGGCCGGGACTGATTAGGAACAGTCAGCATGGTTTTGTGAGAGGAAAATCATGTCTCACGAATTTGATTGAGTTTTTTGAAGTGGTAACCAAGAAGATAGATGAGGGCTGCGCAGTCGACGTGGTCTACATGGAATTTAGCAAAGCCTTTGACAAGGTACCGCATGGTAGGTTGTTACGTAAGGTTAAATCTCACGGGATCCAAGGTGAGGTAGCCAATTGGATACAAAATTGGCTTGAAGATAGAGGGTGGTTGTAGAGGGTTGTTTTTCAGACTGGAGGCCTGTGACCAGCGGTGTGCCTCAGGGATCGGTGCTGGGTCTGCTGTTATTTGTTATTTATATTAGGAGGAATGGTTAGTAAGTTTGCAGATGACACCAAGATTGGTGGCATTGTGGACAGTGAAGAAGGTTATCTAGGACTGCAACGGGATCTTGATAAATTGGGCCAGTGGGCCGATGAATGGCAGATGGAGTTTAATTTAGATAAATGTGAGGTGATGCATTTTGGTAGATCGAATCGGGCCAGGACCTATTCCGTTAATGGTAGGGCGTTGGGGAGAGTTATAGAACAAAGAGATCCAGGAGTACAGGTTCATAGCTCCTTGAAAGTGGAGTCACAGGTGGATAGGGTGGTGAAGAAGGCATTCAGCATGCTTGGTTTCATTGGTCAGAACATTGAATACAGGAGTTGGGATGTTTTGTTGAAGTTGTACAAGACATTAGTAAGGCCACACTTGGAATACTGTGTACAGTTCTGGTCAGCCTATTATAGAAAGGATATTATTAAACTAGAAAGAGTGCAGAAAAGATTTACTAGGATGCTACCGGGACTTGATGGTTTGACTGAAAGGGAGAGGTTGGATAGACTGGGACTTTTTTCCCTGGAGAGTAGGAGGTTTTGGGGTGATCTTATTGAAGTCTATAAAATAATGAGGGGCATAGATAAGGTCGATAGTCAAAATCTTTTCCCAAAGGTAGGGGAGCCTATAACGAGGGGGCATAGATTTAAGGTGAGAGGGGAGAGATACAAAAGGGTCCAGAGGGGCAATTTTTTCACTCAAAGGGTGGTGAGTGTCTGGAACGAGCTGCCAGAGGCAGTAGTGGAGGCGGGTACAATTTTGTCTTTTAAAAAGCATTTGGACAGTTACATGGGTAAGATGGGTATAGAGGGATATGGGCCAAGTGCAGGCAATTGGGACTAGCTTAGTGGTATAAACTGGGCGACATGGACATGTTGGGCCGAAGGGCCTGTTTCCATGTTGTAAACTTCTATGATTCTATGATTACATGATTTTTATTCTCTAATTACCCACCTCATCATATTCCCCAAGGTCTGATTTTTATCACCAATTGATAACCTAAGTACCCAGCTTTTTTTAATCCCCACCCTCTGATTCCTAAATACCTGATTACCCACAGTCTGATTCGTCCTTACCCGACTTTTATTCTCGAATCCTCCAGTTTTTCTTATTCCCCACTAACTGATGCCTCATTAACTAATATCTAGTTGCTAATTGACCAGTTTTTTAAAATCCCCACTGTCTGATTCCTCATTACCTGATTTTGTCTCTAATTAACCAGCTTTTATTAAACCACACCCTTTGATTCCTCATTATCTCATTGTCCATTTTCTTTGTTTTTATTACCCATTTATTTTTATTACCCACTCTCTGATACCTCAATAACTGATTTTTAATTCTCTAATTACCCAGCTCTACTTCATCTCCACTCTGATTCCTAAATACATAATTTTTCTGCTCTAATTCCCCAGCTTTTCTTATTTCCCACTGTCTAATTCCTCGTTACCTGATTTTCAGTAACTAGTGTGGTGCCGCAAGGATCGGTGCTTGGGCCTCAGATATTTACAATCTATAATAACGACTTAGATGAAAGGACCGAGTGTAATGTATCCAAGTTTGCTGACGATACAAAGCTAGGTGGCAAAGCAAGCTGTGAGGAGGGCACAGAAAGTCTGCAAAGGGATATAGACAGGTTAAGTGAGTGGGCAGGAAGGTGGCAGATGGAGTGTAATGTGGGGAAATGTGAAGTTATTCACTTTGGTAAGAAGAATAGAAAAACAGTATATTGTTTAAATGGTGAGAAACTATTAAATGTTGGTGTTCAGAGAGACTTGGGTGTCCTCGTACAGGATGCACACAATTTAGTATTCTGGTACAGCAGGCAATTAGGAAAGCAAATGGCATTTTGGCCTTTATTGCAAGGGGGTTGGAGTACAAGAGTAACAAATTCTTACTACAGTTGTACAGGGCTTTAGTGAGACCTCACCTGGAGTACTGTGTACAGTTTTGGTCTCCTTATCTAAGGAAGGATATGCTTGCCTTGGAGACGGTGCAGCGAAGGTTTACTAGATTAATTCCTGGGACGAGAGGGTTTTGCTACGAAGATAGGTTGAGTAGAATGGGCCTATACTCTCTGGAGTTTAGAAAAATATAAGATTATGAGGGGGCTTGACAGGGTAGATGCTGAGAGATTGTTTCCCCTGGCTAGAGAGTCTGGAACTAGGGGGCATAATGGCAGGATAAGTGGTCCGCCATTTAAGACTGAGATGAGGAGGATTTTTTTCACTCAGAGGGTTGTGAATCTTTGGAACTCTCTATCCCAGAGGGCTGTGGATGTTCAGTCATTGAATATGTTCAAGGCTGAGATTGACAATGATCTGATTGAATGGCGGAGCAGGCTCGAGGGGCTGTAAGGCCTACTCCTGCTCCTATTTTTTATGTTCTTATTTTTCATTCTCTAATTACCCAGCTTTTCTTCATCTCCACCGACTGATTCCTAATTACCTGATTATTATTCTCAAATTCCCCAGCTTTTCATATTCTCCACTGTCTGATTCCTCATTACCTGATTTTCAATCTGATTATCCATTTTTCTGAATAGTCACAGTCTGTTTCCACATTACCGATTCCTATGCCCTAAATCCCCAGCTTTTCTTCATCCCCACTGCCTGATTCCTCATTAGCTGGTTTTAATCCTCTAATTCCCCATCTTTTCTTAATCCCCACTGCCTGATTCCTCATTTTCTGATATTTATCTCTAATTCCCCATCTTTTCTTATTCCCCACTGTCTAATTCCTCCTAAACTAACATTTCATTTTCTAACCATCCCGAGTTTTTATTCCCTAAATTCTTATTCCACATGACCTGATTTTTATTCTCTAATTACCCAGTTGTTCTCAATCCCTACCCTCTGATACCTCAATACCATATTTTTATTCTGTAACTCTTTTCATTTTCTAACCATCCATAGTATTTATTTCCCACATTCTTATTCCACATGGCCTGATTTTTCGTTCTCTAATTACCCAGTTTTTCTTATTCCCTGCTGTCTGATTCCTTATTACCTAATTTTTCATTCTCTGCTTTCCCAACTTTTATTATTTCCCACCCTCTGATTCCTCATCACCTGAATTTAATTCTCTAATTACCCAGCTTTTCTTACTCCCCAGTGTCTGATTCCTCCTTACCTGGTTTTCCATCCTCGAATTATCCAGTTTTTCTTAATCCCCATTGTTTGATGCGTCATTAGCTAACATTTATTCTCTAATTCACCAGCTTTTCTATTCCCCACTGTATGATTCCTCATTAACTGACTTTTAATTTTCTAACCATTCAGAGTTTTTATTCCCCACGCTCTGATTCCACATGAACTGATTTTTATTCTTTAATTATACAGCTTTTCTTTGTCCCACGTTCTGATTCCTTCTTAACTGATTTTTCGTTCGCTAATTGCCCAGCCGTTCTTATTCCCCACAGTGTGATTTCTAATTACCTGATTTTTATTCTCTGATTACCCAGCTTTTCTTATTCCCCACAGTGTGACTCCTAATTACATGATTTTTATTCTCTGATTACACAGCTTTTCTTACTCCCCACGGTGTGAATCCTCAGTGCCTGATTTTTAGAATCATAGAATTATAGAATCATTGAAAGGTTACAGCACGAAAGGTGGCCATTTGGCCCTTCCAGAGCACACCTGCTCTATGCAAGAGCAATCCAGCTGGCCCATTCTCCCGCCCGATCCCCATAGCCCTGCATTTTTTTTCCATTCAAGTACTTATCCGTTTCCCTTTTGAAGGCCGTGATTGAATCTGCCTCCACCATCCCCTCGGGCGATGCATTCCAGGTCCTAACCACTCGCTGTGTAAAATAGATTTTCCTCATGTCGCCTTTGGTTCTTTTGCCAATCACCTTAAATCTATGTCGTCTGGCTCTTGACCCTTCCGCCAATGGGAACAGTTTCTCTCTATCTACTCTGTCTAGACCCTTCATGATATTGAATACCTCTATCAAATCTCCTCGCAACTGTCTCTGTTCCAAGGAGAACTGCCCCAGATTTTCCCGTCTATCCAAGTAGCTAAAGTCCTTCATCCCTGGAATCATTCTAGTAAATTTCTTCTGTACCCTCTCTAAGGCCTTCACATCTTTCCTAAAGTGCAGTACCCAGAACTGGACACAATACTCCAGTTGTGGCAGAACCAGTGTTTTATAAAGGTTCATCATGACTTCCATAATTTTGTACTCTATGCCTCTTTTTATAAAGCCCAGGATCCCTAATGCTTTTTTAACCGCTTTCTCAACCTGCCCTGCCACCTTGATCGATTTGTGCACATATACCCCCAGATTTCTCTGTTCCTGTACCCCTTTTAGAGTTGGCCCCTTCATTTTATATTGATTCCCCTCGTTCTTCCTACCAAAATGAATCACTTTGCATTTTTCTGTGTTCAATTTCATCTGCCACGTGTCTTGAAGACTATCACTATCCTCCTCTCTGTTTACCACCCTTCCAAGTTTTGTGTTATCAGCAAATTTTGAAATTGTGCCCTGTACACTCAAATCCAAGTCATCAATATATATCAAGAAAAGCAGTGGTCCCAGCACTGACCCCTGGGGAACACCGCTGTACACCTCCTCCAGTCTGAAAAACAACCGTTAGCCTCTACTCTCTGTTTCTTGTCCCTCAGCCAATTCTGTATCCAAGTTACTACTTCCCCCTTTATTCCATGGGCCGCAACTTTGTTGATAAGCCTGCCATATGGCACTTTATCAAACGACGTTCGAAAGTCCATATACACCACATCAACTGCATTGCCCTTATCTACCCTCTCTATTACCTCATCAAAAAACTCTATCAGGTTAGCTAAACACGATTTGCCTTTATCAAATCCGTTCTGGCTTTCCCTAATCAATCCATACTCGTCCAAGTGACTGTTAATTCTGCCCTAGACTATCGTTTCTAAAAGTTTCCGAACCACTGAGGTTAAAGTAACTGGCCGATAGTTGTTGGGTTTATCTTTACATCCTTTTATGAACAAAGGTGTAACTTTTCAATTCTCCAGTTCGCTGGCACCACACCCGTAGTTAAAGATGTTTGGAAGAATAAGGCCAGTACCTCCATGATTTCCATCCTTACTTCCCTCAGCAACCGAGGATGCATTCCATCCAGACCGGGTGACTGATCTAGTTTAAGTACAGCGAACCTTTCTGGTGCCACTTCTTTATCAATTTTTAGCCCATCCAGTATCTCAACTATACCTTCCTTTACTGAGACTCTGGCAGCATCTTCTTCCTTGGTAAAGACAGATGCAAAGTCCTCATTCAGTACCTCGGCCATCCCCTCTCCCTCCATTAGTAGATCTCCTTTATGATCCCTATTGAGCCCCACCTCCCCATTAACTACTCGTGTACTGTTTAAATGCCTATAGAATTCTTTGATTGCCCAGCTTTCCTTATTCCCCACTGTCTGATTCCTCATTACCTGATTTTTCATTCTCTAATTATCCTGGTTTACTTTTTGCCCAAGGTCTGATTCCTCTTTAATTGGTTTTATTCTCTAATTATCAGGCTTTTCTTAATCACCACCCTTTGATTCCTCAATACCTGATTGTTCATTCTCTAATTACCCAGCTTTTCTTAATCCCCACTGTTTGTTTCCTCATTAACTGACTTTTCATTTTCTGATCATTCAGAATTTTTATTCCCCACATTCAGATTCCACATGACCTGATTTTTATTCTCTAATTATGCAGCTTTTCTTAATCCTCAACTTCTGAATCCTTGTTACCTGATATTTATTCTCTAATTACCAAGATTTTCTTAATCCCCACCCTCTGATTCCTCCTTACCTGATTTTTCATTTGCTAATTACCCAGCTTTTCTTATTACCCACTGTCTGATTCCTCATTACCTGATTTATCTTCTCTAATTCCCCAACCATTTTTATTCCCAACTGTCTGATTTCTCAGAACCAGAATTTTCCATCTCTAATTACCCTCCTTTTCTTATTCCCCAAGTTATAATTGCTCATTACCTGATTTTAATCTCTAAGTACTAGTCTTTTCTTAATCACCACCCTTTGATTCACCTCATTACTTGATTTTTTTTCTCTAATTCCCCAACTTTTCTTATTCCCCACTACCTGACTTTTCATTTTCTAACCATCCAGAGTTTTTATTGCCCATGTTCTGATTCCACCTGATTTGATTTTTATTCTCTAATTACGCAGCTTTTCTCAATCCCCACATTCTGATTCCTCCTTACCTGATTTTTCATTCGCTAATTTCCCACCTTTTCTTATTCCCCACTGTCTAATTTCTCATAACCTGATTTGTCATTCTCTAATTACGCAGCTTTTCTTATTCAGCACTCTCTGATTCCTCATTACCTGATTTTATTCTCGAATTTCCCAGCATTTCTTTATCCTCACCGTCTGATTCCTCATTACCCTACTTTAAAGCCTCTACTTACCCAGCTTTTATTATTCCCCACTGTCTGATTCCTCATTACCTGATTTTTATTCTCTAATTACCCAGATTTTCTTATTCGCCACTGTTTGATTCTTCATTACTTTGTTTTCATTCATTAATTCCCCTGTTTTGCTCAATCATCGCTGCCTGATTCCTCATTACCAGGCTTCCATTTTACAATCCCCCCGCAGTTCTTAATCCCCACTCTCTGATACCTCATTACCTTGCTTTCATTTTCTTCAGTTTTCCTTACTCCCCACGGTCTCGGTCCTCATTGCCTAAATTTTATTCTCTAATTCCCCTCCTTTTCCAATTCCGCAAAGTCTGATTCCTCATAAACTGATTGTTAATCTTTAATTCCCGTGATTTCTTCTTCCCCACTGCTGATTCCTCATTACCTGATTTTTATTCTCTAATTCCCCAACTTTTCTTCATCTCCACTGTCTGATTCCATGTTGCCTATTTTTTATTCTCTGAAACTCCAGTTTTCCTTAATCCCCAACCTCTGATGTCTCAATACGTGATTTTTCATTCTCTAATTTCCCAGCTTTTCTTAATCAGCACTCTCTGATTCCTCATTACCTGACTTTCATTTTCTAATTAACCAACTTTTATTATTCCCCACTGCCTGACTCCTCATTAATTAACTTTTCGTTCCCTAACGATCAAGAGTTTATATTCCTCACATTGATTCCTCCTTACCTGATTTACAATCTCTAATTACCCAGCTTTTCTTATTGCTCACTGCGTGATTCCTCAAAACCTGATCTATAACCCCTAATTATCCAGCTTTTCTTATTCCCCGAGGTCTGATTCCTCATTACCTTTTCTAATTTCCCACCAATCTCAATCCCCACCCTGGGATTCCCCATTACCTTGTTTTCATTCTCTAATTATCCAGTTTTTCTTAATCCCCACGTTCTCATTCCTCATTACACAAGTTTTAGTCTCTAATTCCCCAGCTTTTCTTTCTCCCCACTCTCTGATTCATCATTATCTGATTTTTATTCTCTAATTATCCTGTTATTCTTAATCCTCACAGTCTGATTCCTCATTATCTGATTTTTTTTCTCTAATTCCCCAAATTCTCTTTAACTCCACTGTCTGCTTCCTCATTACCTATTTTTTATTCTCTAATACACCAGCTTTTCTTATTAACCACTGTCTGATTCCTCATCAGCTGATTTTTATTCCCTAATTCCCCAGCTTTTCTTATTCCCCACTGTCTGATTCCTGACTACCTAATTTTTCATTCTCTAATTACCCAGTTTTTTCTTATTCTCAACTCTCTGATTCCTCTTTATCTGATTTTAATTCTCAAATTACCCATCTTTTCTTAATCCCCACTGACTGATTCTCATTTCCTGATTTTCAATTCTCTAATTAATCAGCTTCTCTTATTCCCCACAGTCTGAGTCTTCGTTACCTGATTTTTATTCTATAATTACCCAGTTTTTCTTATTCTTTCGCTCTCGTACCTCAATAACTGATTTTTAATTTTCTAATTACCCAGCTGTTCTTTTTCCCCACTGTCTCATTCCGCCTAACCTGATTTTCATTCACTAATTATCCAGTTTTTTTTATTCCCACTGCCTAACTCCTCATTAACTGATTTTATTCTCTAATGCCCCAGCATTTCTTATTCCCTTTTATCTGATTGCTCATTACCTGATTTTTTATTCTCGAATTACCCACCTTTCGTTAATACCCAACCTCTGATGCCTCAGTATCTGATTTTCATTCTCTAATTAACCAGCTTTTCTTATTCCCCACTCTGATACCTCAATTCCTAATTTTTTATTCTCTAATTATGCAACTTTTCTTAATCCCCACCCTCTGATGCCACAATATCTGATTTTTCATTCTCTGATTACCCAGTTTTTCCTAGGGCCCACTGTGATTCCTCATTACCTAACTTTCATTTTCTAATTCCCCCGCTGTTCTTAATCCCCACTGCCTGATACCTCATTACCTTGTTTGCATTCTCTAATTATCCAGTTTTTCCTGATCCCCACGTTCTCGTTCCTCATTACCAAATTTTTATTCTCTAATTCTTCAGCTTTTCTTGCTCCCCACTCTCTGCTTCCTCATTAACTGATATTTATTCTCTAATTGCTCAGGTTCTCTTCTTCCGTACTGCCTGATTCGTCAATACGTGATTTTTATTCGCTAATTCCCCAGGTTTTCTTATTTCCCACCGTCTGATTCCTCGTTACCTGATTTTCATTCTCTAATTCCCCAAATTTTCTTCATCCCCATTATCTGATTCCTCATTACCTACTTATTATTCTCTAATACACCAGCTTTTATTATATCTCACTGTCTGATTTCTCAGTACCTGATTTTTTTCCCTAATTACCCCCTTTTCTTAATCCCCAAGGTCTGATTGCTCATTACCTGATTTTTATTGTCTAATTCCCAAGCTTTTCTCGCTCCCCACCCTCTGATTCCTCATTAACTGATATTTAGTCTCTAATTCCCCAGCTCTTCTTCTTCCCAACTAACTGATTCCTGATTACCTGATTTTTCATTCTCTAATTACCCAGCAATTCGTATTCCCCACTGTCTGATTCCTCATTAACTGATTTATATTCTCTAATCCCCAACTTTTCTTATTCCTCACTGTCTGATTCCTCACGAAACAATTTTATTCTGATTACCCAGCAATTCGTATTCCCCACTGTCTGATTCCTCATTAACTGATTTTTCATTCAATTGCCGAGCTTTTCTTTTTCTCCACTGCCTGATTCTTCGTAAACTGATTTTCATTTTCTAACTATCCAGAGTTTTAAGAACATAAGAACATAAGAAATAGGAGCAGGAGTAGGCCAATCGGCCCCTCGAGCCTGCTCCGCCATTCAATAAGATCATGGCTGATCTGATCCGAACCTCAAATCTAAATTCATGTCCAATTTCCTGCCTGCTCCCCGTAACCCCTAATTCCCTTGACTGCTAGGAAACTGTCTATTTCTGTTTTAAATTTATTTAATGATGTAGCTTCCACAGCTTCCCGGGGCAGCAAATTCCACAGACCTACTACCCTCTGAGTGAAGAGGTTTCTCCTTATCTCAGTTTTGAAAGAGCAGCCCCTTATTCTAAGATTATGCCCCCTCGTTCTAGTTTCACCCATCCTTTGGAACATCCTTACCACATCCACCCGATCAAGCCCCTTCACAATCTTATAAGTTTCAATAAGATCGCCTCTCATTCTTCTGAACTCCAATGAGTAGAGTCCCAATCTACTCAACCTCTCCTCATATGTCCACCCCCTCATCCCCGAGAGTAACCGAGTGAACCTTCTTTGTACTGCCTCGAGAGCAAGTATGTCTTTTCTTAAGTATGGACACCAAAACTGTATGCAGTATTCCAGGTGTGGTATCACCAATACCTTATATAACTGCAGCAATACCTCCCTGTTTTTATATTCTAACCCCCTAGCAATAAAAGCCAGCATTCCGTTGGCCTTCTTGATCACCTGCTGCACCTGCATACTAACTTTTTGATTTTCTTGCACAAGGACCCCCAGATCCCTTTGTGCTGCAGTACTTTCCAGTTTCTCGCCATGAAGGTAATAACTTGCTCTCTGATTTTTCCTGCCAAAGTGCATAACCTCACATTTTCCAATATTGTATTGCATCTGCCAAATTTCCACCCACTCACCCAGCCTGTCTATATCCCCTTGTAGGTTTGTTATGTCCTCCTCACTCTCTACTTTCCCTCCCACCTTTGTATCATCTGCAAACTTTGATATGTTACACTCGGTCCCCTCCTCCAAATCGTTAATATAGATTGTAAAGAGTTGGGGACCCAGCACCGACCCCTGCGGAACACCACTGGCCACTGGTTGCCAGTCCGAGAATGAACCATTTATCCCAACTCTCTGCTCCCTGTTAGATAACCAATCCTCCACCCATGCCAGGATATTACCCCCAATCCAGTGATTCTTTATCTTGAGCAATAATATTTTATGTGGCACCTTGTCGAATGCCTTCTGGAAGTCTAAATACACTATGTCCACTGGTTCCCCTTTATCCACCCTGTACGTTATGTCCTCAAAGAACTCAAGCAAATTTGTCAGACATGACTTCCCCTTCATAAAGCCATGCTGACTTTGTCCTATTAAATTATGTTTATCCAAATGTTCCGCTGCTGTCTCCTTAATAATAGACTCCAAAATTTTACCCACCACAGATGTTAGGCTAACTGGTCTATAATTTCCAGCCTTCTGCCTACTACCCTTTTTAAATCAGGGTGTTACATTAGCAGTTTTCCAGTCTGCCAGGACCTTTGCCGAGTCCAGAGAATTTTGTAAAATTATTACCAAAGCATCCACAATCCCGACTGCCACTTCCCTCAAGACCCTGGGATGTAAGCCATCAGGTCCAGGTGATTTTTCTGCCTTGAGTCCCATTAATTTACTGAGTACCAATTCCTTAGTGATTTTAATCGTATTTAGCTCCTCCCCACTAGAGCCCCCTGTTTGTCCAGTGTTGGGATATTCTTAGTGTCCTCTACCGTAAAGACTGAAAAAAATATTTGTTCAGCATTTTTGCCATCTCCATTTTTCCCACCATTAATTTCCCGGTCTCATCCTCTAAGGAACCTACGTTTGCCTTAGTCACCATTTTTCTTTTTATATAACTATAGAAACTCCTGCTACCTGTTTTTATATTTTTTACTAATTTATTTTCATAATCTAACTTCCCTTTCTTAATCAATCCTTTCGTTACTTTTTGCTGTCTTTTGAAGACTTCCCAATCTTCTATCCTCCCACTAAGTTTGGCTACCTGAAATGTCCTTGTTTTTAGTCGGATACTATCCTTAATTTCTTTACTTAGCCACGGATGGCTGTCATTTCTTTTACATACTTTTATCCTCAGTGGAATATATATTTTTTGAAAGTTGTAAAATAACTCCTTAAATGAACACCACTGCTCATGTACCGTCTTAAACTTTAATCTATTTTCCCAGTCCACTTTAATCAATTCCGCTCTCATACCATCATAGTCTCCTTTATTCAAGATCAGTACGCTTGTTTGAGAACCAACCTTCTCACCCTCGAATTGGATATGGAATTTAACCATGTTATGGTCACTCATTCCAAGGGGATCTTTAACTAGGACATTATTAATTAATCCTGGCTCATTACACAGGACCAGGTCCAAGGTTGCCTGCCCCCTTGTAGGATCAGTTATATACTGCTCAAGAAATCCATCCCTAATACACTCAATAAACTCTTCCTCAAGGCTGCCCTGCCCAATTTGATTTGTCCAGTTAATATGATAGTTAAAATCCCCCATAATTCTAGCTGTTCCCTTATTACATGCCCCGACTATTTCCTGATTAATACTTCTTCCAGCAGAGTTGCAACTATTAGGAGGCCTATATACTACGCCCACTAGTGTTTTTCCCCCTTATTATTCCTTATTTCTATCCAAAAGGTTTCATTATCCTGATCCTTTGTCCCAATATCATTTCTCAGTATTACAGTGATTCCTTCCTTTATTAACATAGCCACCCCACCTCCCCTTCCTTCCTGCCTGTCCTTCCTGATTGTTAAATACCCTGGCATATTTAATTCCCAGTCGTTGTCACCCTGCAGCCATGTTTCTGTAATGGCCACCAGATCATGCCCATACGTAGTTATTTGTGTCGTTAACTCGTCCATTTTGTTACGAATGCTACGTGCATTCAGATGAAGAACTTTTAAATATGTTTTGTGACACTTAGTTCCTGCTTTTTCCTTTTTTAACACTTTACCTTTTACTCCATACCTTCTGTCCCTTCCTGACACGCTTTCTTCTGTCTCCCTGCTCAGGTTCCCAACCCCCTGCCACAGCTTTGATGCTGGGTTAATCGCCTTACACCTTCTAGTTTTTTATTTTATCTGTCGTGCCTAAAGAACACTTTCTTTCCGCTGCTCTACGCTTTTCCCTTTCACCTGTTCTTGAACAACTGTTTGTAATATTTGTATTGTTGATTTCCCCTGGGTCTTCCCCGCTCTTGCTGCTCTCAATTTTATTCCCTTCTGAATCCCCGCTCAGGTTCCCAACCCCCGCTCAGGTTCCCACTTTCTGATTCCACAAGACCTGATTTTTATTTTCCAATTACCCAGCATTTCTTGAACCGATCATTCAGATTCCTCATTCCCTGATTTTTCAGTCTCTAATTTCCCATCTTTTCTCAGTCCCCACTGTCTGATTCCTCATTACCTGATTTTTTCATTCTCTAATTATGCAGCTTTTCTTATTCCCCACTCTGATACTTTATGACCTGATTTTTCATTCTCTAATTCCCCAGCTTTTCTTACTCCTCACTATCTGATTCCTCATTAACTGATGTTTTTTATTATCTAATTACCCATCTTTTCTTACTCCCCAAGGTTTGATTCCTCACTACCTGATCATTATTGTCTAATTACTCAGCTTTTCTTGCTCCCCGCCCTCTGATTCCTCATTCAGAATTTCCATTCTCTAATCACTCAGCTTTTCTTATTCCCCACTGTCTGATTCCGCATTACCTGATTTTTAATTCTCTAATTATCCGCTTTTCTTATTTCCCAATGTCTGATTCCACATTACCTGATTTTGCTTTCTCTAATTACGCAGCTATTCTTATTCCCCATAATCTGATTCCTCATTACCTGAATTTTATTCTCTAATTGCCCAGTTTTTCTTTTTCCCCACCGGCTGATTCCTCATTCCCTCAATTTTATTCTCTAATTCCGCAGCTTTTCTTATTTCCCACTGCCTGATTCCTTATTAACTGATTTTTCATTTTCATTTTATTTTATTTTTATTCCTCACGTTCTGATACAACACGACCTGATTTTTATTCCTAATTACTCAGCTTTTCTTAATACCCACTCTCTCATTCCTCATGACCTTATTTTTTCAATTTCTAAGCTATTCGTATTACCTACAGTCAGATTCGTCATTACCTGCATTTTATTCTCTAATTATCCAGTTTTTCGTAATCTCCGCTCGAATTCCTCATTACCAGAATTTGATTCTCCAATTACCCAGCTTTTCTTTTTCCCCACTCTGATACTTCATTAGGTGATTTTTGTCTAATTGTCCTGATTTTCTTATCCCGCCATCTGCCTGATTCCTCATTACCTAATTTTTCAGTCTCTAATTACCCAACTTAACTTATTCCCCAGTCTCTGTTTCCTCATGACCTGATTTTCCATTTACTAATTCTGCTGATTTCCTTTTCCCCCACTACCTGATTCCTAATTACTTGCTTATCATTCTCTAATCATCCAGGTTTTTTTAAATCCCACTGTCTGATTCCTTATTGCCTGATTTTTATTCTCTAATCCCCCAGTTTTTCTTAATCTCGACTGTCTGATTCCTGAATATCTGATTTTTGGTTCTCTAAGTACCCAGCTTTCCTTATTCCCCACTGTCTGATTCCTCATTACCTGATTTTTATTCTCCAGTTACCCACCTTTTCTTATTCCGCCTTCTGACTGATTCCTCATTAACTGACTTTTCATTTTCTAATCTTCCAGGGTTTTTATTTCCCACTTTCTGATTCCTCATTCCCCGATTTTTCCGTCTCTAAATACCTAGCTTTTCATAACATCCCACTGTCTGATTCCTCATTACCAGGTTTTTATTCTCTAATTACCTAGCTTCCATTTTCTCCGCTGTCCGATTCCTCATTACCTGACTTTTAATTTTCTACTTATCCAGCTTTTCTTAATTTCCTTGTGTGATTCCTTTTTACCTGATTTTTCAAACTCTAATTATCCAGTGTTTCTTATTCCCCACTCTCTTTCCTCATTACCTGAATTTTCATTCTGTAATTATACAGCTTTTCTTATTCCTCTTGTCTGATTCCTCATTACCTGATTTTTCATTCTCTAATTACTCAGCTTTGCTTATTCCCCACTGTCTGATTCCCCATTAACTGACTTTTCATTTTCTAACCATCCAAAGTTTTTATTCTCGACGTTCTGATTCCACATGGCCTGATTTTTATTTTCCAGTTACTAACTTTTTATTCCCGATTTTCTCAATCCTCATTGCCTGATTGCTATTCTCTAATAACCATCTTTTTCTTATTCCCCCTTTCTGATTCCTCATTATCTGGTTTTAATTATCTAATTAGACAGCGTTCCTCATTCCCCGCTGTCTGATTTCTCATTACCTGATTTGTCATTTTCTAATTACCCAGCTATTCTTATTCCCTCCTGACAGATTCGTCATTACCTGAATTTTATTCTCCAATTACCCAGCTTTCTTATTCCCCACTGACTGATTCCTCATTAACTGACTTTTCATTTTCTAACCATCCAGAGTTTATATTTCCCACGTCCTTTCCACATGTCCTGATTTTTATTCTCCAATTACCCAGCTTTTCTTATTCCCCACTCTCTTATTCCTCATTATCTGATTATTATTCTATATTGTACCAACTTTTCTTATTCCCCGCTGTTTGATTTTTCATTACCTGATTTTTCATTGTCTTTAACCCAGCTTTTATTATTCCCCACTCTCTGATTCCTCACTAACTGACTTTTCATTTTCTAACCATCCAGAATTTTTATTGCCCAGATTCAGATTCTACACGACCTGATATTTATTCTCCTATTACTCAGATTCTCTTAATCCCCACATTCGGATTCCTCATTACCTGATTTTCCATTTTCTAATTACTCAGCTTTTCTTATTCCCCACTCTCTGATTCGTCATTACCCGATATTTCATTCTCTACTTATCCAGTATTTCTTATTCCCCACTGCCTCTTTCCTCATTGCCTAATTTTTATTCTATAATCACCCAGTTTTTCTTATTCCCCACTGTCTGATTCCTCATAAACTGATTTTTATTCTCTATAGGATCAACTTTTCCTATTCTCCACTGTTTGATTCTTCATTACCCGATTTTTATTCTCTAATTACCCAGTTTTTCTTATTCTCCACTGTCCGTTTCCTCATTGCCTGATTTTCCATTCTCTAATTACCCAGTTTTTCTTAATCCCCACTCTCTATTTCCTCATTACCTGATTTTTCATTCTCCAATTCCCGAGTTTCTCTTATTCCCCTCTGTCTGATTCCTCATTACCTGAATTTTATTCTCTAGTTCCCCAGCTTCTCGTATTCTCCAATGGCTGATTCCTCATGTCGTGATATTTATTCCCTAATTCCCCAACTTTTCTTATTCCACCATCTGCATAATTCCTCATTACCGAATTTATCATTCTCTAATTACCCAACTTTTCTTATTCCCGACTCTAATGTCCCTCATGACCTGATTTTTATTCTCTTATTACCCTGCTTCTCTTAATCCCCATGTTCTGATTCCTCATTATCTGATTTTTCATTCTCTAATCACGCAGCTTTTCTTATTCCCCAATGCCTCCATCCTCATTCCCTGATTTTTCATTCCCTAATTATGCACCTTTTCTTATTCCCACTGGCTGATTCCTCATTACAATATTTTATTCTCTATTTAGCTACCTTTACTTATTCCCTACTCTCTGATTCCTCATTACTTGATTTTTTCATTCTCTAATTACCCAGCATTACTTCTCAACACACACTGATTCCTCATTACCTGATTTCTCGTTCTCTAATTACCCAGTTTTTCTTATTCCCATTCTATGATTCCACATTCCCTGATTTTTATTCACTATTTCTGCAGCTTTACTTATTCCCCACTGTGTGATTCCTCATTACATGATTGCTATTCTCTATTTTAGCAACTTTTCTCACTCCCCAGGATCTGATTGCCGACTCTGTTTCCGCATTGCCCGATTTTTCATGAAGTAATTAGCCAGATTTTTGATTGATTCATCATTAAGTGATTTGTCATTCTCTACTTACCCAGCTTGTCTTTATCCCTACTCTCTTATTCCTCATTACCAGATTTTTATTCTCTATTGTCCCAACTTTTCTTATTCCTCACTGTCTGATTCCTCATTACCTGATGTTTATTATCTGATGGACCAAATTTTCTTATTCCCCACTGCTTGATCCTTCATTACTGATTTTTATTCTCTAATTACCCTGCTTGTCTTACTCCCAAGGTCTGATTCCTCATTACCTGATTTTTCATTCTCACCCTGCTTTTCTTATTCCCCACTGCCTGATTCCTCATTACCTGACTTTTCGTTTTCTAACCATCCAGAGTTTATATTTCCCACATTCTGATCCACACGATCTGATATTTATTCTCCTATTACCCTGGTTTTCTTAATCCCTACGTTCGGATTCCCCATGACCTGATTTTCCATTCTCTAATTACCCAGCTTTTCTTAATCCTGACTGTTTGGTACCTCATTCCTTATTTTTCATTCTCTAATTACTAAGCCTTCCTTATTCCTCACTGCCTGATTCCTCATTCCCTGATTTTTCATTCTCTAATTACCCTGCTTATATTATTCACACTGTCAGACTTCACATTACCTGATCTTTCATTCCCTTATTATGCACCTATTCTTATTCACCACTCTCTAAATCCTAATTACCTTATTTGACATTGTCTAATTACCCAGTTTTTCTTAGTCCCCACTGTCTGATTCTACATTACCTGATTTTTCATCTCGTAATCATCCAGTTTTTCTTATTCCCCATTGTTTGATTCCTCATTAACTGATTTTTATTTTCCAATCCCCCAGTTTTTCTTGTTCCCCACTATCTGATTCCTCATTACTTGGTTTTTATTGTCTAATTCCCCAGCTTCACTTAATCCCCACCCTCTGATTTCTCATTACCTGATATTTCAATCTCGAATTACCCAACTTTTCTCATTCCACACTGTCTGATTCCTCATTAACTGATTTGTATTCTCTAATTACACAGCTTTTCTTATTCGCCAAAGGTTTGATTTCTCATTACCTCATTTTTTATTCCCTAATTAGCCAGTTTTATTTTTCCCCAAGGCCTAATTCCTCATTACTTGATCTTTATTGTCAAAATAACCAGCATTTCTTATTCCCCACTGCCTGATTACTCATTACCTGAAATTCCATTTTCCAAATACCCAGCTTTTCTAATTCCCCCTGCTCCGAGCCCTCGTTCCCTGATTATTCATTCTCTAATTACACTGCTTTTCTTAATCCCCACCCATTGATTCCTCATTACCTGATTATTCATTCACGAATTACCCAGATTTTATTAACTCCCATGCTCTGATTCGTCCTGACCTGATTTCCATTCTCCAGTTCTGTTGCTTTTCTTACTCCCCGTTTTCTGATTCGTCATTACCTAATTTTTGTTCTGTAATTCTCCAGATTTCTTACTCCCGACTCCCTGATTCCTCATTAACCGATATCTATTCTCTACTTACCCAGCTTCACTATACCCCACTGTCTGATTCCTCATTACCGGATTTTTGTTCTCAAATTCCCCAGCATTTCTTATTTCCCACTATCTGATTCCTCATTACCTGATTATTATTGTCGAATTCTCCAGTTTTCTTACACCTCACTCTCTAATTCATAATTACCCGACTTTTATTCTTTAATTATCAAGCTTTTCTTAATGCCCACCCTCTGATTCCTCATTACTTGACTTTTCATTGCCCACCTAGCACATACCTAACACAAAAGAAGATTATAGTGGTTGTTGGAGGCCAATCATCTCAGCCCCAGGACATTGCTGCAGGAGTTCCTCAGGGCAGTGTCCTCGGCCCAACCATCTTCAGCTGCTTCATCAATGACCTTCCCTCCATCATAAGGTCAGAAATGGGGATGTTCGCTGATGATTGCACAGTGTTCAGTTCCATTCGCAACCCCTCAAATAATGAAGCAATCCGGGCCCGCATGCAACAAGACCTGGACAACATCCAGGCTTGGGCTCATAAGTGGCAAGTAACATTCGCACCACATAAGTGCCAGGCAATGACCATCTCCAACAAGAGAGAGTTTAACCACCTCCCCTTGACATTCAACGGCATTATCATCGCCGAATCCCCCACCATCAACATCCTGGGGGTCACCATTGACCAGAAACTTAACTGGACCAGCCATATAAATACTGTGGCTACAAGAGCAGGTCAGAGGCTGGGTATTCTGCGGTGAGTGACTCACCTCCTCACTCCCCAAAGCCTTTCCACCATCTAGAAAGCACAAGTCAGGAGTGTGATGGAATACTCTCCACTTGCCTGGATGACTGCAGCTCCAACAACACTCAAGAAGCTCGACACCATCCGGGACAAAACAGCCCGCTTGATTGGCACTCCATCCACCACCCTAAACATTCACTCCCTTCACCACCAGTGCACCGTGGCTGCAGTGTGTACCATCTACAGGATGCACTGCAGCAACTCGCCAAGACTTCTTCGACAGCCCCTCCAAAACCTGCGACCTCTAACACCAAGAAGGATAAAGGCATCAGGCACATGGGAACAACACCACCTGCACGTTCCCCTCCAAGTCACACACCATCCCGACTTGGAAATATATCGCCATTCCTTCATTGTCGCTGGGTCAAAATCCTGGAACTCCCTTCCTAACAGCACTGTGGGAGAACATTCACCACACGGACTGCAGCGGTTCAAGAAGGCGGCTCACCACCACCTCCTCAAGGGCAATTAGGGATGGGCAATAAATGCAGGCCTTGCCAGCGATGCCCACATCCCACGAACGATTAATACAAAAAGCTTACACAACTTTTCTTGGTCCCTACTCTCTGATTTCTCATTAACTTGTTTATCATTCTCTAAATACGCAGCTTTTCTTATTCCTCACTGTCTGATTCCTAATTACCCGACGTCTATTTTCTTATTACCCAGCTTTTCTTAATATTCACCCTCTGATTCCTCATTACCTGATTTTTCTTACTCTAATTACCCAGATTTTATTAATCCCCATGTTCTGATTCGTAATTACCTAATTTCCATTCTCTAATTTTGATGCTTTTCTTATTCCCCACTATCTGATTGATCATTACTTGATTCTCCATTCTGCAATTTCCCAACTTTTCTCATTTCCCACTGTTTGCTTCTTCATTACCTGATTTTTTTTCTCTAATTACCTAGATTTTATTAATCCCCATACCCTGATTCGTCATTACCTGGTTTTCATTCTCTAGTTCTGTTGCTTTTCTTATTCCCCACTCTCTGATTCCTCATTATCTGATATTTATTCTCAACTATCCAGCTTTACTTATTCCCCACTGATTTTATATTCTCTTATTAGCCAGTTTTTCTTATTCCCCTATTCGCCTGTACGCTTCATCATTCCCTGTTTCTTCATTCTCTAATTGCCCAGCTTTTCTTAATCCCCAAGCTCTGATTCGTCATCATCTGATTTTTTTCATTCTCTAATTACCAAGCTTTTCTTATTTCCCCTGACTGATTGTTCATTACCTCATTGTTATTCTTTAATTCCGCAGCTTTTATTATTCCCCATTGTCTGATTCCTCATTACCTGATTTTTGTTTTCTAATTCCGCATCTTTTCTTAATCTCCACTGTCTGATTCCCCATTCCCTGATTTTCATTCTCCAATTACCCAGCTTTCCTTTTTGCTCGCTGTTTGATTCCTCACTACCTGATTCTTCATTCTCTAATTCACTGTTTTTCAAACTTTTTTTCTTTTGACCCTGGGAAAGAAATACATTTCCCCAGGGACACAAAAGAAAGATCTCTTCATAAAATCAAAATAAAGGGCATACATACTATAATCATTTCACTTTACTTCAAGTAATAACTAAAATTACACATCGATGTTACTTTAAAACATTTTAAATACAGTATAAATACACTCAAAAGATCAGATTGTGTTTTGTTTCCTTAATATGACGGGTGGCCCTGTCTGTTGTTCAGGATCTGGTTCCAATCTGGATCGCATGATGAAAGCGCTCCACGGATATCAGGTGTGCTGTTGAGTTTACATCTATCTCTTGTTTTTAACCTCGTCAAAGTGGAAAATCCCAGTTCACACATGTTGGTTGTTGTGAACGGCAGCAATAACAGAACACTAATATTACTTAACAGTGGATGTTCTTTGAAAGCACTGATCCAAAAAGATGACAAAGTGGATGCCTTGAGGCGTGTTTTCAGTCTGCTATCACAGGTGAGTTGCACCAGCTCGTTTTATTGCTCAGGCATCAAGTTTAGCCTCATTATTGATTCAGGATTTTCAAAAGCAAAAGGATCTCTCACCCAACGCTTTTCCTTCAAATTTTCAAACCCCTCTGCAGGGAAGTAGCGACTAAAATTATCAGACAGAGGAGCGAGATGTAACTGTATGACACATTTCATTTCATTCACTTTGGCTTCATTGATGCTGTTCTCCTCAATGTGTTGTAACAGTGTTGGGAACATGGAATAGTTCAGGCCATTACTTTTCAGTCATGCTTGCCACAGTTGTAATGACTTTTGGAATGCTTGTATCTGTTCACAATGTCGAAACAAATCATTGCCTCTTCCCTCATTGCTTAAAATTGAGAAAATATCAGCTGGATATGACAACATCATTATCCAACTGTCATCGTGAAATAAATTAGCCAAGTTAGACTGTTCCTCTACTATCAGAAAAAAATGTATATCTCTTTGTTGAAGTCGTACACCCTTGTAAACACCCTGCCCCGTGGACAGTCATCGTACTTCAGTGTGAAACAGTCAATCAGTATGCTCTGCTCCCATTTCTGAACATAACACTTCAAAAAGCCTAGAGTTCAGTGAGCTTCCTTTAATAAAATTAACAATTTTCACTACTTCCTTCAGTACTGCCATAAGATCAGGAGGAATACCAATGGACGCAAAAGCTTCCTGGTGAATGAAACAGTGATTCCAAACAAAATCATTACCAACTGCCTCAGATATTCTTCTCAAAACCCCGTTATTTCTACCTGTCATATTTGCTGTGCCATCACTTGGAATTCCTTTGCAATTAGCCCAGTCCAATTTGTATTTTCCAACTATGCAGTTGAGAATCCCTACGTGGTCAGTTTTCAGTAAAATATTAAAATGCCTACGTGGCAAAGAAGCAGAATGCAAAATGGTTAGAAAGGGTTAATTAGTTAGTAACTGAGATTGGTACAGGTGGCCTGGCCTCCTGCTGGGCCATATGTTTGCTTAGTCAGCAGGCCTGCATTGTCTTATCAATGATAGGTCTTTGATGTGAGTCAAGGACTGGTCTGAATGTCTCCATGTTTATGGCAGATCAATATAGGTAACGAGCTTAGCCAAAGTTGAAAGACATTCCAGTTTGGGAGATAAGGAACAGAAGGTACAGGGAAGAACATTCCAAGTTGGAAGGTGAGGAAGTATCCCCTTTGATGTCTAACAGCAGCATGATCAGCACATGGACGATTTATGATTGGCCGGAAATAATGTAACCTCGCATGGCAACCTGTGCCCGGCTTATGATTGGTGTTGACCCTCGTTAAGTATGTTCCAACCCTATTGATTTGTATAAAAACGTGTGGATTTCTGTATGTTTCTTGTTCTTGCTCTGCCAGCATAGAGGGACTCTATCAGGAGTCCAAATCAATGCTGCAGACTAAGAACCCTGCTATTAAAGATGTGTTGAACTTTAAAATGTATTCGACTTCAGTTTTTACTGAACCAGACTGAGGGGAAAGAATCCGGATAGTCACAGTCATGCTCCTGTATTTGTTGGTAAAGTTAGACAACACAGCAAATCTTCCATAAAGCCATCTTGCCCGACATATCTCACAGAAACTAACAGTGTTGCACAATTTGAAATATCAGTACTCTCGTCAAGTTGGATAGCAAAATCCACGGCTGATTGTAACCGAGCAACAAGCTTGGCTTCTAAATGCTCTGTAACAGAACATATTCACCGAGACATTGTGTTATCACTGAGAGGAATGCTTCTCAATTTTTCATCAGACTTTTTGTTGAAGATTGTCCGCACCATATCCAGAGATGCTGGAAGAATAAGTTTTTAACAACTGTATGGGCCATTTCCTCTTTTGTCAGTCAGTAGGCATCCAAATATGATGGCGGTTGTGCCTTATCATTCCGAGTAGTTGGCTTTCATCTTAATAGGTGGTTCAGACCAGATCGACATGGCAGAAGTTTGTCCGTCATTACTTGAACTTTCTGTTGCAGATGACGTATATGCACATGTTTTATTTTTCATTTTGATGTCGACAGTTGTGATAACTGTGTTTCAGAACCTTTTCTTATTACAAAATGATCAATTTTTGAGGATTAAAGTTTGATGAGTAAGCGATCCCTGATTTAACTCTGCATTTAACACATGCTGTACGTGCCCTGGGAGCGTTTGATCATAGAATCATAGAATGTTAACAACACGGAAGGAGGCCATTCGGACCCTCGAGTCTCTGCAAGTGCAATCCAGCTAGTCCCACACACCCGCCCTATCACCATAATCCTGCAATTCTTTTCCCTTCAAGTACTTATCCAATTCACTTATAAAAGCCACGATTGAATCTACCTCCACCACCACCACAGGCAGGGCATTCTAGATCATAGCCACTCATTGTGTAAAAAAGTTTTTCCTCATGTCGCCTTTGGTTCTTTTGCCAATCACCTTAAATCTATGTCCTCTTTCTTAACCCTTCCACAATGGGAAGAGTTTCTCTCTACCTACACTGTGTAGACCCTTCATGATTTTGAATACCTCTATCAAATCTCCGCTTAACCTTTTCTGCTTTAAGGAGAACAGCCCCAGCTTCTCCAGTCTACCCACACAACTAAAGTTCCTCATCCCTGGAATCATTCTAGTAAATCTTTTCTGCTCTCTCTCAACGGCCTTCACATCCTTCCGAAAGTGTGGTAACCAGAACTGGACCCAATACTCCAGTTGTGGTCGAACCAGTGTTTTATATTAATAATATTTCATCACAACTTCCTTGCATTTGTACTCTATGCCTCTATTTATAAAGCCCAGGATCCTGTATGCTTTCTCACACGGCCCTGCCACCTCCAACTATTTGCACACATATGTCACCAGACTCCTCTGTTCCTGCAGCCCTTTTAGAATTGTACCCTTTATTTCTGATTGTCTCTCATCGTTCTTCCTTCCGAAGAGTATCAGTTCACATTTTTCTGCGTTAAATTTCATCTGCCACATGTCCACCCATTCTACCAGCCTGATTATGTCCTCTTGAAGTCTATCACTATCCTCCTCACTGTTCAAAACGCTTCCAAGTTTTGTATCATCTGCAAATGGGAGTGTAGAGGGAGCTTTATTCTGCATCTAACCCGTGCCGTTCCTGCCCTGGAATTGTTTATGGAACAGTGCTGAGGGAGATGTATTATATATCTAAGCGGTGATGTACTTGGCTCTGAGTGCTTGATGGGGCAGTGTAGAGGAAGCATTACACTGTGCTTAAACCTTGTTGTACCAACATTCAGTACCTCTCCTTTATCAATTTTTAGCCCATTCAGCATCTCAACTACCTCTTCACTTTCTGTGACTTTGGCAGTATCTTATTCCTTGGTAAAGACAGATGCAAAGTACTCATTTGGTACCTCAGCCATGCCCTCTGCCTCCGTGCGTAGGTCTCCTTTTTGGACCCTAATCGGTCCCACCCCTCCTCTCACTACATGTTTACAGTTTACATGCCACAGAAGACTTCTAGATTCCCTTTTATGTTAGCTACCAGTCTATTCTTATACTCTCTTTGCTCCTCTTATTCCCTTTTTAGCTTCCCCTCTGAACTTTCTATATGTTGGTTCTCACTTGTATTATTAACCTGACATCTGTCATATGCCCCTTTTTTTCTGCTTCATCTTGCTCTCTACCTCTTTTGTCATCCAGGGAGCTCTGGTTTTAGTTCCCCTATCGTGGGAATGCACCTAGACTGTACCGGAACCATCTCCTCTTTAAAGGCCGCTCATTCTTCAATTACAGTTTTGCCTGCCAATCTTTCATTCCAATTTACCCAGGCCACGTCTATTCTCATCCCATTGACATTGGCCCTCCTCCCATTGAATATTTTTACTTTAGAGTGGTTGTGTCCTTTTCCATAGCTATTCAAGACCTTATTATACTATGATCCCTGTTCCCTAAAATTCCCCCAATGACACTTGCTCCACTTGGCCCACCTCATTTCCCAGAGCCAGATCCAGCAATGCCTCCTTCCTTGTTAGGCCAGAAACTTACTGGTCAAGAAATTTATCCTGAACACACTTCAAAAATTCCTCCCCCTTTTAAAAACAGAAATTGCTGGAAATACTCAGCAAGTCAGGCAGCATCTGTGGAGAAAGAAACTGAGGGCGCTAAATTGAGCCCTGTCTCGCCCATTGTTTGGGCGCTGCACGGCCTCTCCCACATCCAAGATGGTGTCTTGGATGCGCACGCACGTTTTCTGCATGACGTGAACCAGACGCCATCTGGATATAGGAGTTTGCGCAGGTGCAGATAACGAACGCTGGAATCATGTAAAGTAGGCAGAAAATGGCTTCAATCAGCGTGCAACGCTAATTTAGAGTGATAGACACCATTTTGGGACCTAATGCTCAACTCAATGCACAGTCTTAACCCCGACCATCTGAACATGTCTTAGAGTGCCTGGAGGACCCCCCACCCCCCACCCCCACACCTTCAACAGTGCTATTTAAAGGGACCATACAGGATTTACAGATTAGTGGCTGGATTATTGCCTCTCGGTGCCGAGACATTTGTAACTGTTTTTGGAGGTCTCCTAGACTTCAATACTAGGACACGGGGACATAGCCCAACATTTAGAGCCAGGACGTGCAGGAGTAAAGTTAGGAAATGCTTCTACATGCAAACTGTGGGCGACATTGAGACCTCTCTTCTACAGACGGCAGTTGTTGCTAGCTCACTTGTGAATGTTAAATCTGAGATTGATAGATTTATGTGAACCAAGGGTATTAAGGGATATAGGGCTAAGGTGGGTATATGGAGTTAGGTCACAGGTCCACCCTGATCTCACTGAATGGTGGAACAGGCTCGTGGGGCTGCTTCTTGATATGCACCACCTTCTCCTGCAAGAAAGCGAGGCATGTGCCTGAGTGATGTGCCTGTCAAGTATGAATAGCTGTCAGTATATGTGGCCTGTGAGTTGTGGGTGGGCGGCTTGAATCAGTGGTAATGTGTAAAGACGAGAGGAAGCATCTGGTTGGAAGAGTTGAGCACTGATGGAAAGAGTTTGTTGGTATGTGGGGGATGGGAAGTGTAGTGCTTGGTGCAGTTGGTAGGAGACGCCACTTGACAGTTGACCTTAGTCACCTTGACCACTCATGTCAAAGCATTGAACTTCTTCCTGCACTGCATCCATGTTCATGATGCTGTATGCCTGACATTGACTTCGTCCCCCACTGCCTCCCACTGTCTTTTGAATATAAGTCTGGAGGGCCCTCCATCTGCCCACTTCTTGCACTCAAGGTCTCTAGTGCATCAGCAGAGAACCTTGGTGAATGCGGTCTCAGATCGTACCAACTCAGACCGGCAGATCGGTGAGGTCTGGTGAGCAGATTGGAGGATGTGGGATTTAGTTATGAGCAACCTTTATTCAATGTTTTAACATAAGTGATCTCTGTGTAAACATAGCGATGGGATCTGTATCTGTGTTTTACGTGTGCAATGTTTGATCTCTGTTCAGACTCCGTGCAGACAGTAGACTAATATTTTCAGCAAATAATAGAAACATCCTCCATTCAAGAGATGGTGCTCCCTCTGGTGGTGGAAAATGCAAATTGCATTGATTCCAGGTGCAAGGCCTGGAAAGGAACGCCGATTGCAGGTGAGTGCTGCCTTGGGTCCAAACTTGCGTTTTGCCTGCCCAGGGTCCGTCGAGCACGGGGTGTTCGCGCATCGCGCTAACACCGCCCAGAACGGACCTTTAACCAATTTTCCCCCTGAGTTAACGTTTCAGGTTGATGACCCTTTATCAGACCTTCATTGGCCTGAAACGTTATCTCTGCTTCTTTCTCCACAGATGTTGCCTGACTTGCTGAGTATTTCTATTTTTATTTCAGATTTCCAGCATCCACAGTATTTTTGATTTTGACGAGTTTCTGGTACTGGTTCTGCTGTTACCATTAACACTCCTCTGGACCCATCTTTTGTTTCTTTCTTTGTCCCATTACCACCCTCCTGGCCTCGCACCATCATTCCTTTTGTCATTTAATCACTAATGCCCTCCACCCTATCACAGACTTTCCCTTTTGTTCTTTCCTCCTCCCTCTTTCCCTGGCTCTGTAGTTCTTTCAACTGTTAAATCTCTAACTTCTAGTTTTCATGAAAGGTCATCGACCTGAAACATTAACTCTTTCTCTCTCCACAGATGCTGCCTGACCTGCGGAGTGTTTCCAGCATTTTCTGTTTTTATTTCACCCTTCTATTGCCCAATTTTTGCCATTATTTACATCCTGATGAAGTGAAATGACACTTGGAACGAACCCTGGGAGTGTCCTGATCCTTATCTGGATTCTTTCATCACTATTATTTTTGAAAATATGTTTCCCAGCGAATGAGCGGACTTGGCTTTTCTCAAGTAATTAAAAATCTGCTCTGAAGTGCTGGCCACGTTCATCTAAGATAGTCTCAAATAAGGGAATCCTTACAAGGTGCTTCACACAGATTGATTAAAATTATGTTGATGGAGTTACTTTGAGAATTAAAGGTAAAAAAGATGGTGTATTTGACCATAAAATGAGAGAGAGAAAGCAGAGAGAAGAAAGATAGAAGGTTTCTGAGGACAAGAACAGTTACAGGAGTTCAAAGACACTTATGAACTCTATTATCCAGTGATTGGTAAATAATTCAGCGCCTCACTTGTATGCAAGAGATAAGTTCCTGATAACAGAATCAAGGTAAGTGCAATAAAGGGCGAACAGACATCGGGAGAAGATCGAACTATTATGCTAGCTCTATCTATTCGATGTGATTTTTCTACACTTTATTCACATGCGTGACCCAGCGAGGACAGCACTGCTTTGGGTCATGTTTGTTCCAGAGGTTCACTATCTGAGGCCAATAAGAACCTAGGCAGAGAAACAGAACGTGTCAATCGTAAGGGACTATACAACCCCGGGAGGGTAATATAATCAGGGATAGCCAATGGGAAGGGGAGAAAGTACTAACAATCTCACTGAGACAAGCAGGAATCATTTCTTGACACGACCACCGAAGAAGCCACTATAGCAGAATCTCTATTGGATTTAGAATTCAGCAGAACTAGATTCACACTGATAATCCTGAGTCCACAGTACAGGAGGTGCTGAGCTCCAATAGTGATAACCCTGAATCCACAGCACATTATATGCTAAGCACCGTCAACTATAATCCTGAGTCCACAGTTTAGGAGGTTTTGAGCATAGAAACCGATAAACCTCAGTCCCCAACTACCGGAGTTGCTGAGCACCGTCACTGACAAACCTGTCTCCAAGGTACAGAATCTGCAGAGCTCCATCACTGAAAACCATGAGTCCACAGAGCATGAGATGTTGAGCTCCATCACTGATAAGCTTGATTCCACAGTACCAGGAGTGCTGAGCACCATCACTGATAGCCTGAGTCCACATTACTGGAGGTGCTGTGCACTGTCATTGATAACTCTGTATCTACAGTACAGGAGGTGCTGAGCATGTCACTGGTAACCCCGAGTCTACAGTACAGGGGGAACTGAGCACCGTCACTGATAACCCAGTATCTACAGTACTGGAGGTGTTGATCACCATCACCGATAAACATGAGGCCACAGTACAGGAGATGCTGTGCACGATCACTGATAACAATGAGTGCACAGTGCAGGAGGTGTTGAGCAGCATCACAGATAACACTGAGGCACAGTACAGGAGGTCCTGAACACCATCACTAATAACCGTTAGTACACAGTACAAGAGCTGCTGAGCTCCATCACTGATAACCATGAGGCCACAATACAGTAGATGCTGAGCATGATCACTGATAACAACGAGTGCACAGTACAGGAGGCCCTGAACACAATCACTGATATCCCCGAGTAGAGTAGAGGAGGTGCTGAAATGTTTCACTGATAACGCTGAGTTCAGTCTGAAGGAGGTGCTGAGCACCATCATTGACAACTCAGAGTCCACAGTACAAGACGTTCTGATCACCATCGCTGAAAACCATGAGTCCACAGTACAATAGGTTCTGAGCACATTCATTAATAACCCTGAGTCCACAGTACAGGAGGCACAGAGCACCATTACTGATAACCCTGAGTTCACTGTACAGGATGTGCTGAGCTCCATCACTGATTGCCATGAATCCACAGTACAGGAGATGCTGAACAGCATCACAGATAACACTGAGGCACAGTACAGGAGGTCCTGAACATCATCACCAATAACCCTTAGCCCAGAGTACAGGAGGTGCTGAGCAGCATCACTGACATCCCTGAATCCACAGGACAGGAGGTGCTGAACTCCATCACAGAAAACCCTGAGTCCACAGTACAGGAGGCACAGAGCACCATTACTGATAACCCTGAGTCCAGAAACAGGAAGTGCTGAGCACCATCAATAATAACCCTAAGTGCATAGTACAGGTGGTGCTGAGTTCGATCACTGCTAATCCTCAGTCCACAATAGACACCGAGCAGATCACCATCACCGATAACCCTGAGTCCACTCTACAGAATGTGCGGAGAAACATCACTGATAACCCTGAGTCCACTCTACAGAATGTGCGGAGAAACATCGCTGATAACCCTGAGTCCACAGCACAGGATGTGCTGAGAACCGTCACTGATTAACCTGAGTTCACAGTACAGTAGATGCTGAGAACCGTCACTGACAACCTTGTGCCACAGTACAGTAGGTGCTGAGCATTAGCACTGAAAATGCTGTGTCCATCACTGATATAACTGAGTCCACAGTAAAGGAGGTGCTGAGCATCATCATCGATAATCCAGAGTCCACAGTACAGGAGGTGCTGAGCATCAACACGGGTTACCCTGAGTCCACAGTACATGTGGTGCTGAGAACCATCATTGATAATCCTGCGAACACATTACAGGTGGTGCTGAGCACATTCTTTGATCACCTCAGTCCAGAGTACAGGAGGTTCTGAGCACCATTAGAGATAATCCTGAGCGCACAGTACAGAACATGCTGAGAACCATAAATGATAACCCTGAGTGCACAATACTGGAGGAGCTGAACATCATCATTGATAACGCTGAGCCCACTGTGCAGGAGGTGCTGAGAAATATCACCGATAACCCGCAGTCCACTGTGCAGTCCTCAGATAATGAAGAAGTCCGAGCCCGCATGCAGCAAGACCTGAACAACATCCAGACTTGGGCTGATAAGTTGCAAGTACAATTCGCGTCAGACAAGTGCCAGGCAATGATCATTTCTAACAAGAGAGAGTCTAACCACCTCCCCTTGACATTCAACGGCATTACCATCGCTGAATCCCCCACCATCAACATCCTGGGGGTCACCATTGATCAGAAAATTAACTGGACCAGACACATAAATACTGTGGCTACAAGAGCAGGTCAGAGGCTGGGTATTCTGCTGCGAGTGACTCACCTCCTGACTCCCCAAAGCCTTTCCACCATCTACAAGGCACAAGTCAAGATTGTGATGGAATACTCTCCACTTGCCTGGATGAGTGCAGCTCCAACAACACTCAAGAAGCTCGACACCATCCAGGACAAAGCAGCTCGCTTGATTGGCACCCCATCCACCACCCTAAACATTCACTCCCTTTACCTGCGGCGCACCGTGGCTGCAGTGTGCACCATCCACAGGATGCACTGCAGCAACTCACCAAGGCTTCTTCGACAGCACCTCCCAAACCCGCGACCTCTACCACCTAGAAGATCAAGGGCAGCAGGCAAATGGGAACAACACCACCTGCACGTTCCCCTCCAAATCACACACCATCCCGACTTGGAAATATATCGCCGTTCCTTCGTCGTTGCTGTGTCAAAATCCTGGAACTCCCTACGTAAGAGCACTGTGGGAGAACCTTCACAACATTGACTGCAGCGGTTCAAGAAGGCGGCTCACCACCACCTTCTCAAGGGCAATTAGGGATGGGCAATAAATGCAGGCCTTGCCAGCGTCGCCCACATCACATGAACGAATAACAAAAAGAGGTGATGAGCACTGTCACTGAAAACCCTGATTCCACAGTACAGGAGGTGCTGAGCATCGTCACGGAAAACCCTGAGTCCCAACCATAGGAGGTGCTGCGCACGGTCACTGATAACCTCAGTTCAGAATACAGGATGTACTGAGCACCATCACAGACAAACCTGAGCCCACAGTACAGAAAGTGCTGAGAACCATCGCTATTAATCCGGAGTCCACCGTACAGGAGGTTCTGAGCATCGTCACCGACAGCCCTAAGTCCAAAGTACAGGAGGTGCTGAGCGCCATCACTGATAACCCTGAGTCCACAGTACAGGAGGTGCTGAGAACCATCGCTATTAATCCTGAGTCCACCGTACAGGAGGTTCCGAGCATCGTCACAGATAGCCCTAAGTCCACAGCATAGGAGGTGCTGAGCGCCATCACTGATAATCCTGTGTCCACAGTACAGGAGTTGCTGAGCACTACCACTGATAACACGGAGTCTACAGTACAGGAGGTGCTCTGAACTATGATTGATAAGCCTGAGAGCAATTGCACGAGGTGCTGAGCACGTTTTCTGATTACCTCAGTCCAGAGTACAGTAGGTTCTGAGCACCATCACTGCTAACCCAGAGCCCAGAGTACAGGACGTGCTGAGAACGATCACTGATAACCCTGAGTGCATAGTAGAGGAGGTGCTGAGCACCATCACTGATAACTATGAGTCCACAGTATGTGAGGTGCTGAACACCATCACTGATAACACTGTTTCCAGAGCACAGGACGCGCTGGGCACCAACACTGATAACCCTGAGTGCACAGTACAGGATGTGCTGAGCACCATCACTGATAATCCTGATTATACAGTACAGTAGCTGCTGAGCACCGTCACGAATAATCCTGAGTCCACTGTGCAGGAGGTGTTGAGCACCATCACTGATGAATATGAATCCACAGCACAGGAGGTGGTGAGCACGATCACCGATAATCCCGAGTCCACGTTCGAGGAGGTGCTGAGAACCATCGCTGATAACCGTGAGTCCACAGCACAGGATGTGCTGAGAACCGTCACTGATTAACCTGAGTTCACAGTACAGTAGATGCTGAGAACCGTCACTGACAACCTTGTGCCACAGTACAGTAGGTGCTGAGCATTAGCACTGAAAATGCTGTGTCCATCACTGATATAACTGAGTCCACAGTAAAGGAGGTGCTGAGCATCATCATCGATAATCCAGAGTCCACAGTACAGGAGGTGCTGAGCATCAACACGGGTTACCCTGAGTCCACAGTACATGTGGTGCTGAGAACCATCATTGATAATCCTGCGAACACATTACAGGTGGTGCTGAGCACATTCTTTGATCACCTCAGTCCAGAGTACAGGAGGTTCTGAGCACCATTAGAGATAATCCTGAGCGCACAGTACAGAACATGCTGAGAACCATAAATGATAACCCTGAGTGCACAATACTGGAGGAGCTGAACATCATCATTGATAACGCTGAGCCCACTGTGCAGGAGGTGCTGAGAAATATCACCGATAACCCGCAGTCCACTGTGCAGGAGGTGCTGATCACCGTCACTGATAACCCTGAGACCACAGTGCAGGAGGTGCTAAGAACCATCACTGATCAACCTTTGTGCACAGTACAGGAGGTACTGGGACCGGTCACTGATAACACTAAGTCCACCATACAAAGTTCAAAGCTCTGCAGTCCTGCCACATCCAGTCATGAATGGTGGTGGACAACGTAACAACGAACGGGCGGAGGAGGAGGCTCCTTGAACATCCCCATCCACAATGATGGGAGAGTCCAGAACGTCAGTGCAAAATACAAGGCTGATGCCTTTGCCAACATTTCAGCCAGAAGTGCCGAGTGGATGATCTATCTCGGTCTCCTCCCGATATCCCCACCATCACAGAAGCCAGTCTTCAACCAATTCGATTCACCACACGTTTTATGAAGAAACGACTGAGTGCACTGGATATAACAAAGGCTATGGGCCCGACAACATCTTGCTGTAGTGCTGAAGACTTGTGCTCGAGAACTAACTGCGCCTCCAGCCAAGCTGTTCGAGTACAGCTAGAAGACTGGCATCTACCCGACAATGTGGAAAATTGCCAAGTATGTCCTGTCCACAAAAAGCAGGACAAATCCGGCCAATTACCACCCCATCAGTCTCCTCTCAATCATCAGCAAAGTGATGGAAGGTGTCATCGACAGTGCTTTCAAATGACTCTTAATTAACAATAATCTGCTCACCGATGCTCAGTTTGGATTCTGCCAGGACCACTCGGCTCCAGACCTCATTACAGCCTTGCTACAAACATGGACCAAAGAGCTGAATTCCAGAGGTGAGGTGAGAGTGACTGCCCTTGACATCAAGGCAGCATTTGACCGAGTGTGGCACCCAGGAGCCCTAGTAAAAATTGAAGTCAATGGGAATCAAGGGGAAAACTCTCCAGTGGCTGGAGTCATACCAAGCACAAAGGAAGTGGTTGTTGGAGGCCAATCATCTTAGACACAGGACATTCCTGCAGGAGTTACACAGGGCAGTGTCCTAGGCCCAACCATCTTCAGCTGCTTCATCAATGACCTTCCCTCCATCATAACGTCAGAGATGGGGATGCTCGCTGATGATTGCACAGTGTTCAGTTCCATTCGCAACCCCTCAGATAATGAAGAAGTCCGAGCCCGCATGCAGCAAGACCTGAACAACATCCAGACTTGGGCTGATAAGTTGCAAGTACAATTCGCGCCAGACAAGTGCCAGGCAATGATCATTTCTAACAAGAGAGAGTCTAACCACCTCCCCTTGACATTCAACGGCATTACCATCGCTGAATCCCCCACCATCAACATCCTGGGGGTCACCATTGATCAGAAAATTAACTGGACCAGACACATAAATACTGTGGCTACAAGAGCAGGTCAGAGGCTGGGTATTCTGCTGCGAGTGACTCACCTCCTGACTCCCCAAAGCCTTTCCACCATCTACAAGGCACAAGTCAGGAGTGTGATGGAATACTCTCCACTTGCCTGGATGAGTGCAGCTCCAACAACACTCAAGAAGCTCGACACCATCCAGGACAAAGCAGCTCGCTTGATTGGCAGCCTATCCACCACCCTAAACATTCACTCCCTTTACCTGCGGCGCACCGTGGCTGCAGTGTGCACCATCCACAGGATGCACTGCAGCAACTCACCAAGGCTTCTTCGACAGCACCTCCCAAACCCGCGACCTCTACCACCTAGAAGATCAAGGGCAGCAGGCAAATGGGAACAACACCACCTGCACGTTCCCCTCCAAATCACACACCATCCCGACTTGGAAATATATCGCCGTTCCTTCGTCGTTGCTGTGTCAAAATCCTGGAACTCCCTACGTAAGAGCACTGTGGGAGAACCTTCACAACATTGACTGCAGCGGTTCAAGAAGGCGGCTCACCACCACCTTCTCAAGGGCAATTAGGGATGGGCAATAAATGCAGGCCTTGCCAGCGTCGCCCACATCACATGAACGAATAACAAAAAGAGGTGATGAGCTCTGTCACTGAAAACCCTGATTCCACAGTACAGGAGGTGCTGAGCATCGTCACGGAAAACCCTGAGTCCCAACCATAGGAGGTGCTGCGCACGGTCACTGATAACCTCAGTTCAGAATACAGGATGTACTGAGCACCATCACAGACAAACCTGAGCCCACAGTACAGAAAGTGCTGAGAACCATCGCTATTAATCCGGAGTCCACCGTACAGGAGGTTCTGAGCATCGTCACCGACAGCCCTAAGTCCAAAGTACAGGAGGTGCTGAGCGCCTTCACTGATAACCCTGAGTCCACAGTACAGGAGGTGCTGAGAACCATCGCTATTAATCCTGAGTCCACCGTACAGGAGGTTCCGAGCATCGTCACAGATAGCCCTAAGTCCACAGCATAGGAGGTGCTGAGCGCCATCACTGATAATCCTGTGTCCACAGTACAGGAGTTGCTGAGCACTACCACTGATAACACGGAGTCTACAGTACAGGAGGTGCTCTGAACTATGATTGATAAGCCTGAGAGCAATTGCACGAGGTGCTGAGCACGTTTTCTGATTACCTCAGTCCAGAGTACAGTAGGTTCTGAGCACCATCACTGCTAACCCAGAGCCCAGAGTACAGGACGTGCTGAGAACGATCACTGATAACCCTGAGTGCATAGTAGAGGAGGTGCTGAGCACCATCACTGATAACTATGAGTCCACAGTATGTGAGGTGCTGAACACCATCACTGATAACACTGTTTCCAGAGCACAGGACGCGCTGGGCACCAACACTGATAACCCTGAGTGCACAGTACAGGATGTGCTGAGCACCATCACTGATAATCCTGATTATACAGTACAGTAGCTGCTGAGCACCGTCACGAATAATCCTGAGTCCACTGTGCAGGAGGTGTTGAGCACCATCACTGATGAATATGAATCCACAGCACAGGAGGTGGTGAGCACGATCACCGATAATCCCGAGTCCACGTTCGAGGAGGTGCTGAGAACCATCGCTGATAACCGTGAGTCCACAGCACAGGATGTGCTGAGAACCGTCACTGATTAACCTGAGTTCACAGTACAGTAGATGCTGAGAACCGTCACTGACAACCTTGTGCCACAGTACAGTAGGTGCTGAGCATTAGCACTGAAAATGCTGTGTCCATCACTGATATAACTGAGTCCACAGTAAAGGAGGTGCTGAGCATCATCATCGATAATCCAGAGTCCACAGTACAGGAGGTGCTGAGCATCAACACGGGTTACCCTGAGTCCACAGTACATGTGGTGCTGAGAACCATCATTGATAATCCTGCGAACACATTACAGGTGGTGCTGAGCACATTCTTTGATCACCTCAGTCCAGAGTACAGGAGGTTCTGAGCACCATTAGAGATAATCCTGAGCGCACAGTACAGAACATGCTGAGAACCATAAATGATAACCCTGAGTGCACAATACTGGAGGAGCTGAACATCATCATTGATAACGCTGAGCCCACTGTGCAGGAGGTGCTGAGAAATATCACCGATAACCCGCAGTCCACTGTGCAGGAGGTGCTGATCACCGTCACTGATAACCCTGAGACCACAGTGCAGGAGGTGCTAAGAACCATCACTGATCAACCTTTGTGCACAGTACAGGAGGTACTGGGACCGGTCACTGATAACACTAAGTCCACCATACAAAGTTCAAAGCTCTGCAGTCCTGCCACATCCAGTCATGAATGGTGGTGGACAACGTAACAACGAACGGGCGGAGGAGGAGGCTCCTTGAACATCCCCATCCACAATGATGGGAGAGTCCAGAACGTCAGTGCAAAATACAAGGCTGATGCCTTTGCCAACATTTCAGCCAGAAGTGCCGAGTGGATGATCTATCTCGGTCTCCTCCCGATATCCCCACCATCACAGAAGCCAGTCTTCAACCAATTCGATTCACCACACGTTTTATGAAGAAACGACTGAGTGCACTGGATATAACAAAGGCTATGGGCCCGACAACATCTTGCTGTAGTGCTGAAGACTTGTGCTCGAGAACTAACTGCGCCTCCAGCCAAGCTGTTCGAGTACAGCTAGAAGACTGGCATCTACCCGACAATGTGGAAAATTGCCAAGTATGTCCTGTCCACAAAAAGCAGGACAAATCCGGCCAATTACCACCCCATCAGTCTCCTCTCAATCATCAGCAAAGTGATGGAAGGTGTCATCGACAGTGCTTTCAAATGACTCTTAATTAACAATAATCTGCTCACCGATGCTCAGTTTGGATTCTGCCAGGACCACTCGGCTCCAGACCTCATTACAGCCTTGCTACAAACATGGACCAAAGAGCTGAATTCCAGAGGTGAGGTGAGAGTGACTGCCCTTGACATCAAGGCAGCATTTGACCGAGTGTGGCACCCAGGAGCCCTAGTAAAAATTGAAGTCAATGGGAATCAAGGGGAAAACTCTCCAGTGGCTGGAGTCATACCAAGCACAAAGGAAGTGGTTGTTGGAGGCCAATCATCTTAGACACAGGACATTCCTGCAGGAGTTACACAGGGCAGTGTCCTAGGCCCAACCATCTTCAGCTGCTTCATCAATGACCTTCCCTCCATCATAACGTCAGAGATGGGGATGCTCGCTGATGATTGCACAGTGTTCAGTTCCATTCGCAACCCCTCAGATAATGAAGAAGTCCGAGCCCGCATGCAGCAAGACCTGAACAACATCCAGACTTGGGCTGATAAGTTGCAAGTACAATTCGCGCCAGACAAGTGCCAGGCAATGATCATTTCTAACAAGAGAGAGTCTAACCACCTCCCCTTGACATTCAACGGCATTACCATCGCTGAATCCCCCACCATCAACATCCTGGGGGTCACCATTGATCAGAAAATTAACTGGACCAGACACATAAATACTGTGGCTACAAGAGCAGGTCAGAGGCTGGGTATTCTGCTGCGAGTGACTCACCTCCTGACTCCCCAAAGCCTTTCCACCATCTACAAGGCACAAGTCAGGAGTGTGATGGAATACTCTCCACTTGCCTGGATGAGTGCAGCTCCAACAACACTCAAGAAGCTCGACACCATCCAGGACAAAGCAGCTCGCTTGATTGGCAGCCTATCCACCACCCTAAACATTCACTCCCTTTACCTGCGGCGCACCGTGGCTGCAGTGTGCACCATCCACAGGATGCACTGCAGCAACTCACCAAGGCTTCTTCGACAGCACCTCCCAAACCCGCGACCTCTACCACCTAGAAGATCAAGGGCAGCAGGCAAATGGGAACAACACCACCTGCACGTTCCCCTCCAAATCACACACCATCCCGACTTGGAAATATATCGCCGTTCCTTCGTCGTTGCTGTGTCAAAATCCTGGAACTCCCTACGTAAGAGCACTGTGGGAGAACCTTCACAACATTGACTGCAGCGGTTCAAGAAGGCGGCTCACCACCACCTTCTCAAGGGCAATTAGGGATGGGCAATAAATGCAGGCCTTGCCAGCGTCGCCCACATCACATGAACGAATAACAAAAAGAGGTGATGAGCACTGTCACTGAAAACCCTGATTCCACAGTACAGGAGGTGCTGAGCATCGTCACGGAAAACCCTGAGTCCCAACCATAGGAGGTGCTGCGCACGGTCACTGATAACCTCAGTTCAGAATACAGGATGTACTGAGCACCATCACAGACAAACCTGAGCCCACAGTACAGAAAGTGCTGAGAACCATCGCTATTAATCCGGAGTCCACCGTACAGGAGGTTCTGAGCATCGTCACCGACAGCCCTAAGTCCAAAGTACAGGAGGTGCTGAGCGCCATCACTGATAACCCTGAGTCCACAGTACAGGAGGTGCTGAGAACCATCGCTATTAATCCTGAGTCCACCGTACAGGAGGTTCCGAGCATCGTCACAGATAGCCCTAAGTCCACAGCATAGGAGGTGCTGAGCGCCATCACTGATAATCCTGTGTCCACAGTACAGGAGTTGCTGAGCACTACCACTGATAACACGGAGTCTACAGTACAGGAGGTGCTCTGAACTATGATTGATAAGCCTGAGAGCAATTGCACGAGGTGCTGAGCACGTTTTCTGATTACCTCAGTCCAGAGTACAGTAGGTTCTGAGCACCATCACTGCTAACCCAGAGCCCAGAGTACAGGACGTGCTGAGAACGATCACTGATAACCCTGAGTGCATAGTAGAGGAGGTGCTGAGCACCATCACTGATAACTATGAGTCCACAGTATGTGAGGTGCTGAACACCATCACTGATAACACTGTTTCCAGAGCACAGGACGCGCTGGGCACCAACACTGATAACCCTGAGTGCACAGTACAGGATGTGCTGAGCACCATCACTGATAATCCTGATTATACAGTACAGTAGCTGCTGAGCACCGTCACGAATAATCCTGAGTCCACTGTGCAGGAGGTGTTGAGCACCATCACTGATGAATATGAATCCACAGCACAGGAGGTGGTGAGCACGATCACCGATAATCCCGAGTCCACGTTCGAGGAGGTGCTGAGAACCATCGCTGATAACCGTGAGTCCACAGCACAGGATGTGCTGAGAACCGTCACTGATTAACCTGAGTTCACAGTACAGTAGATGCTGAGAACCGTCACTGACAACCTTGTGCCACAGTACAGTAGGTGCTGAGCATTAGCACTGAAAATGCTGTGTCCATCACTGATATAACTGAGTCCACAGTAAAGGAGGTGCTGAGCATCATCATCGATAATCCAGAGTCCACAGTACAGGAGGTGCTGAGCATCAACACGGGTTACCCTGAGTCCACAGTACATGTGGTGCTGAGAACCATCATTGATAATCCTGCGAACACATTACAGGTGGTGCTGAGCACATTCTTTGATCACCTCAGTCCAGAGTACAGGAGGTTCTGAGCACCATTAGAGATAATCCTGAGCGCACAGTACAGAACATGCTGAGAACCATAAATGATAACCCTGAGTGCACAATACTGGAGGAGCTGAACATCATCATTGATAACGCTGAGCCCACTGTGCAGGAGGTGCTGAGAAATATCACCGATAACCCGCAGTCCACTGTGCAGGAGGTGCTGATCACCGTCACTGATAACCCTGAGACCACAGTGCAGGAGGTGCTAAGAACCATCACTGATCAACCTTTGTGCACAGTACAGGAGGTACTGGGACCGGTCACTGATAACACTAAGTCCACCATACAAAGTTCAAAGCTCTGCAGTCCTGCCACATCCAGTCATGAATGGTGGTGGACAACGTAACAACGAACGGGCGGAGGAGGAGGCTCCTTGAACATCCCCATCCACAATGATGGGAGAGTCCAGAACGTCAGTGCAAAATACAAGGCTGATGCCTTTGCCAACATTTCAGCCAGAAGTGCCGAGTGGATGATCTATCTCGGTCTCCTCCCGATATCCCCACCATCACAGAAGCCAGTCTTCAACCAATTCGATTCACCACACGTTTTATGAAGAAACGACTGAGTGCACTGGATATAACAAAGGCTATGGGCCCGACAACATCTTGCTGTAGTGCTGAAGACTTGTGCTCGAGAACTAACTGCGCCTCCAGCCAAGCTGTTCGAGTACAGCTAGAAGACTGGCATCTACCCGACAATGTGGAAAATTGCCAAGTATGTCCTGTCCACAAAAAGCAGGACAAATCCGGCCAATTACCACCCCATCAGTCTCCTCTCAATCATCAGCAAAGTGATGGAAGGTGTCATCGACAGTGCTTTCAAATGACTCTTAATTAACAATAATCTGCTCACCGATGCTCAGTTTGGATTCTGCCAGGACCACTCGGCTCCAGACCTCATTACAGCCTTGCTACAAACATGGACCAAAGAGCTGAATTCCAGAGGTGAGGTGAGAGTGACTGCCCTTGACATCAAGGCAGCATTTGACCGAGTGTGGCACCCAGGAGCCCTAGTAAAAATTGAAGTCAATGGGAATCAAGGGGAAAACTCTCCAGTGGCTGGAGTCATACCAAGCACAAAGGAAGTGGTTGTTGGAGGCCAATCATCTTAGACACAGGACATTCCTGCAGGAGTTACACAGGGCAGTGTCCTAGGCCCAACCATCTTCAGCTGCTTCATCAATGACCTTCCCTCCATCATAACGTCAGAGATGGGGATGCTCGCTGATGATTGCACAGTGTTCAGTTCCATTCGCAACCCCTCAGATAATGAAGAAGTCCGAGCCCGCATGCAGCAAGACCTGAACAACATCCAGACTTGGGCTGATAAGTTGCAAGTACAATTCGCGCCAGACAAGTGCCAGGCAATGATCATTTCTAACAAGAGAGAGTCTAACCACCTCCCCTTGACATTCAACGGCATTACCATCGCTGAATCCCCCACCATCAACATCCTGGGGGTCACCATTGATCAGAAAATTAACTGGACCAGACACATAAATACTGTGGCTACAAGAGCAGGTCAGAGGCTGGGTATTCTGCTGCGAGTGACTCACCTCCTGACTCCCCAAAGCCTTTCCACCATCTACAAGGCACAAGTCAGGAGTGTGATGGAATACTCTCCACTTGCCTGGATGAGTGCAGCTCCAACAACACTCAAGAAGCTCGACACCATCCAGGACAAAGCAGCTCGCTTGATTGGCAGCCTATCCACCACCCTAAACATTCACTCCCTTTACCTGCGGCGCACCGTGGCTGCAGTGTGCACCATCCACAGGATGCACTGCAGCAACTCACCAAGGCTTCTTCGACAGCACCTCCCAAACCCGCGACCTCTACCACCTAGAAGATCAAGGGCAGCAGGCAAATGGGAACAACACCACCTGCACGTTCCCCTCCAAATCACACACCATCCCGACTTGGAAATATATCGCCGTTCCTTCGTCGTTGCTGTGTCAAAATCCTGGAACTCCCTACGTAAGAGCACTGTGGGAGAACCTTCACAACATTGACTGCAGCGGTTCAAGAAGGCGGCTCACCACCACCTTCTCAAGGGCAATTAGGGATGGGCAATAAATGCAGGCCTTGCCAGCGTCGCCCACATCACATGAACGAATAACAAAAAGAGGTGATGAGCACTGTCACTGAAAACCCTGATTCCACAGTACAGGAGGTGCTGAGCATCGTCACGGAAAACCCTGAGTCCCAACCATAGGAGGTGCTGCGCACGGTCACTGATAACCTCAGTTCAGAATACAGGATGTACTGAGCACCATCACAGACAAACCTGAGCCCACAGTACAGAAAGTGCTGAGAACCATCGCTATTAATCCGGAGTCCACCGTACAGGAGGTTCTGAGCATCGTCACCGACAGCCCTAAGTCCAAAGTACAGGAGGTGCTGAGCGCCATCACTGATAACCCTGAGTCCACAGTACAGGAGGTGCTGAGAACCATCGCTATTAATCCTGAGTCCACCGTACAGGAGGTTCCGAGCATCGTCACAGATAGCCCTAAGTCCACAGCATAGGAGGTGCTGAGCGCCATCACTGATAATCCTGTGTCCACAGTACAGGAGTTGCTGAGCACTACCACTGATAACACGGAGTCTACAGTACAGGAGGTGCTCTGAACTATGATTGATAAGCCTGAGAGCAATTGCACGAGGTGCTGAGCACGTTTTCTGATTACCTCAGTCCAGAGTACAGTAGGTTCTGAGCACCATCACTGCTAACCCAGAGCCCAGAGTACAGGACGTGCTGAGAACGATCACTGATAACCCTGAGTGCATAGTAGAGGAGGTGCTGAGCACCATCACTGATAACTATGAGTCCACAGTATGTGAGGTGCTGAACACCATCACTGATAACACTGTTTCCAGAGCACAGGACGCGCTGGGCACCAACACTGATAACCCTGAGTGCACAGTACAGGATGTGCTGAGCACCATCACTGATAATCCTGATTATACAGTACAGTAGCTGCTGAGCACCGTCACGAATAATCCTGAGTCCACTGTGCAGGAGGTGTTGAGCACCATCACTGATGAATATGAATCCACAGCACAGGAGGTGGTGAGCACGATCACCGATAATCCCGAGTACACGTTCGAGGAGGTGCTGAGAACCATCGCTGATAACCGTGAGTCCACAGCACAGGATGTGCTGAGAACCGTCGCTGATAACCGTGAGTGACAGTACAGGAGGTGCTGAGCACGTCACTGATAATCCTGAGCCCTCTGTACAGGTGGTGCTGAGCACCATCACCGATAACCCTGAGTGCATAGTACAATAGGCATGATGTGGAGATGCCGCTAATGGACTGAGGTGGACAAATATAAGGAGTCTTACAATACCAGTTTTTAGTCCAACAGCTTTATTTAAAATCACAAGGTTTCGGAGGTTTCCTCCTTCGTCAGGTGAGTGTGGGATTCCATGAAAGGTACCGTATATATAGTCAGAGAACAATGCCAGGTGATTACAGATAATCTTTCCAACTGCCCGTTTTCAAGGCAATCAAAGGAGTTGAATAGTGTTCAGACAGAGAGACATTACATACAAGACTACTGAATATACAAACAGTCAGAACACAAGGACAGAGAGAGAGAGAGAGAAACATCCGAACGGAAGAGAGAGAGAATGACCAGTTGTATTAAAAACAGATAACTTTTTTTCGCTGGTGGGGTTACGTGTAGTGTGACATGAACCCAAGATCCCGGTTGAGGCCATCCTCATGGGTGCGGAACTTAGCTATCAATTTCTGCTCGACGATTTTGCGTTGTCGTGTGTCTCGAAGGCCGCCTTGGAGAATGCTTACCCGAAGATCGGTAGCTGAATGTCCTTGACTGCAGAAGTGTTCCGCAACTGGGAGGGAACCCTCCTGTCTGGCGATTGTTGTGCGGTGTCCGTTCATCCGTTGTCGCAGCGTCTGCATGGTCTCGCCGATGTACCATGCTCCGGGGCATCCTTTCCTGCAATGTATGAGGTAGACAACGTTGGCCGAGTCGCAGGAGTTTGAACCATTTACCTGGTGGGTGGTGTCCTCTCGTGTGATGGTGGTATCTGTGTTGATGATCTGACATGTCTTGCAGAGGTTACCGTGGCAGGGTTGTGTAGTGTCGTGGACGCTGTTCTCCTGAAAGCTGGGTAATTTGCTGCGAACGATGGTCTGTTTGAGGTTGGGTGGCTGTTTGAAGGCGAGTAGTGGGAGACTGCTAATGCCTCCCAAAGATACACAAATCCAACACACCCGGACGTCCTATCGTATCAGGCAACGGAACCCTGTGTGAGAACCTCTCTGGATACATCGAGGGCATCCTGAAACCCATCGTACAGGGAACTCCCAGCTTCTGTCGCGACACTACAGACTTCCTACAAAAACTCAGTACCCACGGACCAGTTGAACCAGGAACACTTCTCACCACGATGGACGTCTCGGCACTATACACCAGTATCCCCCACGATGACGGCATCACTGCGACAGCCTCAGTACTCAACACCAACAACAGCCAATCTCCGGACGCCATCCTACAACTCATCCGCTTCATCCTGGATCACAATGTCTTCACCTTCGACAACCAGTTCGTTACCCAAACACATGGAACAGCCATGGGGACCAAATTCGCACCCCAATACGCCAACATTTTCATGCACAAGTTCGAGCAGGACTTCTTCACTGCACAAGACCTCCAACCAACGCTATACACCAGATACATCGACGACATTTTCTTCCTATGGACCCACGGCGAAGAATCACTGAAGAGACTACACGATAAAATCAACAAGAAACCATCCCACCATCAAACTCACCATGGACTACGCCTCAGATTCGGTTTCATTCCTGGACACACGAATATCCATCAAAGACGAGCACCTCAGCACCTCACTCCACCGCAAGCCCACGGACAACCTCACGATGCTCCACTTTTCCAGCTTCCACCCTAACCACGTCAAAGAGGCCATCCCCTATGGACAGGCCCTGTGAATACACAGGATTTGCTCAGACGAGGAGGAACGCGATGGACACCTACAGACGCAGAAAGACGCCCTCGTAAGAACGGGATATGACGCTCGACTTGTCGATCGACAGTTCCGACGGGCCACAGCGAAAAATCGCATAGACCTCCTCAGAAGACAAACACGGGACGCAACCAACAGAGTAACCCTCGTCGTCCAGTACTTCCCCGGAGCGGAGAAACTACGCCATGTTCTTCGCAGCCTTCAACATGTCATCGGTGATGATGAACACCTCACTATGGCCATCCCCATGCCTCCACTCCTCGCCTTCAAACAGCCACCCAACCTCAAACAAACCATCGTTCGCAGCAAATTACCCAGCTTTCAGGAGAACAGCGTCCACGACACCACACAACCCTGTCACGGTAACCTCTGCAAGACTTGCCAGATCATCGACACAGATACCACCATCACACGAGAGGACACCACCCTCCAGGTACATGGTTCATACTCCTGTGACTCGGCCAACGTTGTCTACCTCATACGTTGCAGGAAAGGATGCCCCGGAGCATGGTACATCGGCGAGGCCATGCAGACACTGCGACAACGGATGAACGGACACTGCACAACAATCGCCAGGCAGGCGAGTTCCCTCCCAGTTGGGGAACACTTCAGCAGTCAAGGACATTCAGCCACCGATCTTCGGGTGAGCGTTCTCCAAGGCGGCCTTCGAGACACACGACAACGCAAAATCATCGAGCAGAAATTGATAGCCAAGTTCCGCACCCATGAGGACGGCCTCAACTGGGATCTTGGGTTCATGTCACGCTACACATAACCCCACCAGCGAAAAAAAGTTATCTGTTTTTAATACAACTGGTCATTCTCTCTCTTTCTCTTCCTTTCGGATGTTTCTCTCTCTCTCTCTCTCTGTCCTTGTGTTCTGACCGTTTGTATATTCAGTAGTCTTATATGTAATGTCTCTCTGTCTGAACACTATTCAACTCCTTTGATTGCCTTGATAACGGGCAGTTGGAAAGATTACCTGTAATCATCTGGCATTGTTCTCTGACTATATATGCTATACCTTTCATGGAATCCCACACTCACCTAACGAAGGAGGAAACCTCTGAAAGCTTGTGATTTTAAATAAAGCTGTTGGATTATAACCTGGTGTTGTAAGACTCCTTACATTAGTTCAATAGGTGTTGAGCACCGTTACTGATAAGGCTGAGTCCACTGTACAGAAGCTGCTGAGCACCATGCCTTCTGGAAATCCATTTAAACAACATCCTTTGTCATTCCCCTGTCCACTACTTTAGTCACATCCTCAAAAAATTCAGTCAGGTTTGTCAGGAATCACTTACCCTTTCCAAATCCATACTGGCTCTCTCTGATCAGCTGAAAATTTTCAAATTGTTCATTCACTCTGTCCTTAATTATAGACTCTAATAATTTCCCACAACAAATGTTAGGCTAACTGGTCTATAATTCCCTTGTTTCGCTCTCGTCTTTCTTAAATAGAGGAGTGTCATGTGCACTATTCCAATCTAAATGTTTGTCCGTGTTTCATTCTGTCTGTTTGCTGTTGATATCGTTTATCCATGTTTATTTTCTGTCTCTTTTTCTATCTTGTTATTTCCACTTCTACTTTAATTTCTGTCACACTTCCGCTGTTTATGTCTCTCTTTTTGCATCTGTTAGGCTTTGATTATTTTCTATGCGCCTCCCTCTCTCCCTGTCTCTCTCTCTCTGTCTGTGTGTCTAAGCCTGTCTTCTCTCTCTGTCATTTTTTCCACCTGCCTCTCAGTCCCTCTCACTCGTTGTCTCCCTCTCTCTCTGACTTCATTCGTTTTTTTTATCTTTCCGCCTCTGTGTCCCTATCCTTCTCTCTGTCTATCTCTGTCTTTGTTTCTCTCTGTGGATGTACTTTTCACATTTCTTTCTCTCTATCAGCCTCTTCCTCCTTAATTTTCCATCTGTCTTTGTTCCATTCGGTTTGTTTCTCACTTTCTCTAGGTCTGCTTCTGTCGACTTCTTTCTCTACGTTTGTAATTGACTTTTTGATCTCTTTCCATCTGTTTCTATATTTCATTCTATTCCTTTCAATCTCTTCTATAATCTTTGTATTTCTCCCCCCTCTCCTGTTTTCTATTTTCTCCTTGCTTTCTATTCCTATACAACTACTGCAACAATAACTTGTACATATATTTGTATATATAATATATATTTCACATATAATGTACAGCTCAGAAACAGGCCATTCGGCCCATCTAGGAAAGTATGTTTCGACTGAATTCCCTATTGAATTTATTAGCAACTATTTTATATTTTTATTACTACAAGAACAACAACAGCTACAACAAGCTCTCATAAGGGCTGTGGGGAAAGATTAGTGGGGAAATTGAGTCTAACTGGATAGCTCTTTCAAAGAGCTGGCACAGGCACGATGGGCCGAATGGCCTCCTCCTCTGCTGTAACTACTATGATACCATAAACGACAACTATGATAATATAAACAATAACATTGAGCCTGAAAAAAAAATGGCCATCAATAGGGCAGCCATCTTACTGAGGGGCAAGGTGGGCAGCTTAAACTAAATGGTCACCAGTGACCCAGTGATCACACAATGCTCCCAGTGGTCCCACAGTGTCCCAGTAGTCCCATAGTGTCCCAGTGATCCGACAGTGTCCCTGTGATCCCACAGTATCCCAGTGATCCAGTGATCCCACAGTAACCCAGGCACAACACACATGAACCCCATTGGATGCAGCCTGTGGTGAAGGCCTCTGACAGTCCCCTCTGGAGAGAAAGCTTCTTGTCCAAGGATTCCTCCTCCTCCCAAAATGTCTCTTTCCACATCTTCATGTTACAGCATTTCAACAAAAATTTCCACTGGACAGAGAGAAAAAAGGAATTGATTAAAAACAAAGCAAGGGATCAAAAGGCACAGCAAGAGCCCAGAGATCCCTCACACTCACTCACTAACTCATTCTGTTACACAGGCAATCTCTCAATTCATTTATTTGTCAATCCTATACCTGGGATCACTGGGTCACTGGTGACCACTTTGTTTAAGATGCCCACATTGCCCTTCAGTAAGATGGCTCCCCAGTTACAAAGCAGAGAATCTAAACAGAAGAGAGAAAAGTTGAGAGAGAGAGAGACAGAAAGACACTCAGGGCAGACTGAACAGCACATGTTACTTTTTTCTCTCTCTCTCTCTCTAATACAAGTTTGCAGGGTTTTCTTTCCTGCTTTGCCAAGTGATTACTCTCTCTAAAAGGTAACGGTCTGCTCCTGTCTGTCTGTCCTGGTCAGTGTTTGCTGCAGGGTCCAAACTGCCCATGTTTTCATTTTCTCTTCTGCTCCTGGAGCGGGGACAAAAAGCCTGGGCATTTCTTACTACTTCACTCCTTTTTGTTGCAATTTGCAAAGGGGAACGAGCTTTCGCTTTGCTCTTTTCTCTTGTTTTAATTAGCAGTGGACATAAAACCTGTAGTTTTTGGTCAGCTTACAGTTTGTAGGTTTCTCCAATTAGCCAATTAATTTAATAAAATTCATGACATTTAGAAAAGCCAAAGCAAATAATTAAAAAAATATATATAATGCACAGCAAGGTCCCTCACTCAGTTACAGGGACAACCTCTTACCAACATTCATTTACACAGAAACAAAGTCCAGTTGATAAAGGAGAATAACCTAAAGAGTAAAAGATTGAGAGACCATCTTTATCGACAACAACAACTTGTATTTATATATTACAGCAACTACTACAACAAGTTGAGGTTGAAGATCAGCCATGATCTGATTGAATGGCATAGCAGGCTCGAAGGGCCGTATGGCCTACACCTGCTCCTATTTCTTATGTTCTTATGTTCTTAACAACTTATATATGTATATATATATATATATTAACATATTGCAACTACTACTACAAAGGGCTGTGGGGAAAGAGCAGAGAAGGAAATGGAGCTCATGGGATAGCACCTTCAAAGAGCCGGTACAGGCACAGTGGGCTGAATGGCCAACTCTTGTGCCATACCTACTACTAACTATGAACAACTAATTCAACGCCATGATCCGGAATCAAAACGACCACCAGTAAGGCAGCCATCATACTGAAGGGCAAGCTGGACATCTTACTGAGGGGCAAGGCAGTCATCTTACTGAGGGCAAGTCGACCAACTTACTGGGGGTCAAGATGGTCATGTTAAAAAAACTGGTCGCCATCAAGCTTAAACAAAATGACCGCCCTGAACCTGCAACAAAATGGCCACCCATATGGCAGCCACCTTACTGAAGGGTAGTGTGGTCTTCTTACTGAGGGGCAAGGCTGCCATGAAGTAAACGTTGGTCCCCTAGAGGCTGACACAGGTGAAATTGTAATGGGGAATAAGGAAATGACAGAGACGCTTAACAAACGTTTTGTATCTGTCTGTAGAAGACACAAAAAGCACACCAGAAATAATAGGGAACCAAGGGGCTAATGAGAGTGAGGAACTCCAAATAATTAATATCAGTAGAGGAAAAGTACTGGAGAAGCTAATGGGAGTAAAAGCCGACAAATCCCCTGGACCTGATAGCCTACATCCTAGGGTTTTAAAAGAAGTGGCTGCAGAGATAATGGATGGATTGTTTCTGATGTTCCAAAATTCCTTAGATTCTAGAACGTTCCTCGTGGATTGGAAGGTAGCAAATGTAACCCCGCTATTCAAGAAAGGAGGGAGAGAGAAACAGGAAACTACAGGTCAGTTAGCCTGACATCAGTTGTCGGGAAAAGGCTGAAATCCATTATTAAGGAAATAGTAACAGGGCACTTAGAAAATCAAAATATGATTAAGCAAAGTCAACATGGTTTTATGAAAGGAAAATCGTGTTTAACAAATTTATTAGAGTTCTTTAAGGATGTAACTATCAGGGTAGATACATGGGAACCTTTAATATATGTAATATATTAAGATTTCCAAAAGGGATTCGATAAGCTGCCACATAGAATCATAGAATCATACATATGTTAGAACATGGAAGGGGGACATTCGGCCCATCGAGCCCGCGCCGGCTCTGTGCAAGAGCAATCCAGCTAGTCCTGCTCCTCACATAAAAGTTTGTTACGCAAGAAAAGGGCTCATGGGGTTGCACATGTTATATTAGCATGGATAGAGGATTGGTTAAAGGAAAGAAAACTGAGAGTAGCAATAAACGGGTCATTATCAGGTTGGCAGACTGTAACTGGTGGGATGCCGCAAAGATCAGTTCTTGGGCCTCATCTATCTACAATCTATATTAATGACTTAGGTGAAGGGACCGAGCGTAATGTATCCAGGTTTGCTGATGGTACAAAGCTAGGTTGGAAAGTAAGCTGTGAGGTGGACACAAAGAGTCTGCAAAGGGATATAGACAGGTTAAGTGAGTGGGCAAGAAGGTAGCAGATGGAGTATAATGTGGGGAAATGTGAGATTATTCATTTTGGTAGGAAGGATAGAAAAGCAGAATATTTTTAAATGGTGAGAAACTATTAAATATTGGTGTTCAGAGAGATCTGGGTGTCCTCGTACAAGAAACACAGAAATTTAGCATTCAGGTACAGCAAGCATTTGGGAAGGCAAACTGCATGTTGGTCTTTACTACAAGGGGTTTGAAGTACAAGAGTAAGGAAGTCTTGCTACAATTATACAGGGCTTTGGTGAAACGTCATCTGGAATACAATGTACAGTTTTGTTCTCATAATCTAAGGAAAGATATATTTGCCTTAGAGGCGGTACAACGATGGTGCAATGATGATAGCACTGTCGACGACATCTTCCATCACTTTGCTGATGATTGAGAGTAGATTGATGTGTTGGTAATTGGCTGGATTGGATTTGTCCTGCTTTTTGTGGACAGGACATACCTGGGCAATTTTTCACATTGTCGCGTAGATGCCAGTGTTGTAGCTGTACTGGAACAGCTTGGGTAGAGGCGCAGCTAGTTCAGGAGCACAAGTCTTCAGCACTGCAGCCGGGATGTTGTGGGGGCCCATATGCTTGAACACATGACTCGGTGCGGCGATCAGACATTGAACACAGGACTCGGTACAAGGATCAGAAATTGAACACAGGATTCGGTACAGGGATCAGACATTGCATACACGACTCGGTACAGGGAACAGACATTGAACACAGGACTCGGTGCATGGAATCAACATTGAACACAGGACTCCGTTCAGGTATCAGATATTGAACACAGGTCATAGTACAAAGATCAGACATTGAACACAGGACACGGTACAGTGATCAGACTTTGAACGCTGGACTCTGTGCAGGGATCAGATATTGAACACAGGACTAGGTACAAGGATGAAAACATGGAACACAGGACTCGGTACAGCGATCAGACATTGAACAGAGGACACGGTACAATGATCAGATATTGTGTTCAATGTCTGATCCCTGTACCGAGTCCTCTGTTCAATGTCTGATCATTGTACCGAATCCTGTGTTTAATGTCTGTTCCCTGTATCGAGTGTTGTGTTCAACATCTGTTCCCTGTACCCAGGCCTGTGGCCGATGTCTGTTCCCTATACCTAGTCCTGTGTTCAATGTTTTTTTTCCTTGTAACTAGTCCTGTGTTCAATGTAAGATCACTGAACCGTGTACTGTTTTCAATATTTGTTCCCTCTACCGAGTCCTGTGTTCAATGTCTGTTCTATGTACGGAGTCCTGTGTTCAATGTTTGTTCCCTGTACAGAGTCCTGTATTCAATGTGTGTTCCCTGTACCGAGCTCTGTGTTCAATGTCTGATCACTGAGCCGAGTTATGTGTTCAATGTCTGTTCACTGTAACGAGTCCTGTCTTCAATACCTGTTCCCTGTACCGAATCGTGTATTCAATTTCTGATCCCTGTACCGAATCGTGTATTTAATTTCTGATCCCTGTACCGAGTCCTGTGTTCACTGTCTGATCCCTGTGCCGAGTCCTGTGTTCAATGTCCAATCATTGTACCATATCCTGTGTTGAACTTCTGATCCCTCCACCGAGTCCTGTGTTCAATGTCTAATCCCTGCACTCATTCTTGTGTTTAATATCTGAACCCTGCAAGGAGTCCTGTGTTAAATGTCTGATCCCTGCATGAAGTCCTGTGCTCAATGTCTGACCCCTGAAGGGAGTCCTGTGTTCAATGTCTGATTCCTGTACCTAGTACTGTGTTCAATGTCTGATTCCTGTACCTAGTACTGTGTTCAATGCCTGAACCCTGCACTAAGTCTTGTGCTCAATGTCTGATCGTTGTACCGAGTCCTGTGTTCAATGTCTGATCATTGTACCGAGTCCTGTGTTCAATGTCTGATCATTGTACCGAGTCCTGTGTTCAATGCCTGATCCGTGTGTCGAATCCTGTGTTTAATTTCTGATCCCTGTACCGAGTCCTGTGTTCAATGTCTGATCCCTGTACCGAATCCTATGTTCAATGACTGTTCCCTGTGCAAGTCCTCTATTCAATTTCTGATTCCTGTGCCGAGTCCTGCGTTCAATCTCTGTTCTCTGTACCGAGTCCCATGTTCAATATTTGTTCCCTGAACCGAGTCCTGTGTTCAATGTCGGTTCCCTGTACCGAGCCCTGTGTTCAATGTCAGTTCACTGAACCGAGTCCTGTGTTCAATGTTTATTCCATGTTCTGAGTGGTGTTTTCAATGTCTGATGCCTGTACTGAGTCCTGTGTTCAATGTTTGTTCCATGTACGGAGTCCTGTATTCAATGCCTGATGCCTGTACCGAGTCCTGTATTCAATGTTTTACATTGTACTGAGTCCTGTGTTGAATATCTGATCATTGTACCGAGGCCTGTGTTCAATGTCTGTTCCCTGTACCGAATCGTGTATTCAATGTCTGATGCCTGTACCGAATTCTGTGTTCAATTTCTGATCATTTTACCGAGCCCTGTGCTCAGTGTCCAATCCCTGTAGTGAGCCCTGGGTTTAATGTCTGATCATTGTACCGAGCCCTGTGTTCAATGCCTGATCCGTGTGTCGAGTCCTGTGTTTAATTTCTGATCCCTGTATCGAGTCTTGTGTTCAATGTACGATCCCTGTCGAGAGTCCTGGGATTGATATCTGATCATTGTACCGAGTCCTGTGTTCAATATCTGATCATTGTACCGAGTCCTGTGTTCAATATCTGATCCGTGTACCGAGTCCTGTGTTCAATTTCTGATCATTGTACCGAGTCCTGTGTTCAATATCTGATCATTGTACCGAGTCCTGTGTTCAATTTCTGATCATTGTACCGAGTCCTGTGTTCAATATCTGATCCGTGTACCGAGTCCTGTGTTCAATTTCTGATCATTGTACCGAGTCCTGTGTTGAATGTCTGTTCCCTGTACCGAGCCCTGTGTTCAATGTTTAATCATTGTACTGAGTCTTGTGTTGAATGTCTGATCATTGTACCGAGTCCTGTGTTCAAGTCCGATCTGTGATTCGAATCCTGTGTTTAATGTCTGATCCCTGTACCGAGTCCTGTTTTCAATTTCCGATCCCTGTAGTGAGTCTTCGGTTTAATTTCTGATCATTGTACCGACCCCTGCGTTCAGTGTCCGCTCCCGGTACAGAGTCCTGGTTTCAATGGTTCATCATTGCACCGAGACCTGTGTTCAAAGCCTGACCCGTGTATCGAGACCTGTGTTTAATGTTTGGTCAATGTTCCGAGTCCTGTTTTCAATGTCCGATCCCTACAGTGAGTCCTGGGTTTAATGTCTGATCCCTGTACCGAGTCCTGCGTTCAATATTTGCTCACTGTACCGAGTCCTGTATTCAATGTTTTTATTTCATTGTACCGAGTCCTCTGTTCAATATCTGATCCCTGTACCGAGTCTTGTGTTCAATGTTTGATCATTGTACTGCGTTCTGTGTTGAATGTCTGATCATTGTACCGAGGCCAATGACCAATAGCTGATCATTGTACCGAGTCCTGTGTTCACTGTCTGATCTGTGTATCGAATTCTGTGTTTAAAGTCTGATCCCTCTACCGAGTCCTGTGCTCAATGTCCGACCCCTGTAGTGAGCCCTGGGTTTAATGTCTGATCATTGTACCGAGCCCTGTGTTCAATGTCCGATCGCAGTACTGAGTCCTGGTTTCAATGGCTGATCATTTTGCCGAGTCATGTGTTCAATGTCCGATCCCTACAGTGAGTCCTGTGTTCAATGTCTGATCCCTGTACCGAGTCCTGTGTTTAATGTCTGATCCCTGTACCGAGTCCTGTGTTCAATGTCTGATCCCTGTACCGAGTCCTCCGTTCAATATCTGATCATTGTACCGAGTCCTGTGTTTAATGTCTGATCCCTGTACCGAGTCCTGTGTTCAATGTCTGATCCCTGTACCGAGTCCTGTGTTTAATGTCTGATCCCTGTACCGAGTCCTGTATTCAATGTCTGATCCCTGTACCGAGTCCTGTGTTCAATGTCTGATTCCTGCACCGAGTCCTGTATTCAATGTCTGATCCCTGTACCGAGTCCTGTGTTCAATGTCTGATCCCTGTACCGAGTCCTGTGTTTAATGTCTGATCCCTGTACCGAGTCCTGTGTTCAATGTCTGATCCCTGTACTGAGTCCTGTATTCAATGTCTGATCCCTGTACCGAGTCCTGTGTTCAATGTCTGATCCCTGCACCGAGTCCTGTATTCAATGTCTGATCCCTGTACCGAGTCCTGTGTTCAATGTCTGATCCCTGCACCGAGTCCTATGTTCAATGTCTGATCCCTGTACCGAGTCCTGTGTTCAATATCTGATCCCTCTACAGGGTCCTGTGTGCAATGTCTAATCTCTGCACTCATTCTTGTGTTCAATATCTGAACCCTGCAAGGAGTCCTGTGCTGAATGTCTAATCCCTGAACCGAGTCCTGTGTTCCATGTCTGTTCCTCGTACCGAGTCCCGTGTTCAATGTCTGATCCCTGTACCGAGTCCTGTGTTCATTGTTTTTTTCCTGGTTCCGAGTCCTGTGTTCAATGTCAGATCCCTGTACCGAGTCCTGTGTTCATTGTTTTTTTCCTGGTTCCGAGTCCTGTGTTCAATGTCAGATCACTGAACCGAGTCCTGTGTTCAATCTCTGTTCTTTGTACTGAGTCCTATGTTCAATATTTGTTCCCTGTACCGAGTCCTGTGTTCAATCTCTGTTCTTTGTACTGAGTCCTATGTTCAATATTTGTTCCCTGTACCGAGTCCTGTTTTCAATGTTTATTCCATGTTCTGAGTCGTGTATTAAATATCTGTTCCCTGTACTGAGTCCTGTGTTCAATGTTTGTTCCATGTATGGAGTCCTGTGTTCAATGCCTGATACCTGTACCGAGTCCGGTATTCAATCTTTGATCATTGTACCGAGTCCTGTGTTGAATGTCTGATCTGTGTATCGAATCCTGTGTTTAAAGTCTGATCCCTCTACCGAGTCCTGTGCTCAATGTCCGATCCATGTAGTGAGCCCTGGGTTTAATGTCTGATCATTGTACCGAGACCTGTGTTCAAGGCCCAGTCGCAGTACTGAGTCCTGGTTTCAATGGCTGATCATTTTACCGAGTCATGTGTTCTATTCCTGATCCATGTATCGAGTCCTGTGTTTAATGTCTGATCCCTGTATCGAGTCTTGTGTTCAATGTTTGTTCCATGTTCGGAGTCCTGTATTCAATGTCTGTTCCTTGTACCGAGCCCTGTGTTCAATGTTTAATCATTGTACTGAGTCTTGTGTTGAATGTCTGATCATTGTACCGAATCCTGTGTTCAATGTCCGATCTCTGATTCGAATCCTGTGTTTAATGTCTGATCCCTGTACCGAGTCCTGTGTTCAATGTTTTTTTTCCCTTGTACCGAGTCCTCTGTTCAATATCTGATCATTGTAACGAGCCCTCTGTTCAAGTTTTTTTTCCTAGTACTGAGTCCTGTGTTCAATGTCTGTTCCCTGTAACGAGTCTTGTGTTCAATATCTGATCCCTGTAACGAGTCTTGTGTTCAATATCTGATCCCTGTACTGAGTCCTGTATTCAATGTCTGTTCCCTGTACCGAGTATTGTGTTCAATGTCTGATCCCTGTACCGAGTCCTCTGTTCAAGGTCTTATCCTTGTACAGAGTCTTGTCTTCTTTTTATTCGTTCCTGGGATATGGGCGTCGCTGGCAAGGCCAGCATTTATTGCCCATCCCTAATTGCCCTTGAGAAGGTGGTGGTGAGCCGCCTTCTTCAACCGCTGCAGTCCGTGTGCTGAAGGTTCTCCCACAGTGCTGTTATGTAGGGAATTCCAGGATTTTGGCCCAGTGACGATGAAGGAATGGCGATATATTTCCAAGTCGGGATGATGTGTAACTTGGAGGGGAACGTGCAGGTAGTGTTGTTCCCATGTGCCTGCTGCCCTTGTCCACCTAAGTAGTAAAAGTCGTGGGTTTGAGAGGTGCTGTCGAAGAAGCCTTGGCGAGTTGCTGCAGTGCATCCTGTGGATGGTGCTCACTGCAACCACGGTCCGCTAGTTGGGAAGCAGTGAATATTTATTGTGGTGGATGAGGTGCCAATTAAGCGGGCTGCTCTGTCCTGGATGGTGTCGAGCTTCTTGAGTGTTGTTGGAGCTGCACTCATCCAGGCAAGTAGAGAATATTGCATCAAACTTCTGACCTGTGCCTTGCAGATGGTGGAACGGCTTTGGGGAGTCAGGAGGTGAGTCACTTGCCGCAGAATATCTAGCCACTGACCTGCACTTGTAGCCACAGTATTTATGTGGCTTGTCCAGTTAAGTTTCTGGTCAATGGTGACCCCCAGGATGTTGATAGTAGGGGATTCAGCGAGGTTAATGCCGTTGAATGTCAGGGTGAGGTGATTAGACTCTCTCTTATTGGAGATGGTCATTGCCTTGCATTTGTCTGGCGCGAATATTACTTGCCACTTATCAGCCCAAGTCTGGATGCTGTCTTGTGTTCAATGTCTGTTCCCTGTACCGAATCGTGTATTCAATGTCTGATCCCTGTACCGAGTTCTGTGTTCAATGTCTGATCATTGTACCGTGTCCTGTGTTGAATGTCTGATCATTGCATCGAGGCCTATGTTCAATGTCTGATCACTGAACCGAGTCCTGTGTTCAATGTCTATTATCTATAACTAATTTTGCGTTCAATTTTTTCCCCTGTACTGAGTCCTGTGTTCAATATTTGTACCCTGTTTTGCGTCCAGTGTGTAATGTCTGTTCCCCGTACCGAGCCCTGTGTTCAATTTTGTTCCCTATATGGAGTCGTATGTTCAATATCTTTTCCCTGTACCGAGTCCTGTGTTCAATTTTGTTCCCTATATGGAGTCGTATGTTCAATATCTTTTCCCTGTACCGAGCCCTGTGTTCAATTTTGTTCCCTATATGGAGTCGTATGTTCAATATCTTTTCCCCGTACCGAGCCCTGTGTTCAATTTTGTTCCCTATATGGAGTCCTGTGTTCAATATCTTTTCCCTGTACCGAGTCCTGTAATACTGAGTGAAGCTTGCAGCTCGTGTGGAAATCAACAGCAACATACAGAAGTTCTGAGGATCAATGGACCAGGCTCTGAATTTATTACAGTGATTGGGGGAGCTGATTGTCTCATTTTTATTTCCTCTCTTTTTATTTTATCTGCCTTTCCCTTTTCTGTCTCAGACTTCGTTTCATCCCCTTTCTCATAATTCCTCATCTCTTCGTCCTTTTTAAATGTTTTCTCGCTCCCTTGAGCTCGATCCCCGGGTTCCTGTCACTTCTTTCTCTTTCATTCTTTCTTTATTTAGAGTGACGTTCTTCTTCCTCTTTCCTCTTTCTTCTGTGTTTGCCCTCTTTTTCTTCTTTTTTCTTCTACTCTTTCTCCATATTCCATTTCTGTTCTCTTTCACGTTATGACTCTAATCCATCTCTCTTTCTCACGCATTTTTCGATTACTCTTCCTTGTTGTGTTAAACTCCCCTCGATTCATTATTATTTCCGTATTTATTCTCTCTCTCTGTTTCTGATTTCATCCTCAGCAGAAGGTGAAGATGATGGAAGTCAGGGAAAACAGAGGAGAAGAAGTGCAACAAGGGGGAAGACGGAAGAATGAGAAGGAGCGATGGAGAGGAGAGGTCAGAGAAACAGAGAGGGAATGTGGTAGAGTAAAACAAAAGCACACCGAGAAACACTGAGAGAAAAGGTAAGTGACACAAGAGAACGAGGGAAATATATGAAGTGAAAAGGAAAATAGAACAGGTAAAACAGAATGAGTGAGAAACAGGGACAAAGAGGCGGGCATGCAGGAAGACATAGCAAGGCAGAGAGCGAGAGAACTATGACAAAAATCAGCAAAGAGAATGGGAGTGGAAGACAGAAAGGGAATACTGAAAGCAAGTCAATGAGAAATAGATAAGAAAGAACGGAATTAAGAAACAAGAGAACAAAAGGCGGAGAACGAAGGAAAAACAGACAGATCAACGATACAAAAATATCAAACGAAACACCGAGAGAAAAAACTAAGAGGCAAGCGGCCCTTTAGTTAAAACAAATAATAACTTCAACAATCTTTGAGAAAACCAGAACTATCAATAATCAGTTGATAAGTAAGGAGAATTACTGTGCAATAAATCTTCATCTTTTGGTTCAAATTCCAAATTCCCAAATTCATCAGTGGGAGGCATGTGTTTCTATTATTGATATTTTTTAACTGATGTTTTGTTTCAAATGTTACAGAAACATTTACCCAAACAACATCCCACATTCCCTCGACTACAGCTCAGCTCTGTCTGACTCTCTTTGAAGAAGGTCTCACTCTGGAAGCTGCAAATGGATTGCTCCACTGAATTATGGAAGTGACTGTACAAGAGCTCAGAAAGGAAACAACAAAATAGTCAATCAAAATGGTGACGTCACCCTAAACGGAGTGGCGGATCTCGCAATCAAAGTAGTGACGTAACCCTAAACAGAATGGCGGACCTGTCAATCAAAATAGTGTCGTCCTCTAAACAGAAGGGTGGACCTGTCAATCAATATCGTGACGTCTCCTAAACAGGATGGTTACCTCACCCCGGATTGTATTGTCAGGTCGAGAGCGAATCCTGCTGCAATTCAGGTCGGGAAGTCTGGGGCTAAATATGAGATGAATAAACTGGAAACACACGTCCTCTCCTCTGGGCTGGGCTCAGTTGTTTTTATTATTCATTAATTTAATAATTAAAGTAACCGGATATTTCGCTGTGCTTTTGAACTGCTCCCTGAACTTGGGCTGAGTCACCCCATAAATAAATGTGTTTGTGCAGGAACTTAAATTCTGCAGCATCAATCCGACTTGTTCAATGACATATAAAAAATGATTGTCGTCTGTCGGATCTTTTTCTACAATGTTATAAAATAAGAAAATCGCAACATACAAAAGCCACAGAAGTACGAAGCTGCCGGATATGGTGAAGAGTAAAATCACAGACTTCCTTCTGCTCTCCATCTCTGGGTCACTGCGATTCTCTCCCTTCCTCTGACCTCTCAGTCTCTTACGGACCCGACTGGCCACTAAAATATACCTGACTGTCAGAGAATTAAGCAACAAAATTAAGGCGAATGGGAGCAATGGGGTTAAAATCGTATTAAACCAGTCAAATCCTATCCATACCGGCTCAGTGTAATAACTTGGTTTTGTATAACAATCCCACGGTACATTGTCGATTATCTCAGCAGGTTTATATGTAAAGTAGAATGGAACGTCTTTCAAACAGAGCAGAATGCAGGTTGTTGCTAGAATTACAGCCGCAGTTTCCTCGGTGCAATATTTAGTTTTCAGCTTCTGGCAACAAATCGAGACAAACCGGTCAATGGAGAAAGTGATTGTGAACCAGACCGAACAGTCTATGGCTGCACGAGTCAGGACAGCGATAACACTACACACAGGGGTGATGTCCAGGAAAGATCCCGGGAAATAATAATAACTGATCCGCCACAGTATGACCTCAGTGATAATGACCAGTAGATCCGCCGCTGCCATCGCCACCAGGTAACGAGTGGTGCAGGTGGAGAGGCCGCACTTTCCCCGGGACAGGATCACAATCGCCATCAAATTTACTGTAAGAAAGAGAAGGGAAAAGAGATTCGAAATTACTCGTCAAACTCAACGAACCGTGTCTGAGCCCAATCTGTAAGTATGTGAGTGTGGGGATATCCCGGTGTTCTCCTGGGTCCAGACAGTGAGTATGTGAGTGTGGGGATATCCCGGTGTTCCCCTGGGCCCAGACAGTGAGTATGTGAGTGTGGGGATATCCCGGTGTTCTCCTGGGTCCAGACAGTGAGTATGTGAGTGTGGGGATATCCCGGTGTTCTCCTGGGTCCAGACAGTAAGTATGTGAGTGTGGGGATATCCCGGTGTTCTCCTGGGCCCAGACAGTAAGTATGTGAGTGTGGGGATATCCCGGTGTTCACCTGGGTCCAGACAGTGAGTATGTGAGTGTGGGGATATCCCGGTGTTCTCCTGGGTCCAGACAGTAAGTATGTGAGTGTGGGGATATCCCGGTGTTCTCCTGGGTCCAGACAGTGAGTATGTGAGTGTGGGGATATCCCAGTGTTCTCCTGGGTCCAGACAGTAAGTATGTGAGTGTGGGGATATCCCGGTGTTCTCCTGGGTCCAGACAGTGAGTATGTGAGTGTGGGGATATCCCAGTGTTCCCCTGGGCCCAGACAGTGAGTATGTGAGTGTGGGGATATCCCGGTGTTCACCTGGGCCCAGACAGTAAGTATGTGAGTGTGGGGATATCCCGGTGTTCTCCTGGGTCCAGACTGTGAGTATGTGAGTGTGGGGATATCCCGGTGTTCACCTGGGCCCAGACAGTAAGTATGTGAGTGTGGGGATATCCCGGTGTTCTCCTGGGTCCAGACAGTGAGTATGTGAGTGTGGGGATATCCCGGTGTTCACCTGGGTCCAGACAGTGAGTATGTGAGTGTGGGGATATCCCAGTGTTCCCCTGGGTCCAGACAGTAAGTATGTGAGTGTGGGGATATCCCGGTGTTCTCCTGGGTCCAGACAGTGAGTATGTGAGTGTGGGGATATCCCGGTGTTCTCCTGGGTCCAGACAGTGAGTATGTGAGTGTGGGGATATCCCGGTGTTCCCCTGGGTCCAGACAGTGAGTATGTGAGTGTGGGGATATCCCGGTGTTCACCTGGGCCCAGACAGTAAGTATGTGAGTGTGGGGATATCCCGGTGTTCCCCTGGGCCCAGACAGTAAGTATGTGAGTGTGGGGATATCCCGGTGTTCTCCTGGGTCCAGACAGTGAGTATGTGAGTGTGGGGATATCCCGGTGTTCTCCTGGGTCCAGACAGTGAGTATGTGAGTGTGGGGATATCCCGGTGTTCTCCTGGGTCCAGACTGTGAGTATGTGAGTGTGGGGATATCCCGGTGTTCCCCTGGGCCCAGACAGTAAGTATGTGAGTGTGGGGATATCCCGATGTTCACCTGGGCCCAGACAGTAAGTATGTGAGTGTGGGGATATCCCGGTGTTCACCTGGGCCCAGACAGTAAGTATGTGAGTGTGGGGATATCCCGGTGTTCCCCTGGGCCCAGACAGTAAGTATGTGAGTGTGGGGATATCCCGGTGTTCCCCTGGGCCCAGACAGTAAGTATGTGAGTGTGGGGATATCCCGGTGTTCACCTGGGCCCAGACAGTAAGTATGTGAGTGTGGGGATATCCCGGTGTTCTCCTGGGTCCAGACAGTAAGTATGTGAGTGTGGGGATATCCCGGTGTTCACCTGGGTCCAGACAGTGAGTATGTGAGTGTGGGGATATCCCGGTGTTCTCCTGGGTCCAGACAGTAAGTATGTGAGTGTGGGGATATCCCGGTGTTCCCCTGGGTCCAGACAGTAAGTATGTGAGTGTGGGGATATCCCGGTGTTCACCTGGGCCCAGACAGTAAGTATGTGAGTGTGGGGATATCCCGGTGTTCACCTGGGCCCAGACAGTAAGTATGTGAGTGTGGGGATATCCCTGTGTTCACCTGGGCCCAGACAGTAAGTATGTGAGTGTGGGGATATCCCGGTGTTCACCTGGGCCCAGACAGTAAGTATGTGAGCATGGGAATATCCCGGTTTTCTCCTGGGTCCAGACTGTGAGTATATGAGTGTGGGGATATCCCTGTGTACTCCTGGGTCCAGACAGTAAGTACGTGAGTGTGGGTATATCCCTGTGTACTCCTGGGTCCAGACAGTAGGTATATCCCTGTGTACTCCTGGGTCCAGACTGTGAGTATATGAGTGTGGGGATATCCCTGTGTACTCCTGGGTCCAGACAGTAAGTACGTGAGTGTGGGGATATCCCTGTGTACTCCTGGGTCCAGACAGTAAGTACGTGAGTGTGGGTATATCCCTGTGTACTCCTGGGTCCAGACAGTAGGTATATCCCTGTGTACTCCTGGGTCCAGACTGTGAGTATATGAGTGTGGGGATATCCCTGTGTACTCCTGGGTCCAGACAGTAAGTACGTGAGTGTGGGTATATCCCTGTGTACTCCTGGGTCCAGACAGTAGGTATATCCCTGTGTACTCCTGGGTCCAGATTGTGAGTATATAAGTGTGGGGATAGCCCAGTGTTCTTACCCGAGGTCCATACACCTTTACTTTGCAGCAGGGTCACCGCACAGCGATCAGGAGCAGAAACCTGGTTGGGCGGGGAGGGGGGGGGGGCTTTTTATTTCCAGCCGAGAGCTGAGGAATTTAGTGTCCTATCCCTGGACCCTGCCCAAAGTGGGGATTATTTTTGTTACATATAAAAGCAAGGTCTTGGAATCCCATTGTAAAAAGCAGCAACTGATCGTGCATTGGTTGAAGAAATAAAACCAAATGAAATGACATAACACATAATGAGTGAGCGTGGAGTTCCAGTGGAACAGTGAATGAAGGGAAATCAACCCATAAACTAAAAGCGAGGTTTCACATGTGCCAGCGGTGGAACGGTGGAGGGAAAGTTGCCGGGCAATGCCTTCCTCTTGTCTGGCAGGTGAGATCCCATCCGCTGTGCGTTTGAGAGTCGCACGAGTTTACTGAACTTTGGACCAGACATGGGCAGAAATATAAATGAACATCTGGAGCCAAGCAGTGTCCTCAGAATAGGGAAGTCCCATGTGTTCTGGGATAATTGGGCAGAACGAGCTAATGGATGGAGATTCAGAGCCAGGAGAAGGGAAAGAGATCTGAGACGTGAGGAACTGAACACTCTCAAATAATACTTGATTACATTCATTAAACAATATGAGTATTAGTTAGTCACAATCACCATTCTTTCATAATATTGTAGATATTGAAGGCGTTTATTTATTGAAGCAGTTCACTAATTATTTCATTATTAAGAGTTTACTAATGTTACTATTTACTGCCATGATGTGGAGATGCCGGTGATGGACTGGGGTTGACAATTGTAAACAATTTTACAACACCAAGTTATAGTCCAACAAATTTACTTTAAATTCCACAAGCTTTCGGAGGCTTCCTACTTCCTCAGGTGAACGGTGTGGAAATCTATTTACTGCGCCCGAGAAGTTCGCGCTATAATCGAAACCCGATGTGTATGTGCTTCAGTTATACGTGTCTCTCCTCGCAGGGACATCCCTCACCCAGCTAACTGAAGAGATTGGTGTACGTTGCTTGTGTAGAGACTCTGAATCAAGTATAAGAACTGATTCATCAAACCGTAGTCAGTTACAGAAGTGGACGAATTAATTACCACAGCCCAATATTCATCCTGTGGAATAGCAAGATCATAAAATTCAACGCACATGAAGCAGAAATTCTCAGGATCGTGTTGATGGAAGGGGATTAAACAGCACCAAAACAGCTAAAATGTTTACAGTAACTATACATTGAGCAAGAATAAGTCGTTATACACAGGATTTGAATAACGTAAAATGCTGCCTTGCAGTTTATCTGTCAGTAAACAGTTAAAATCTGTTTCTGTTGGTGCAGTTCAATACATTAATTAAACAACATCATTCACTCTGAAGAACAGTAGGAAATAAAATAAAGGCAGCGAATTAATCCCAGCCAGAGAGAATACTGGAGGTCCTGTTATGATTAGAGGAAAATGTATGAGAATGATAAATGAATCTGCCAGAAGTTAGACAAAATCTAATTCAGAATATTCCGTTGAACTCAGAGTGGAAAACAGCCAGAATTGCACACAAACAATTCAGGCTCAAAATCAGACATCTGACATGCGACCTTGTGCACCATAAAAGATAATTCTGGGGATAAAGAAAGTAAAGCCCGTACGAAACTTACAGATACGCCAATCCTGCAAGACTAGAAGACACAGATTTAGGGGCATTAATGGGTAACTTTAGGACAGAAGCCAGAAAGTAGTTCTTCGCACCGACAGGGATAAACAGATACCAGACAATCCCAGCAACATGTGGCCACTGGTGTCAGGTGTTCCAATTCTGTGAGTGACCCAAGCTCAGTACAATTCCATAGTAACAGATGCTTCTAGTAATACATGGCCACTGTAGTTAGGTATTGCACTCCGGTTAGTGACCCACACTCTATACAACACTACAGTTACAGACACTCCCATTATTACACTGGAATCAGATGCACCTTCTGGTTACTGATTCATAATCTATAGAGTTCTACAGTGAAAGATACTCCCCTTAATACATGGCCACTGGGATCAGGTTTTCCACCTCGGTTAGTGACTCGCACTCTATAAGATTATACAGAGAAAGATTCACCCAGTAATACATGGACACTGGGACAGGCGTTCCAATCCGGTTAGTGACCCGCACTCAGCAGATAAGAACATAAAAACATAAGAAATAAGGGCCGGGTTAGGCCATACAGCCCCACGAGCCGGTCCAAAACTGTACACAGTACTCCAGGTGTGGCCCCAACAGAGCCCTATGTCCTTACTCTTATACTGCAAACCCCTTGCAATGAAGGATAACATATCATTTGCCTTTCTAATTGCTTGCTGCAACTGCAGTTAACATTCTGTGATTCGTGTACAAGGACAATCAAATCACTCTGAATACCAACATTTCTTCGTCTCTCAGTGTGACACTCCGGTTAGTGACCCACACTTCGTACAGTTCTACAGTAAAAGACACTGCCAGTAATACATGGCCACTACGGTCAGTTGTTCAAAACCGCTTAGTGACCCACAGTCTATGTAATTCTACAGTGACAGACACTCCCAGTAATGCGTGGCCACTGAGATCAGGTGGTCCACATCGGTTAGTGAACAACACTCGGAACATAAGAATATAAAAGCATACGAAATAAGGGCTGGAGTAGCCCATTCAGTCCCTCGAGCCTGTCCAAAGCTCCAGTACTCCAGTGTGATCCCAACAGAGTCCCACATAATTGGTAAGGTAGATGACTTAATGTCACAAATAGAAGTGAATGGGTAATGATCTAATTGTCGTTACAGCAGGGTGGTCAAGGCTGGTGACTGAATATTCAAGGATATTCAAAGATATTCGACATTTAGGAAGGACAGGCAAAAAGGAAAAGGAGGTGGGGTAGCGCTGTAACTAAAGGGTGAGATCAGTACAATAATGAGACAGGATCTTGGCTCAGAAGATCAAGATGTAGAATCAGTTTGGGTGGAGCTAAAAAATAGCATGAGGCAGAAAACATTTGTGGGAGTTGTTCATAGGCCATCAAACAGTAGTGGTAATGTAGGGCACGGTATAAAGCAGGAAATTAGAAGCGCTGTAACAAGGGTAATACAGTAATAACGGGGGTCTTTAATCTACATATAGACTGGGCAAACCAAATTAGCACTAATGCTGTGGAGGACGAATTCCTGGAATGTATGCTAGATGGTTTTCTAGATCAATATGTTGAAGAACCAAGTAGCGAACAGGCTATTTTTGATCTAGTATTGTGCAATAAGAAAGGATTAATTCATAAACTTGTTGTAAAGGAGCCATTAGGGAAGAGTGACCATAATATTGTAGAATTCTTCATTAAGTTTGAAAGTGATGTAGTTCAATCCGAAACTAGGGTCTTAAATCTAAACAAAGGAAACTATGAAGGTATGAGGCGCAAGTTGGCTGTGGTTGATTGGGAAACTACAATAAAAGGTATGACAGTAGACAGTCAATGGCTAGCATTAAAAGATTTAATACATTATTTGCAACAAATATATATTCCTTTAAGGCACAAACGCCCAACAAGAAAATTGGTCCAACCGTGTCTAACAAGAGAAATTAAAAATAGCATTAAATCAAAGGAAGAGGCAAATACAATTGCCAGAAAAAAACAGCAAGCCTGATGATTGGGAGCATTTTAGAATTCAGCAAAGCAGGACCATGAAACTGATAATGAAATGGAAAATAGGATATGAGAGTAAACTAGCAAGAAACATAAAAACGGAAGGTAAAAGCTTCTATAGATATGCAATAAGGAAAAGACTGGCTAAGGCAAACGTGGGTCCTTTACAGACAGAGGCGGGAGAATTTATAATGGGGAATAAGGAAATGGCAGAGAAATTAAACAAATACTTTCTGTTTGTCTTCACGGAATAAGGCACAAAAAAACCTCCCAGAAATATCAGAGAACCAAGGGTCTGGCGAGGATTAGGAAATGAAAGAGATTAGTATGAGCAAAAAAATTAGTATTAGAGAAATTAATGGGACTGAAAGTCGATAATTCCCAAGGACCTGATGATCTACATCCCAGGGTTTGAAAGAGGTGGCTATAGAGATAGTTAGTTGCATTGGTTATCATCTTCCAAAATTCTATAGATTCTGAAACGGTTCCTGCAGATTGGAGGGTAGCAAATGTAACTCCACTATTTAAGAAAGGAGGGAGAGAGAAAACAGGGAACTATAGACCTCTTAGCCTGACAGCAGAAGGAGGGAACATTCTAGAATCTATTATAAAGGATGTGATAACAGGACACTTAGAAAATTATAATAAGATTTGGCAGAGTCAGCATGGAATTATGAAAGGGAAATCATGTTGGACAAACCTATTGGAGCTCTTTGAGGATATAACTAGTAGAATAGATAGGGGGGAATCAGTGGATGTGGTGCATTTGGATTTGAGAAGGTTTTCGATAAGGTCCCACACAGGAGGTTGGTGAACAAAGTTAGAGCACAAGTAATTCGGGGTAATATACTGGCAAGGATTGAGAATTGGTTAACAGACAGAAAACAGAGAATAGGAATAAACGGGTCTTTTTCAGATTGGCAGACTGTGATTAGTGGGGTACCACAAGGATCGGTGCTTGAGACCCAGCTATTTACAATCTATATCAATGATTTGAATGAGGGGACCAAATGTAATATTTCCAATTTTGCTGATGACACAAAATTGGGTGGGAGTGGGAGTTGTGAGTGGGATGCAAAGAGGCTTCAAGGGGATATGAACAGGCTAAGTGAGTGGGCAAGTACATGGCAGATGGAAAGTAATGTGGAAAAATAACGTGAAGTTATCCACATTGGTAGGAAAAACAGAAATGCAGAGTATTTTTTAAATGGTACGGTATTGGAAAATGTTGATGTTCAAAGGGACCTGGGTGTCCTTGTACACGAGTCACTGAAAGCTAACATGCAGGTGCAGCAAGCAATTAGGAAGGCAAATGGATGTTGGCCTTTATTACAAGAGGATTTGAGTACAGGAGTAAAGATGTCTTACTGCAATTATAAAGGGCCTTGGTGATTTTTAAAAATTATTCGTTCATGGGATGTGGGCGTCGCTGGCAAGGCCGGCATTTATTGTCCATCCCTAATTGCCCCTGAGAAGGTGGTGGCGAGCAGCCATCTTGAACCGCTGCAGTCCGTGTGGTGACGGTTCTCCCACAGTGCTGTTAGGAAGGGAGTTCCAGGATTTTGACCCAGTGACGATGAAGGAACGGCGATATATTTCCAAGTCGGGATGGTGTGTGACTTGGAGGAGAACGTGCAGGTGGTGTTGTTCCCATGTACCTGCTGCTCTTGTCCTTCGAGGTGGTAGAGATCGCGGGTTTGGGAGGCGCCTGGAGTATTGTGTACAATTTTGGTCTCCTTACCTAAGAAAGAACATACTTGCCATAGAGGGAGTGCAACATAGTTTCACCAGACTGATTCCTGGGATGGTGAGATTGTCCTTTGAGGAGAGATTTAGTAGACTAGGCCTGTATTCTCGAGAGTTTAGAAGAATGAGAGCTGATCTCATTGAAACATGCAAAATTCTTACAGGGCTCGTCAGGATAGATGCAAGGAGGATGTTTCCCCTGGCAAGGGAGTCTAGAACCAAGGGTCACAGTCTCAGAATAAGGGGTAGGCCTTGTAGGTCTGAGATGAAGAGAAATTTCTTCACTCAGAGGATGGCGAATCTTTGGAATTGTCTACCCCAGAGGGCTGTGGAGGCTCAGTCATTGAATACATTCAAAACAGAGATCGATAGATTTCTAGATATTAAAGGCATCAAAGGATATGGAGATGCTGCAGGAAAATGGGCGTTGAGGTAGGAGATCAGCCATGATCTTGTTGAATGGCGAAACAGGCTCGAGCGGCTGGATGACCTACTCCTACTCCTTTTACTTTTGTTCTTATGTTCTTAATTGCAGCAAATCTCCTTACTCTTATACACCAATGCCTTTTGCTTCCTGATTGTTTACTGTAACTGCATGTTAACATTCTCTGATTCGTGTACGAGGACATCGAAATCCCTCTGAATACCAGTATTTCTTAGTCCCTCAGTGATCCACTCCGGTTAGTGACCTTGACTCAGTATAATTCTACTCTGACTGACACTCTGAGTAATACATAGCCACTCTGGTTAGGTGTTCCACTCCGGTTTGTGACACATAGTCTATACAATTATACAGTGAAAGATGCTCCGAGTAATACATGGGCATTGGTGTCAGGTTTCCACTCCGGTTTGTGACCCACACTCAGCACAATTCTACTCTGACTGACACTCCCAGTAATACGTGGCCACTGTGGCCGTGTGTTCCACTCCAGTTAATGACCCACACTCGCTACAAACCTACAGTGACAGAAGACACCCAATAATACATGGCTACTGGGATCACATGTTCCACTCAGAATCGTCGCCCACACTCAGATTTCTACAGCGACAGATACTCCCAATAATACATGGCCATTGGGATCAGTTGCTCCTCCTCGATTAGTGACCTACACTCAGTCCAATTCTACAGTGAAAGATACTCCCATTAATACATGGCAACTGGGATCAGGTTTTCTTCCTCTGTTAGTGACCCACACTTTATAAGATTATACAGAGAAAAATGCTCCTAGTAATACATGGTCATTGAGGTCGGGTGTTCCATTTCGCATAGTGATCCACACTCAGTGAAATTCTACAGTGACAGGCACTCCCAGTAATAAGATGGCCATTGGGATTAGTTGTTCAAAACTGGTTAGTGATCCACAGTCTACATAATTCTACAGTGACAGACACTCCCAGTCATAGATGGCCACTGCGATCAGTTGTTCAAAACTGGTTAGTGATCCACAGTCTACATAATTCTACAGTGACAGACACTTACAGTAATACATGGCCACTGACATCAGTTCTTCAAAACTAGTTAGTGGCCCACAGTCGATGTAATTCTACAGAGACAGACACTCACAGTCATACATGGCCACTGACATCAGTTCTTCAAAACTGGTTAGTGACCCACAGTCGATGTAATTCTACAGTGACAGACACTCCCAGTCATAGATGGCCACTGCGATCAGTTGTTCAAAACTGGTTAGTGACCCACAGTCTACGTAATTCTACAGTGACAGACACTCACAGTAATGCATGGCCACTGAGATCAGGTGGTCCATTTCGGTTAGTGACCCACACTCAGAATATAAGAACATAAAAGCATAAGAAATAGGGGCAGGAGTAGGCCATAAAGCCCCTCAAGACTGTCCAAAACTGCACACAGTACTCCAGGTCTGGTACCACCAGAGCCCTATATAATTGCAGCAAGACCTCCATACTCTTATACTGCAACCCCCTTGCAATGAAGGATAACATACCACTTGTCTCCTGATTGCTTGCTGTAACTGCATGTTAACATTCTGTGATACAAGGACACCCAAATCGCTCTGACTACGAACATTTCTTAGACACTCAGTGTACCATTCCAGTTAATGACCCACACTCAGTACAATTGTACAATGACAGACACTCACCGTAATACATGGCCACTGGTATCAGGTGCCCCACTCCGCTTGGTGACCCACACTCAGTACAATTCTATAATAACAGTCACTCCAAACAATAAATGGCCACTGGGACCAGGTGGTCCATTCCGGTAACTAATACACACTCAGTACATAGGAACATACAACAAAGGAAATAGGACCAGGAGTAGGCCATGCAGCCCCACGAGCCTTTCCAAAACTCTGCACAGTACTCCAGGTGTGGTCCCACCAGAGTCCTATACAATTGCAGCAAGACCTCCTTACTATTTTACTCCAACCCCCTTGCAATGAAGGATAACATACTATTTGCCTTCCTAATTGCTTGCTGTATCTGCATGATAACATTCTGTGATTCGTGTACGAAGACTCCAAAATCCATCTGACTACCAACATTTCTTAGTCTCTCAGTGTACCACTCCGGTTAGTGACCCACACTTAGTACAGTTCTACAGTGAAAGCCATTCCCAGTAATACATGGCCACTGCGGTCAGTTGTTCAAAACTGGTTAGTGACCCACAGTCTACATAATTCTACAGTGACAGACACTCCCAGTAATACATGGCCAATGAGATCAGGTCGTCCACTCCGGTTAGTGACCCACACTTAGTACAATTCTACAGTGACAGACACTCCCAGTAATACATGGCGACTACGGTCAGCTGGTCCACTTCAGTTAGTGACCCACACTCAGTAGATAAGAACATAAAAACAGAAGAAATAAGGGCCGGGTTAGGTCATACAGCCGCACGAACCGGTCCAAAACTGTACACAGTACTCCAGGTCTGGTCCCACCATGGCCCGAGACAATTGCAGCAAGACCGCCTTACTCTTATACTTCAAACTCCTTGCAATGAAGGATAATATACCATTTCCCTTCTTGATTGTTTGCTGTAACTGCATGTTAACATTCTGTGATTCAAGTACAAGGAGCCACAAATCCCTCTGACTACGAACTTTTCTTAGTCTCGCAATGTACCATTCCAGTTAGTGACCCACATTCAGTCGAATTCTACATTGACAGACACTCCCAGTAATACATGGCCACCGGGGTAAGGTATCCCACTCCGGTTAGTGACCCACACGGTTACAGTTCTAGTCGACACGCATTCCCAGTAATACATGGCCACATATGATCGTTAACAATTATGACATCCTATTTATTGAAATTATATCACTAATCCGCTGACTGTATAATAGTCACTGGTCGACCAGAATGTAACATTATCGGTCATAGAGCAAAACCATAGACCCGCTCTCACACAGATTTATACAACTTCAATGGTTGCAGTCACTCACCAGGAAAACCAATGACGGCGAGGATCAGGTAGTATATTTTCCTGATACTGAAAAATGTTGCAAGCATTTCTTGTTTGCGTATCGATCTGTCCCTTCGTGCTGCAAGCAATCGCTCTGAATTACACTATGAGGCAATACATTCCCAGATCCTTTAATTTGTACCCTGTGGGGTCTCCACGGGGACATTGCGGTTACAGCATCGTTCAAATTCGTTCTATTTGTTCGAACAACAGATTACGACAGCCTATTTCAGTCTTTCTGTGATGGAATATATTTCGTGCTTAGACTGAATTGTAAAATCCTTAACACTGCAGAATTATGATGACATTAATCAACTAATGGAAATTGGATGTAGTATTCTCCCAGTAATGGTGTTGTTCCTTCAACCAAAGTCAGGCCCATTTATACATCTTATATTGTTTTTGTGATGTCCTTCACTCTGCTGTGTTCATTCAGTAATTAAATTATAGTTCAAGACTCCCTCCCAGGGTTGCTCCATCGCTCTGGGATGAGGCTCCCGTCTTTAGCTATAGCCATTTAGTTTGCTAACTAAAGTGTGGAATTTGAGGCTGTGTAACGGATAATTAGACTCTCTTGCTTTTTCACACACAATTGGGCTGTTCAAGTTAGGGTGTTATTTAAAAACATTCTTCTTATACAAAGTAGGTCTGTTAAAAAAAAATCTTTATAGAGACTGAGCATTGCAACTAATTGCACACATGGCATAAAAATACTTGAAATGAAGCACTTCAAGCTAATTCCGCACCTCAATCTATTACAGCACCTCAAACTCATACAGCATCTCAAACTAATACAGGATCTCAATCCAATAAAGCACCTCAAACTAATAATATCATAGAATCATAGATGCTGTATTAGTCAAATACGAGTTTGCTTTAACCAATTCGTGCTGACTTTCATTTATTAGCCCATAGTTTTCCAAGTGCCAATTAATTTTGATTATTATCTCTAAAAGTTTCCAACAACCGATCTTAGGCGCACTGGCCTGCAATTGCCGGGATTATCCCTATTCCCTTTTTTGAGCAGGAGTGTAACATTTGCAATCCTCCAGTCGTCTGGCACCATCCCCATATCTAAGTTGGATTCGATGATTGTTGCACTTCAAACTAATGCAACGCCTCAAACTAATAAAGCACCTCAAACTAATACAGCAATTCAAACTAATTACAGAACTTCAAACCATTAAAGCACCTCAAACTAATACAGCACCTCAAACTAATCATAGAATCATAGAAAGCTACAGCTTAGAAGGAGGCCATTCAGCCCATCGTGTCCGTGTCTACCGACTAATACACTACGTAAAACTAATAGAAGACTTTAAACTAATACAGTACCTCAAATTAATAAAATACCTCAACTAATACAGTACCTGAAACTGATAAAGCAATTTAAACTAATACAGCATTTAAAACAAATGAAACACCTCAAACTAATACAAAACCTCAAACTAATGCAAACCTTCAAACTAATACACTGCAAACTAATACAGCACATCAAACTAATAGATCACCTCAAACAAATACAAAACCTCAAACAAATGCAACACGTCAAACTAATACAGAATCTCAAACTAATACAGAGCCTCAAACTAATACAGCGCCTCAAACCAATGCAGCACATGATTTTGCAGTGATTCTTGAATATGGATAATGGTCAAGCAAAGAAAGTCACACTCACAGTAGCTTCGTTAATCAAAAGTAATTATTTAATGATACATGAAGCAACATCAAACTATACGTATGACTTTACTCTACTCGTTATACAATTTATCATTCGCAACATTATTATTTAATAATTTAACAACTTATATGAACTTCAGGCAAATCTCGTAATACATGTACAACCTTAAACCAAGGGTTTTGCTCATCAAGGCATGAAGTGGTCAGTTTTTTGGCACTTGAGATTATTTGAATTTGTTTCGGACATCCTTGTTGTAAGCAAAGTTTTCTTTTAAGCTCGCTCCTTTGACTACAGAGAGAGAGAGACAGAGAGGTTTGTTTCACCGCAAAGTCTTCTTTTTATATTATTTTGGACCAAGAAGACGTAGGATTGGAAGAAAATGTCATTATTTTTGTGCAGTCCCCCATTTGTTATTAGGACTAGGTTTCTTTGATATACTTAGGCGCATGTGTTCAAATCATGGAATGTGGGAGACCACTTTATTATCTTTGTTTATGACCTTTCATGCATAGATCGGAATGTGCGGCTCCTTTTTATCCATACTAGGTTAATGGTTTTGATGTCTCCAATTCTAGTTGCTTCAACGGTTTCAAATCGGTCTCTTATACGATTTCCTTTTATAGTTTATAATATGCTGGATGTTACACTCTAATGTTTTAAGAATTCTAATTCTTTGAATAGAATACCAGAAAAGAATGAGAGGCACATGGCTTTATTGTAATCAAACTTTGATGCATGTTTTTTAGCAACATGTTGCCTTTTATATTTCAGCAATCTCCTTCTCTTACATTACCCCCAGCTGTGATGAAAAGCTTGTGTTTTCAAAATGTAACAACGCTTTAAGCTCTATATTACGCATCTAGCTGTTTGTTCTAATAATCTCATCCTCTCCATTGTAATCAGCGACAATGAGGGGAAAGAATAGGATTTGCGAGAACAGATTTTAAACCAATTCTGTCTACATCACTGCGTTTGCAGCTTTTCAGATATAATGTTTAAAATGGGCAAAGCTAAACCTTTCTTTCAAATGTAACATTGTTCAATTAAAGGGGTTTTTAATCCCACAGGCTCTCCTCAAGTGGGTCTATCTGATCTTCTGACTGATCCACTTTATACCTTGAGCATTGGCCTTGGTTATTAGGTTTTTATCATTGAGTCCTCTTTAAGAAAGGTTTGCCGTGACATTCACAAAAAGAATATTTCCTTTCCATGTTTTCTAACTAAATGTCACATTACATATAAGCAAATTATCATAATAAACACCAGTACACATTGCGTACTTATTAAAGTCATGCTAATTATCCTGATCCATGGATGTTGTCCCACATGAGACATAGTTTCTCACCATTCATGGTCTCCTAGCTTTTGTACTTTTTATTCTATAAACGCGTTGGATTGTTTCATTTTAACCAGGTGTTGAAGTGAGGCATGTGACCATGCCAGTATGAACTTAAGAATTAATGATATCGGAGGAATAGAGTGGCCAAAGAGTATAACGGCTTTTAAAGTCTCCTGCTATAGGGTGAAATTAACATGAGTGTCCATCACATTGTATGGTCACATTGGTATGAGAGTATGTTCCCCAACCTGACAAACTTCTGTGGAGATGAGAAAGAAAGATGAATAAGTGATAGGACAGATAATGGTGCCATGGATGAATGCAATGTCACTGGTGATTTTACAACACCGACCTCGGGTTTGATAAGACACGTGGGTACTAACCCACCGATTGATAACTTTCACCAGGCGTTCAGGGTCCTCATCCCCTAGGTGTACTCACAGGTAGACATATTTCGCTGAGTATGCCACATTGGCAAATCCAGGTCCCTGACACCACTCTATAGCAAGACAGGTCCAACCTATTGCATTCTCCTCCGTGTTCCCTTATCAGATGTTTGGGAAAGGTGGTGAATTCTTGAAAGGTATCACCCTCAAGCGTAACCACTGAGTGTAGACTGAATACTTCCCTTGGTTTGTCCCGTATCTGAGGCACAGCAATCAAAAGTGAGGGAACTATTTTTACCGTTGTGGTATTACATGAACCAGATTTACTGTTCCACATCTTCAAGCCTTACATGGGTCATAGTCTGTTTTATACCATTGCCATAAATATTTATCAGTAACCCATTTTGGGATCTTGTTATTCTCTACATCGTTCAACCCTTATTGGATCTGATTTTATACAAAACTCTCGTACATGCAAAATGTGATGGCTTTGGATTTTTTCTGTTCCTGAAGCTCCCGATTACTTCCATTTCTTCCGTCATTTACACCTACTATTATTTGTTCCTTTTTTTTTATTTTGGCTGTCGATACCATACCCTGTTGAGTTTCATGTATAAGATCTCTATCCCCTTTATTCATGCTTGTAAAATACCCATCTGTTGTTTACGTATCGATTCATCATGTTCCCACATAGATTCAATATCTAATCTATTACATGTTGAAGTGCCTGCAGTACCCCCCATAACTCTCCGCTCGGCTACACCGTTTTTATGAATTTTATGGCCTGGTTTGTGAGGTTGTGGGTCCCATGCTTGGTCTAAATCTCGACCTGCAATTCGTTGGTGGGAGGCATGTACTATCTCCTGAAACATTGCATAAGGTAAGAACATATGAAATTGGAGCAGCAGTGGACCATGGATTCCAGCATTTTCCCGACGACTGATGTCGGGCTAACTGGCCTGTAGTTCCCTGTTTTCTCTCTCCTTCCTTTCTTGAAAAGCGCTTTATAATTTACTGTGGGCCTGATGACACAACCCTGATGGAAAGGCTATCTCTGATAGGGACATCAACACTGGTACCAACTCATAACGCAGATTATTATGAACCCCTTGCCGAATCCAGTTAATGACTATTCTGTTAGTCGGCCCTCGCTCTGTTTCTGAGCCATTCCAGTCTAAGACTTTCCGCCTTAGGCTTTTCACTATCTTCAGCAATGAGTTTTATAGAACATTCCTTACACATCACTTTTGTTGAAGGTAACCTGACTGGCCCAATACTTCCCCAGAAATAAGAAAACCATAAGATAGCCGTGGCCACTGTTAAATTGTTGGCCTGGGATTCTGCAATTACATAAGGTATACTAATAGGTGCCATGGGGCACCATTTTTAATGAAAGGCGGACCCCCGGTAATTAGGGGAATATCACTTTTATATCTACTGGTCAATCCAACAGATTTACGGGGCGAAACTCTAGCTTCTATCTGCGACTTGTTAAAATTATTCTCTCGTGATGCGCTGATACTATGGAGTACAGTCCAATTGTATGGGTTGATTACCACTGTCAAAAGTAGTGACCCCAAAATGGTAACCTTCCTACTGTCATGTAACTCTTGGACCTGCAGCTGATAGAATCCAGCATCCTCCATTTTAGCTTTTCTGATGTGCAAACTCAAGACTTGTGCGTTGAATGAAACAAAGCCTTTATAGACGGTCCCTCCGTAATTATTGGTCTCATATGATAACCAGGCCGTTGAGGAAACATGACTGTTTGGCAGTTCCTGGAATATTAAAGTCACTGTTTGTACAATCCATTTGGGCAAAGGCTATCAATGCATCCATCACGCCTTGTTTCCTCTGCAGCTTCCTTGCGCCACGACAGATATCTTTCCCATATGGATGGAGTAGGTGTTATTGAGATCACGATGTCATTCCATACTTTCACGACCAATGGCCCACAGGGTAAGGTAAGAGTGTTCTTTGACCCAACCAAGTTGGTGTGATAGGCATTCACTCCCGCAGATCCATTCGTTATCAATCCGATCCACCTTGCCATAGTATTTAACATCTCGTATCCCTTCTTACTCATAACTAGGATTCAAGCATTTCACCTGGATTAACTATCATTTGCATAATATTTGATCTTTGCAAATATCTTATTGTTTTTTTCACGATTCTCTCTATATCGTAGCCATCTTGTATTTGTTCTCATTTGATTCGCGCTCCACACAATTGAGGGATCACCCATCCACGGTGGGCGAGGCCATGGCCTCGGCCTTAATTGCCATGGGCCACTATTTCTCTGACCTGCCACAGGGGTGTAATATCATGTCGTCCTTTTCATCCCACATCATGGGTGAAACTAGAGGAATTGTTTCCTCCAGTTGATCGACCACAACAAGTATATTTCCCTTATACTCTTTTAACTGATTGACATGGAACCATTTTTCTTTTCCTATTTCAAGACTACTTTGTACACTGATAGACTGGCTTTATCCATGATGGGGCATTGTCCAGAAAAAGGAGCTACAAATGTCCCTTTCTGTCGGTATGTTTTTACCATCACCTTCTGTCCCACGTCCCATTCTACTGCCTTACTTTGGTGTCTAAATATAACTCTATGGCCTTTTTAGATTATCCAATATTAGCGGCTGTAAAGGCCATTGTCTGTTGCAATTGATCACGTAATTGGTTAACGTACCATTCCTGAGCCAAGATGATACTGAGGCTCAGACATATCCTGATACATTAAATGTTCAGGCGTTCTCATCACCCTCCCTGTCATTAACTCATGGGGTGAAACCTTGGTGGTACATGACTCAGCAGATCTCATAGCCATTAATGCTAAGATGAACAACTGGTCCCAAGTTTTTCGGGATTCTCCAATTAATTTATTTAGCATTGTTTTTAATGTTTGGCTCAATCGCTCCACTATGCCTGATGTGGTAGGATTATGGGAGATATGGAATCTTGCTTTGATTCCTATCAGCTAAATAAAAGTTTGCAGTGCCCCCTCTTAAGTGACTTCCATGGTCCGAGTCGATGGACATCGGGAGTCCCCATCTGGCAACTATGTGGTTCACCAATATTTTAGTAGCGGCTTGTGCGGTTGCATTGTGGGTTGGAAATGCATCTACCCACTTTGAGAATGAGTCTACTAACAACCAATACATATCGATTACCTCGAGTTGACTGGGGAAAATATAATCTATCTGAGGATCTGTCGAAGGGCCCGCTGTCACCCGAGTGTGGCGCAACAGTGTCTTCCTGGTAAGCGCACCCGGGTATTTGGACACTAATTAAACAGTTTTGACAGTAATGCTCCACCTAGGCTTTCATTCCTGGTCACCATGCTTACTTACTGGAGCGTTTCTAACGTTCCCCGTTGACCAGGGTGCCGTGAAGTGGCTGCATCATTGGCTTGGTAAAGAAAAGCATTTCGCTCATTCTGTGGCACCACCCACTTTTGATGTACAACCAGATCCCACCTTTCATCTTTAATTTGGGCTATTACCATACTCTCCCCTTGGGCTTTCTTTCTTTTCTAGCATTAACAAGACTGCCTTTATTTCAGGATCCCTGTCTTGTAGTTGTTTTAAATCAATTCGGTCAGGTATTTATCGGCTTCCATTGGAGGAAACATTTCCACTGGCTCCCAATCCGTTCCTTCCTCACCTCCTTTCCTAACCAATTCATCTGCTTCCAGATTTCCCTACCATAGAGTCTCATTTATAGTATGTGCTGGACTTATGAACTTCTATTTCTCAGGGCACTTCCTGTGCTCTGTTGGAAAAAATTCCTGCAAATTAGGAGCGGAGGGTAATGTCTTCCCATCAGCTGATATAAAGCCTCTCTTTTCCCAGATCGGAAGGTACTCTATCAAAGACTTACAAACGTATATGGAGTCTGAATGTATGGCAAAGGGAGTTGGGAACTCAACTGGATGTGTGACCACATACGGTGCAGTTGCCAATTCGGTTGCCTGTGCAGACATCCATGCAGTCAGTTTAATAGATAATTCCATTGATTTGTCCGGGCCATATATTCCACATGCTGTCTCTACCTACTGGAGCCATCTACATATATATTTCGTGTCTGGAAATGATCCCGCCTTTATTGGACCTTTTTGGTAGTGTTGATTGGCCAACTTACACTGATGCTTCTCTCCCTGATACACCAGGTTTCCTGCCAAGCGAGGCGGCTCTGGGAGGTGATGGACCTTAATATCTCTGCCCTGCAACAATAGGGTCCACCGGGCCGAACGGACCTTAGATTCTGAACCATCCTTTAATCTCACGTCTAACAACAATTCCGGTGGCAAGGCAGTATTTGACCGAGTGTGGCACCAAGGAGCCCAACTAAAATTAAAGTCAAAGGGAATCAGGGGGAAAATCTCCAGTGGCTGGAGTCATACCTAGCACAAAGGAAGATGGTCGTGGTTGTTGGAGGCCAATCATCTCAGCCCCAGGACATTGCTGAAGGAGTACCTCAGGGCAGTGTCTTAGGCCCAACCATCTTCAGCTGCTTCATCAATGACCTTCCCTCCATCACAAGGTCAGAAATGGGGATGTTTGCTGATGATTGCACAGTGTTCAGTTCCATTCGCAACCCCTCAGATAATGAAGCAGTCCGTGCCCGCATGCAGCAAGACCTGGACAACATCCAGGCTTGGGCTCATAAGTGGCAAGTAACGTTCACGCCAGAAAAGTACCAGGCAATGACCATCTCCAACAAGAGAGAGTCTAACCACCTCCCCTTGACATTCAACGGCATTACCATCGCTGAATCCCACACAATCAACATCCTGGGGGTCACCATTGACCAGAAACTTAACTGGACCAGCCAAATAAATACTGTGCCTACAAGAGCAGGTCAGAGGCTGGGTATTCTGCGGTGAGTGACTCACCTCCTGACTCTCTAAAGCCTTTCCATCATCTACAAGGCACAAGTCAGGAGTTTCATGGAATACGCCCCACTTGCCTGGATGAATGCAGCTCCAACAACAGTCAAGAAGCTCGACACCATCCAGGACAAAGCAGCCCGCTTGATTGGCACCCCATCCACCACCCTGAACATTCACTCCCTTCACCACTGGCGCACTGTGGCTGCAGTGTGGACCATCCACAGGATGCACTGCAGCAACTCGCCAAGGCTTCTTCGACAGCACCTCCCAAACCCGCGACCTCTACCACCTAGAAGGACAACAGCAGCAGGCACATGGGAACAACACCACCTGCATGATCCCCTCCAAGTCACACACCTACCCGACTTGGAAATATATCGCCGTTCCTTCATCGTCGCTGGGTCAAAATCCAGGAACTCCCTTCCTAACAGCACTGTGGGAGAACCTTCACCACACGGACTGCAGCGGTTCAAGATGGCGGCTCACCACCACCTTCTCAAGGGCAATTAGGGATGGGCAATAAATGCTGGCCTTGCCTGCGACGCCCACATCCCATGAACGAATTGAAAAAAATACAATGTGCTCTCTCTCTTTTACTCTTTCTCACTCTCGTTCTCTTGCGCTCTCACTCTCTCCCTTTATCTCAAGAGGGCTGGAATACAAAAGGATGCAAGTTATGTTACAGCTGTACAGAGCTCTGGTGAGACCACATCTGGAATACTGCATTCAGTTCTGAGCCCTACACCTCGGGAAGGATATAATGAATAACACAATAATTCAAGTATAGAGACACTAATGTATCAGAATGTGTGAGGGGAAAACATTTTTTGTTTAAGGTCCTGATTTCAGTATTTGACTGAACTCAGTCTCCCAGCTCAGTGCAGTCCAGTCCCGACAACGTGGCATTTTCTGTGAGAACATGAAAGACTTGTTCAGACCATGACAGAACCGACTGTGGGTGAAATGGAAAGTGAACTGCTGATGTCTCTGTTTCCATTTACAAAACGCAGGCACGCACGGGCCGAATCGATGCAGCTCCTGGGAAATCTGCGAGGCGACGCCGGGCTGCCGTGGATCATTTGAAGAAACTGGCACACACAAGATTCTGCCCGTTTCACGTGGCATCTCCTGTTTCTCAATTTTACTTCCCTCCAGCTTGCTCTGTTCCTCCAGCTGCCAGTGAATTAGATGCTCGATGCAAACACGGCGAATTCATGAAACCCAACCTGACACGGACAGCAGGGAGAGAGAGGGAAAGAACGGTGCTAGCCATTGAGTTGGGATGGATTTTGCAAATGCCTAGATAAATAGACACAAAGATCTCATCTCCCTGCTTCTTTTCTGTGCGGAATATCTTAAAGTTCAGGAGCTGATCTCACTTCCCCCCAGGAACATGGTC